>NC_135506.1:41587701-41887701 GCF_052857255.1 Amblyomma americanum | reverse complement strand
TTATCACGCATCGGCTCTTTCAGCGCTCCGAGAACGGTCAATTGGGCAACTAGTCCGGATATTTTGCTACTGAGCTTACGATAATTCCGAAAAAAAGCGGTGTGCATCTGGCGATGATTTTCGGTTTGACCGCAGAGTCGTCCGCCTTAGGTACGGCTCGAATTTGGGTTGCCGACGCGTGTTCTCACGATCAAGATCACGCCACATCTCGGCTACTGATTGCTAAAAGCACTGTTATTGTATGTAAAAACTTCGCTGATGCTCTCAATCATGTGAGCAAAGACATAAGCAGCAACACCTGCTTGAACTTTCCCAAAGAGGGGGACGCAAATATATTAAATGAAAGCAGAGATTTCTGAGATCATAAAAAGATCGCCGACATCGAGGTCTGCGTTCGGAGGAGGGTCATCAAAGTGGAAAAGCTTAAAAAGAAATGTTCGGGGCAAAAAGCATGACTAAGCTAGAAATGATGGTCCTAAATTTCGGTAGTGAAACAGATCATGGGAAGGCACAAACGGATATTACAGTATCACTGTCGCCAATGAATAGATTCCCGCAACTTGCACCTCGTACACGGGTTTCCATGTGGCTGCTGTACTGAGCAGCTCTCGGTTGGAAATTGAAATGCTTGTGTTACCAAACCACGCTCTTGTTAAATACGTCGCCTCGCCGCGCATCGGAAGATCGGTCAACGAGAATCTGGTTAAGCTAGATCTAACTGCCATATTCAGTGCAGAAAAAGACGCGAGCTTGTTGCACAAAATGCTAGAATGAACTTAGGAGCAGTTAGGGTTAGAGGGGGGAGTAGGAGCAATATAGTAAATGCCGTCACTCGTGTCACTCATGTCGTTCCGTCACTTCGGAACTCTCTTCTCCCATTTTGTGTTTTCTTTTCATAAAGCAAAACGTGCCATGTGTGGCGCCTGTAAGAAGAGAAAGAATGAGAAAGAAAATAGGCAGTGGTAGTTCCAGTATTTGGGAAGCAGATGGTGATGCAATCTAGTGTCCCTGGCCTTGCTAGGTTCCCGTTCTAGCACAAACCTCTGAAGATCTAAGTGTTCGCCCTCGACGCACGCTCGTCCTTTGTGCCTTTTTTTTTTCTTCGTATTACGCCGTAAACAGTAGCTTCAACACTATCTGACAAGAAATGCTTAGCCAGAGGGCTGTTTTTTGAGTTAAATAAGAGCCTACTATATTTACCGTTCCCTAAACAATGTAATCTACCACGTCAGAATAATAAGGGAGCGAAGAAATCACGTTCACTTTCAGTATCTCCGTACGTTCAAAACGTTCAAGTACGTTATTTGTATGTCTTGGTTGCTGAGAGGTGCTTTTGTTCTGAGGTGACTGTTTGTTCAGGTTGAATTCCGCCAGCCCGTTGCTTTAACACTTTGTGACGCGGCCAAATTTATCTCGAATGGCCGCAGGCACGCGCAAGCACTTCTACGTTCTTCAACATTGTTGTGGATGTTTTTTGTGCTTCATCTCGAAAGTTTTGACTCAGCTTTAAATTGAGCGCGGCTGAGAACAGCAGAGAATTTGTCCCTCAACGACCGCCGAGCAAACTCTTTGCGGTCACCACCTCTCATTTCTTCATTTGTTACGGGGCGCATGTGGGTCCAATAAACAGTTCATTTACGATTATCGATTGCAAGTATGATCACGCTTTTATTCGTTTAGGCGCGTCAGTGTTTTCTCTGGTGGGAGATATATGACTAAAGCAGCCCAGAAAACCATCATTAGGACCAGAGCGAAAAGAACACCATGAGCCCAAGACACACCAATCTAGGCAACCCAGGTAATCGAACTTCCTCTAATTATATTTCTGACCAGCTCACGGAAATGAGCTTGGCCTTGCAGAGCGTAATTACATAATCGAAGGGAGCAGAAGCGTTGTCGAGTGCGGACTACGACCGCCGAAATGAATTGAGTGTGGCCCCAGCTTTAGGTGGAGCCTTGCGCGAAGTAACTCTGCTTATAGCAATGCTGAATTTCTGCGCGCTACATAAAACGGGGTCAACTTTGTCTTATCGTGGGCTTAGCGGTTTCTTATATTCAGGGAAATGCCGAAACAACCGGTTCAGTGCACAATAGGCGTGCCTAGGGAAAGCTAGCAGTGTGAGTTAAGAAAACGGAAATTGTTGTGAAGGTACCCTATTTTTCTGCCTGCATTAGATATATATGTCGCGGGAAAAAGCTATATGATGGGCCGATATTTGCGGAAGGTGTCTATAGAAGTCTTATATCTACAACACGAGCAGCATTACGCAACATGTTCTTAATAACCATGACTATTCAAAATAATATAGAATTTTTGGAGAGAATGCACGATTAAAAAGTTTTGATTTTTTATCACTTTCCAAAGCTCTCTTTGTTCTCAACATTCTTGAAGCGGCCGCTATGATATGTAATATTTTCTTGGCGATTACACGCACATCGGTGAATTTATTATTTTACTCAGCAAGTTTATGCAAAATATTAGCGATTTTCGTTTATTCTCTTTCAAATACGGGGCCCTCCAACAACAGTGAATCTCGAACTGAGCGATTAGCTGGAGGTGTTTCAGAAAACAAGAATATAATTTATAAATCGCCGTAAACAACTCTGCGCCTTTCTTGACATTGATGCGTCATCTCTAAATTTTCGCAGTACATTTCAAATCTATGTTTAGCAGCAAATCTGCGAGCGCCCTAGTCCACCTACACGGGACACCTGTGGCTGTGGCTTAGTGACTAAGGCTTTCGCCTGCCGATCTAAATGACGCCGTGAGCATCAACCGAATTTCAAGGGTGGCAAAACAGAAAGCGCGCCTGTGTACTGTGCGATGTCAGTGCTTGTTAAAGAACGCAAGGTAGTGGAAATTAATCGGGAAACCTCAGCTACGGCTTCTCTGCAAGCCAATGTGCAGCTTACACCATTCACCTCATCTTACCATAAAACAAACTTAAAGTTCTCACAATTGTTTCTCTTAGTTCCAATTTTTCTTCGCGAGAAAAATATTTGCAAAAATTGTTAGGTGATGGCAACCCGATGACTAAGTCGTGAAGAGATGGTTACAGGATCATTTAATGGCGGACGGCCTGGCGCGAGCACTCCTTCCTGCGCCACTGCACAGTTCATTGTCCTCTATTACGTTACAATACTTTATTTCCAGTCACTGGGCACTGAGATAAAAATTTTAGATTAACCGATGGCGTTTACTTGTCGCCCCTTATTATCATCCTAACTAGAATCGTCTCGCCGTAATATTGAAAACTTCCGCAGAGGCTTCCTGCCATCTAGATGCTAACTTCGTCTTGAACTGAAAGCCGCATTTACAAACAGCTGCTGAGACCGCTTAAGTACAGAGAGTAATGTATATTGTCCAAAGTATGGTTCATTTGAAACTTTACAGCACGCTCTCTTGAAAGTTGAGCTTACGAAGACGAACGAACATATTGCGAGAATCATATATAGAGTCTCTCGTGAAACTATCAGTAACAATGAACTGTTTTCACGCCTCTCTGCCTGCCCTACACCGCAGCGTCTTGCCCGGAAATTTTTTGTTGCCTATTTGGATCACATTAAACTTAAGCTTATTGACAAACTTCACATGCTTCTTGCGTAACCAATGATGTGCACTGAGCATTTACTTTCCCACCTGCAGGACACTGGAATTGTTCACAACCTTCAACACTTAACGACATTCGCCTTTGTTCTACTTTTACCACAATTCAATAATCGCTACGTTTTTATTCATGCTCTCAACCGAAGGCGGACGGAGGTCTTTGGTTTTGCTACGATTACGCTCGATTAAACAGCGTAAGCAAAAGAGACAGTTAACCCTTGCCACGGATCGACGACACTTGGACCGCCTTTCCTACGGCAAGTACTTATAGTCCCTGGTTTTAAACAGCTGCCATTGGCTAATCGAAGTCGATGAAAGAGGTCGAGAAAATACCGCCTTCATCCTGCCGCATGGGCTGTTGGAATGAAAAGTAATGCCATTTGGAATCTGCTCAGCCCCAGCAAAGTTCGAGCGTGTAAAAGGCACAGTATTGCCAGACCTCCAGTGGCAGATGTGTCTCTTATGCATAGACGATGTTTCCCTCTTCAATTCAAGCTTTGACGGCCACCGGAAAAGGCTTTGGGCAGTACTGGAGGAAATCAAGTCACCAGGGCTATACTTAAACAAGAAAAATACGACTTCACTTACGAAGACCTGTTGTTTATTCCTCGCAACGTAAGAAAGGATGGAGTACTGCGGAATCCACATCAAGCAGCTGATATCGCGTAGGTTCCGAAGCCGACAGAAAAGAAAGCTGTACGCACGATACAGGGGCTGTACAAGTATTACCAGCCGTCTGTCAACATTTAGACCATTGCCGAAAATTCCACACGGCATCATCATTTTCTTTGTAACGTGACTGATGACCAATTAATATGAAATGAGCGCCACCCTGCGCAGCTGATTCTACGCTGACCGAGATTGTAGTGTTTGCATTGCGTACCCTATCTTGAAAGTTCTTCACCAGCTTTAAATTTACCACGGCTCAGTGAAACAGTGGTTCGGTTTATGGGGGTTTGACGTCCCAAAGTGACTCAGGCTATGAGAGACGCGTAGCCAAGGGGTCCGGAAATTTCGACCACCTGGGGTTCTTTAACGTGCACTGACATCGCACAGTACACGGGCCTCTAGAATTTCGTCTCCATCCAAATTCGACCACCGCGGCCGGGATCGAACCCGCGTCTTCCGGGTTAGCAGCCGAGCGCCGTAACGACTGAGCCACCGCGGCGACGTGAGTGTAGCGGTGGTGTTCATCGACAACCGCTGAGTGCGCTCGTTGCTATTGTCGCCGCCGAGTTGTTCAATTCTTTACAGGTGGATGTCAGTCCAATTAAGGGTTTCGTTTGGATGAATTTGAGCTCCTTCATGACCGCCGGACTGCCGTCACCACTCCCTGATGACAGTACTGCACCCTTCTCTTTCCGCCTTTCTCTCGCCAATGCCCTTCCCAGCGTAGAGAGGCATTCCGGAACAATTACGCGTTATTTTCACTTTGTAAACAGCCCCTCTCTCTTCTACACGACCCTCATAGACACCGCCTCTTACAGGTGCTCTCATTTGTGCCTTTCTGCCTCACGCATATTTTAGCCGTTCACGTAGTGAGGCTTTTTCGTCGAATCAGAGTATCAGCAAAGTTGAACCACATTCCAGCGAAATAACAAGAAGCTTGGTCAGAAAGAAGGAAAATATCAAGTTCACTACTGCCACCGGGAAGGCGTACGGCTCGGTTTTTATCTCCACTTATTTATTCTTGCGACGGCAAGAAAAACAATAAACGGCGACTTCAGCGACCCCGCATGCCGCCACTTCATTTCATCTCTCAGGTATCACCGGCACATAGCAATCCCTTCTTGCCTCTCGTCACCTAAACGCGCTTTCTTACGTCAGAGCGGTACAACGACATCTTTTGAAACGCTTAGTCAGTGTCACGAGTACGCTACCTAACAATTTCTTTAATGCCACCAAACCTTTTCCTTCCTTCTGCGAGTTCTCCCGTAGTATTAAGTGCGAAAAAGAAAGATTGGAGCGGCCACTTTACTCCCATTCGATTGTTCAGCTTATTATTAATGGATATCCGTCTAGGTGCCTGTCTTACTCCTACATCATTAATTCCCCGCCGCCGCTAACTGGTGACCCTTCCATGTACCCTTAGGGGTGGGTTTGTTCTTTACAGTCGTCTGCCCACAAAAGAGACTTGGGTGGCTTGATTTCTGCCGTAATGTAATGGAAACGGCCCTGTGGACACTGTTAGTTAATCCTGCCATACAGTTTATCATGAGCGGTTAGCCCCCGCTGTTGCCGCGATTGAAACGGCACGTCGCAGAGCGTGGCATACTTTGCCACAAGAAATAGAGAGCCGTAGCTTCTAAAATGAAGGAAAAAAGAAGCCAACGAAGTTGACGGTTTCATCGTCTAAATACTCTAATCATATAAAGAAACAAGCTATGAGTACCGAGGATACAGCCTGGCTGCAGGGCACGGTGTGTTAGGTTGCTCCGGAAGATTCTTCGGCCTCCTTGAATGTGCAACTCCTGAATCAAAGCACCTATGGTTCTTCGTAATTCCGCTCGATCGAAGTATGACCACCGATGCCAAGTGGAAGGCAATGGCATCGCGTTGCGTGTTCTCGTGACCCGGCCATTTCCGTTAACCGCAGATTCTGAACACGAGTGTGAAATAACTACGAGAATAAGAAAGAGTTGAATTCTTTTAGCATGTCATCTCATGTTGTCAATGCGAGTTGTAAAAATGCAATTTCTGTACTTTACATGTTACTTGCGTGCACTCGAAACGTCATCACTTCAGGAATAGCACCTTGCCAGTAACCCTCAAGATGGAAGTTGTTGACAGTTGTGTATACAATACAAAGCATCTGCCTGTACTCACCCATAGGACTGATATTCGGCGGCTAATGAAAAAGGATTGCAATAATGTTGAGGACAGCGCAGCCAGTTATGGATACCAATATATTACGTGTAACGTTATGAAGCAGAAAGAGAGCAGGGTGGGTCGGAGAACATACGCGAGTTATTGTGACATTTTAGCTAAAATCAAGAATCAATTGGCATAAGCTGAGAATATTACACAGGCTCTCTTAAAGTAATGTAAGGGATTCATTGAAAGGGAAGTAGCATGGCGCGACTGAGATTCAAGTGCACTGATGAGATGAATAATTTTGCTGGCACAGTAGAGGTAAATTAAAGGCAATGCTAACACAGGGGCCAGTTGGTTGATTCATCATCATCATTATCATCATCATCAGCCCGACTAAATCCACTGCAGCGCAAAGGCCTCTCCTATGTCTCTCCAATTAACCCTGCCTTTTGCCAGCTGCGTCCAAAGTTCACTGAATGCTAGTTGTACAGGTCATTGTCCTCTAGAGACGTACTTTAGGATGTGTAATTTTACAAATAAAGGATATCCAAGCAACATGTAAAAAAAAGAGGTGGCTGCTTATGGTCGCAACGCTTTCGCACAAGAAGTTTTTAAAACAGCTCTTGGACAAAAAGGAAACAAAGCATGGCACGGGCACCGCAAATAGTTGTCTGAATTAGTAGCATAGTTTACCAACGCAGTCGCATGAACGAACCCAGTTCGGCACAAAGAAAAAAAAGGTCCGGGCGACGGAAAGAGAAAAACTACAAGGAATAAAGCACAAGCGATGCAATATTGTCCACTAATCTCGAAGCGTCTCAGGAGATTGCAGCGTTTGAACCTACCCCCCCCCCCCCCTCCCGCAGCAGCAATGAGGCGAAGCCTATTACGCGGAGACGGGAAAACGTTCAGTCGCGTGCTCCGCTGCAGCGAACTTGCCCAGATTCCAAAAGATGAACGGCGACATAAACAAGGTAATAATATATAAACAAGGAGAATAGAATCAGAATTGCAAGCTCTCAGTTGAAGAAAATAAAATGCTCCCCCCTTTCCCCCCACTTTCCCTGGGGGCACTAACGTGGAGCTCGATATCGCAGGAAAGTATCTCAATATTGCTTTGGATGATTACCGTCGATGTCGTTTCGTCGAATCGACCCTCGGGCGGTCGCTTACCGGAGTTCACTACCACAGCGCCAATAGCTTTGGGGCGTTGTAGCATTTTTTTTTTACTTTCGGAGTTTATCTGGGTTTTACGCATGACAGCAAGGATTTAAATTCCCCATTGCCTTGGCATTTAGTTTATTCTTCACACGCACGCCTAGGAGAATTTTATGGTTTTTTATGTATACTTTTAATCTGAGCGATACATCAAAGTGATATTTGCAGTGGCCAAACTCAAAGAAGTAAACTTCAAAAAGTCACTAAAGTAGGATTGGAACATCGTTATAAAAGATATTATCTATTATCGTTTTGAATGGGGATTTTGGGTGATGTGATGCGATAAACCTGGATTTTCCTACGCTTATCAATAAGTTTGAGCTTCAATTCTTGTCTGAGAAAAACATACTGGGGTACCATAATCCTGCTGTACTTACTCTGCAGGCATCCGATAATGAGGTACATGTTTACGTGGGCACGCTTCCGATGTGCTAATACTCTCTAATATGTTCAACTGATTATTTGCGGGTGAAACAAATTCCAGCGGAGACAAATAATGCGCTAGCCAGCATCGCGCAACAGAAACGTTCCTGCTGGGAAAGTATGCCAGCTTTGGAAGTGCAGCAATATTAACCTCTCGACCATCGAAGCTGCTCTTCAGTACTGTTCAGAGATAATTCGCATTGCAGTTGTTTATACAGTGCCTTAATTTTATCACAGTGCATCCTTATCGCAAGTGTTTGGGGGGTAGGGGGGAAGGAGTGACTCTATCCTGCCCCACACCTGGACGTGAGTAGTTTTCCCTTTCCCGCTGACGACGACCGCAAGTGTTTGGGGGGGGGGGGGGGGGGAAGGAGTGACTCTATCTTGCCCCACACCTGGACGTGAGTAGTTTTCCCTTTCCCGCTGACGACGACCTTTTTGCTGCCGCCAAGCTAAAACTAATTAATTCCCCTTGTTTCGTACGACTTGCGCTTTATCACGAGCCCAAGTGCGTATGCTCGGCGTCCGCTAATGCTCAACCTTCGTCGAGCGTGCAATCCTTCCGTCTCCTGTGACATGTGGTATCGCCGCGCCAAACCTAGCTTTGGACGTGCACTGGGCCCTGTTATATATGTGTAGCTTGCGTGAAATTTCGCTTTAACAATTCTTAAAAACCAATGATAAAGTTTGAGCACGAAATCACTGTTGGTGCGTGCCTTATGTGACAAGACCGCCAATAAATGGAATAATTGTTGGCGTTAATCTTCTGATAACTTAAAATACATTATAGCACTGATTAGCAAGAGTAGTTAGCGGGCATCAGTTTTGACAGAAGTCTCGTAGCGCAGTCGTTTTTTGCGATATTGCCTTCCAAAGATTTGATTCAGAAGATCTAATTCCACTCGGTAGCCGAGGCGACGACGGTCGGAGCAAAGTTCTCCCCTGAAGTTTTCTTTTACGTTCGATTTTGCAAGTCAAAAGTGGAAGGCAGGCAGTTATCAGTTTCACCTGTTGTACTACACCGTTTGGAAACGACAACTGGTAGTGTGTTTAAGGTTAAATGTTACATTTTGTTTCCGAAATTCAATTTTTAAATCTTTCAACCTTCTGATGGCGCATTTCTCATGCTTTCGGGCCGCAGCAATGGCTAAGTCGACATCGTGCAGGCTGTTGACGGGTAAGACGCTGGTTCGATCCCTGCCGCGGTGGTCGCAATTTGGTGGAGGTGAAATGTTAGAGGCCCTTGTACTTTACGATATAAGTGCACGTTAAAGAACCTCAGATGGTCGAAATTATTCGGAGCCCTCTAATACGGCGTCTCTTAGCCTGAGCGCTGTCGCTTTGGGACGTTAAACTCCATAAAACCATTTCTTTGGCTTTCAAATAATGTTTTAAAGTTTGGTTTTTCTAACTTCAAAAAGAATTGTTAGTATTTAAAATAATTCGGTAATTTCTTCTCAAAACAGCATTTTTGAGGTTGATTTAATGTACTTACGTGTTCCTCTGGAGCGATTTGGCGTGAACAAACAAAATTTTATTCAGGTTTAAATCTTCACCTTTTACATGACTTGAACTAGAAGCAATAGCGTGAGTCATTCGTAGTTTCGAAGAAGAAAAAAAGCTCTTCACGGCTAGAAATTTGATCGTACCCAAAATAAAATATAACAAGTATATTTCATGGACGCGAAGATTTTCAGTCCCATGTCTGCAGAATAAATGGTTCCTTGTGTCGTAAAAAAATATCAGGATCTGCATCAAGTAAATTGCAGGAAAAAAGTAAATTATTGAAAGGAATAAAAAATATGGCGTTCTATTCTGAAGTTCAACCTTAGTTTAGCCTCCCCTGCAAGTTTCATCCAATTAAAAGACTGCCAGCGAATTTCATACCCATAGCTTTTATTGCAACTTCTCTACGCCAATTTTTGAAAATCATTTTTGAAATCTCAACTTAAATTACCCGAGACGGTAAGCCTCAATCCAAATGTACAGCAAATTGTAATATTAAATTGTTATGACTTTTTTCCCTGCGCAAAAGCGGCGTTAGGTGCGTCATTTTTACTTTAACAATTTTGAAGCAATGCAATTACTGCTAGCAAACTTGCATTCGTCTTTCTAATCGAAACCTGCGATACATCTGTTGGAAGGTCTTATATACCTTAGGCAGTCACGGCAAGAAGCAAGCCGGCTGTGGTGCACACTGTTCATACCACAAAGCTGAAGAAGCTTTCCTCAATGATAGCCGGCGTGCAACCTTTTTAATATTCTGGTCCGTAAGGGTGTTTATTGTCCATGCACAGGTCCACACACGCGTTTTCTTTACGTAATTATTAAAATAAATATTTGATTTGAATCAATAATTTATACAGCTCATATTCATGGCACCTAACAAGCAATTTCTTTACCATCCTTTAAGGGAGCGTTTTTGGAACACATTTGAAGATAGTACTCATTATCTCAGAGTTTTATTCTGGAAAACTATGTCACAACAGCTTGCTTGCAAGCATTAAATAGTAATTTTGACGTCTATAAAGTTGTTCCTGTTTAGGTACCTATAATTCCGGACACCCCCTCATGATAAGTCATGCCATACAGGATGCTTTTATTTAAACCCTGCATATTGATTTAAAATAATCGCGGTCTTAATCTTGATCTACGCTCTTTTTCACCTAGATCTTGTCAAGTTTTGCAATGAATTGGTCAGGTTAACGCGCAAGCTGTTGGCAAAACTGCTTTTAACCTCCTTGATAACATCTGAGATGGAGATACAACGGCATACAGGCGGTGTATTTTCGTAGGACACAATGGAAATGCACAAAACAAAACAAAGACACAACCCAGTGTCTCAAGCAAATATTTAATACAGATTATAACTGTTGTTGAATTTAGCCTGGCATACAACAAAACCGGCAGAGAATTACAAACTTGGGAGAGCTGAATGCAGCTTCGTTCTTTTTAAATGCCGTGGCAGAAAACGAGAAAGTTGAGTTTCCAAACATTCTGAGCTCTCAACCTTGTGAACACGTGTTCAATTTGGAGTGGGGCAAAAAAAAAATGAAGTACCTCAGGTAAGCTGCCTGAAACGAGCACATAACTAGAAGTTCGCGTCAAGCTGGGGCGCACACGCGAGAAAGTAAAATGTCAGTAAAAGCATCCCCACAGGTTCCGCGCTCAGAAATTGAATTGTGTACAAATAGCCGCTAGCAAACGCTGCGGAATGCGAGCATAATTGATTCGCGCCGTCTAACCACTTCAGGAAAGCGAGCTAGAACCATTGTCTGCCTGGAATAAAAGACAAGTACATTTAGCAGAGTGGAGGAAAAGTTTGCGAAATTTGATCAAAGGGATGGTACTGTTGACAGTGGAGTGGTATTTGTAAAAAACTCGATAAAGAGTACTCGCTTGCGAAAAATAGTTTTCTCCTCCACAAGGTTGTTGAGCAAAGCAAAAAATAAGTAATTTTGTAACATTTCCACTCTTCGTAATTGAAGTGACAAGTTGTTACTGTAACAAGTACTGCTATTCGAAGATGCCTTTTCGCCAGATGACTTCAAAGAAAGGTGCTGGGTCTTGATCAAGCCGGGCGTGCTTGATCAGTGTGCCGTACGCCGCGGTAAACTAGCCTTCCTCAAAAGCTTACTAAATATTTGTAAACAGATAATCAGGAAAACATCTCTAATTTGATTAGAAAGGCTGCACCTCCTCATATTGCAGCGCCGCTAATGCGTCAAGAGCCTCGAAGATGCGAGTTTCTGGGCACTTACTTAAATAAGATATCTGGCAGAGCGGTGACCCTCAATGTTTTCCAGAACACACTTTCTCAACTTCGTCGACAGCCCAATGAGCCTGTTTTGCTTTGGTGGGGAGTCGTGCTACTTCCTGAGTCCTTTTTCCGTCCGCTTGATCTTTGAGGAGACCGCTACTTTCATGTCAGCCTAGTATGAACATTCAGATGAGAGAACTGGCGGCTTCATGCTTAATTTACTTTTCTCTGAGAGGCAGGCTTCTGGCCTGTTCTTAGCCAACCAAGAGACTGTATCTCCATTCTGCGGTTTTTATGTCATGGAGACAGAATTTTCTTCCCAGCTAAAATTGCCACCTGTCTCGCAAACAGCAGTAAGTAGAGACGCTTCGTCAATAGTGGCTGCAGGTGGCTGTTCCAATTGTAAGCAACAAGAACCTCAGAGGTTATCTTGGCTTCCAGAACTCTACATTTGTTTTGGGTTAACCTAGTTTAGCGCCAGAGAACTTTATTTCGTGGCAGCCTCTGGGTGCAAAAATAGTGTTCCATATCATGCAAGAATTTCTCAAATCTTTCCGCCAATTGCCTCAACTACCAAAAAACTACAGATAATGTTTACTACGTTCGAATCTGAGTGAAAGCACTGATTTGTGCTGCGTAGAAGACGAGGGGGAGCAGGCAGTGCCGCAGGACGGAGCAGATGGAACTTGACAAAGACGACACTCTCCACTGCACAGCGCGAGTGTGTAGTGCAGTTTGACACGAGGCGTGTTGGCTGCGGCGATAGCCTAGCTGTAGCGCAGCTGCGGGTTCGACTGCCGGTCACGGATGTTGATTAAATTTATTTTTCTTTTTTTCGTGGTTTGACCTGTAACTCAGCTGAAGGTCAAATTTGCGTAGTCCGCGATTGAAGCCCGAGGTCCCGTAGTGAAGCTTTCGCTTTAAAAACTCAGACTTGCGGCCATATTTGAGCATTGATTCTATACCCAGAATTAAAAAAAGGGGAAATATCCCTGATTCACCATCTCTGAGCTTACGTCCACTTAAAGACGTGGGCTTTTGATGGTCTTTAGCTTCAGCTTCCCCCATTCTTGCAAAACGCACGTGCTCTATTTATTAGGCCATTCTCACAGTGTATCCTTTTGCCCTAGCTGGAGACTAATAGCAAAAGTGGGACCATCGAGGAGCAGTGTTTGTAAGTCTTCTCGAGCACATTACACGGATGGGTAGTCCTTAAGTGGTCTTGTCTCGGACGAGGCACGGGTGAACCATGGTAGCCAGTCTTCGGACTACGTTCGAACATAGAAACAGGCCTAAATGGGCTGGTAAGGCAAACTGATGGGTCGGCGCTATCGTCGATCTTGTCTTATAAGCTACATTACTGTTATCTATACCAGATATCGTTTTTTATTAAACCGTTTCTTTTCCATTGAGCCGGGAAGCCTAGACGTGAAAGGACGTATTACTGGCGTGCCGAGGCTTTGTGTAGGGGCAAGCTTATCCGCGGTAAAGCTCGCGGGAAGCAGTTAGCACTCCCCCGCCCCCCGCCCCCCCCCCCCCCCCGTCAAAAATTCTGCATATTATGAGTACACTACAGTTTTCAGCACCGTTCCCTCCGCCCACGAAGAGTCGGTTCCAATACCTATTTTCCTTGCATGTACACCTAAACGTCGACTCATATATTTGCAGGACATATGTCTTACCTGGAAGGTTATCAGCGATAATCAGGAAACAAACGCCGTGTCGTCTATCGTTGCAGCTTCGTTACGATTACACTGAGCACACTAAGGAAGACTCCTTTATTGCTGTCGTATAAAACTTGGCATCAAAAAATCAAGTGAGCCATAGGAAGTCCTTGTGCATGGCGTTTATACCGTTAAAGGATGTTATCTAGGCGGTTTCATACAGACTACATTTTGGCATAGATGAATAAATAGATTTTCGTGTTGATACACTTTGCTATGTTTTCATTTCGCACAAAGCGAAGTTCGCCACAAAGCGCAATGCAAATGTTGAATGGTACATAACCCTGTGAAGAACTGTAGAGCTGTCAGCACGCTTAACAGGAACGCTCAAGCACGTGGCTTCCAATGATATTAGCGGCGCTGGGTTTCGGCCGCTGGGTCTGAGACAATATTAGAGTGTAAGTAGGACACCAGCTGCCTCCAACTGCCACAAAGACACCGTGAAGCATGCTTTCGTACTCAGCGCCCAGCGCTCAGGGGCTGTGATTACAGTGCAAGACGCGCAATCTAGAGTTCGTGTTAGGCGTGCTGACGGTAATACTTTGATGTCGATAATAATAATAATAATAAAAACAAAGATCACGATGGATTTTACTGACGCAAGTGCAACTTTGGAAGGAGAGCGCTGTGCCACAAGGGGCTATTTTTCTATTCAAAGAAAGATCAAACAGAAATTTTATATTTAACCCCAGAAGAACATAGCACTAGGCCAGAGGAAAGCTTGTACCCGTTGAAAATCGGTGGATACTCGTTGGCACTGGGATTAAACAATGCGTCTTCAGCCTACAAAGAGGATGCTGGAATCAGTATACCTTGACCTGAAAAAAAAATGTCACTTTATGTGATGGGCAATCTGTAATACTTGAGCATTCAAGATCGTCCGTTTGCATAACGCTGATAAATATTACCGCTTTTACAGATAAGGGGATAGTTTTCCTTTCCGTAGATTAGCGAAAAAAGCGACAGGATATCTCCGAACCTTGCTTGTTACATGCCTCGTTCCAAGCCTGCAAAAAGCTCCGTCGGTCTCCTCGCGGGACGGCGTCTGCTACCACGCGCCTGTCGAATTGTTATTACTATATGCGTTACAAGGGTCACACTGCTTACAGGGAAGGCCATCTGGCTAGTTCGCAATGCGGCATTTCGCCAAACATGGGAAGCCTTTTTGCGTGGCGCGCTACACATGAGCCTTCTTTCTTCGGGGAATTGCTGGCGGCATCGTATTGCAGTCCTCAACATTCTGTTTACTCCTGTGAGCCTGTCGTCATTTTTGTGCAGGCGATCCGAGTACCTAGTCGGGGCTCGTTTTTGCGAGGATGCCGAACGGGCGTGATGTTTACGTAGGCCGGCTTGCGAATCGCCGTGCAAAGCCCTACATGCAACGCGCTCAACTAATGACTCGTTAATGAGTCGATCGGAAGCGAGGAACTCGCGAGGACAGCATAGCGAAATGCGTGGACAACTAAGGGCCACCTTACTAACGGCGCCTGAACAAACAACACAGGGGAATGCAGGCTGTACTGTTGTTGTTTTCAGTTTGTGGCTCTTATATGGGGGATTATCATGCGCAACGTTTGCTGTACTGGCAACTGTAGAAGATGACGAAAAGGAGTGACGCGAATCAAAAATTGACCGTGGTCGGGGAAGTGCAAACTTCAGCGTACAAGGGGAAAGCGTTTACTCGTATATATGGCCGTTAATGAGGTTCACCGCGTTGAAGTAATGGAAATAAAGTAACCATTGTTTCATTGCATGCGAAGCATCATTGCTTTCAATGCAGATTCGTCGTTCGAAAATCTATCAACTAACCTGTTCTGAAGGTCGAGCGGGTGTTAAAAATTTAAATAAATGAGGCGCATCACAAATGATCAATTACTGAGGAACGACTAGCGTGGAGGTCACCTGTTGGTGTATTAAACTTCTTATATGTAACGAATAGGAACTGTACGTATTCACGTAAAAAGCGCTATAAAAGAATTTATGCAGAATGTTCACGCGCGCCTGCTTTTCTGCGCTTTTGAGGACCCTGACACCAGACACTAAGACATGGCGTCAAGGAATAGAGCAGAAGCCATGTTCTCGTATCATTCCATTTGATTTGTCGCGAACATTAGTACAATTGCATGTCATACATCCCTCCGCATCATCTTGTTCCATTCTTGCTACGAGTTATGGTTTCTACCTTCCTTGTAAACGACCCTCATTCATATCAGCTATATCATTAATACGAATGAGGAGAGGCACTCAGCACCGAAATTTGTGAGAGAGAAATCTTGCCTAGTTAGCGTCATCAAGCGTTATGACAACAGCCATTTTAATGGTGGCACAGAAAGAGAGGTGCCGTCGTTTATGACATAATACAAGCGCATAGCAATTCTGATGCGCATCCGAGTTAAAAAAAGATAGAAATTTGTATAAATGACAATGAAGGCGTACTCTATGAATGGTTGCCTGCAGGTGACAGCGCTTTGAATAAGCGACGTTACCCGCTCGAAGTCGGCGACAATTCCATTAATCTAGGCTTAAGTATCTCTATTGAATCTGTATTGTGCGGCGACTGCCACTCGTTCACTTCATGCTGCGCATAATAAACCATGCAATTAGATACAATTACTAATAGGGAACGTTGGGCGAGTGGTACAAAGTTTATGTCATGCAAAATGGGGCTGCTTTGGGTGCTATCTGGCTTCTAAGCTGTCGAAGCTTGACCGTGAATACTAGGAAGCTCTTGTAAATGTCAAGTTAGCACGGTAGCTGCCATGTAGTTTATTTTCACTATATCTTTGCCGCGTTGCTGTTCTATCTCAAAACCGTTGTAAAATCACTGACATATATTATTTATTCATCGCAGACCTTCCAGTCTAGCAAATAAATGGCAGCCCTGACAGTGATGGTGAGAAACTAATATATCAGAGCCCCACTGCGATGGCTCAGTGGTTGCTCGCTCGGCTGCTGAGCACAAGGATGGGGACTCAAATCGGACTGCTGAGGCTTACTATCGATGTAGGCCACTTCATTTCATTTCTGCGGTATCAACGGCACTTAGCAACCACTTCTCGCCTCTCGTCACCAAAACGCGCTTTATAACGTCAGAGCAGTAGAACGTCATCTTTGAAACGATAGAGGAGTAAATGGAGGAGTAAGACAGGCACCTAGGCGGATATCCTTTAATCATAAGCGGAGAATTCGAACGGGAATAAAGTGGCCGCTCCACTCTTTTTTTCGCACTTAATACAACGAGGAAACTCGCGGAAGGAAGGTAAAGGTTTGGTGGCATTAAAGAAATTGATGTGCAACGTCAGTGCACATAAATATCCCAAGGTTGTCGAAAATATGCCGGAGCGCTCCACTACGCCACCTCTTTCTTTCAGTTCTTTCTCATTCCTCCCCTCAAGGCGTGTGTGAGGTGTCCACTAGAAAATGAGACAGTTTACCTGCTCTTATCTGCCATTGGTACAGTATGGGCGCGTGACTCGTCGGAAGGCAGGCGGTTGATTTCATTTTGGTTCACAAAAGAGCCAAAACATTTCCACATGAGCACAGAGGATGCAGCCTGGCTGCAAGGCACGGTGTGTTAGGTTGCTCCGGTCGATTTTCGGTCACCTTGAATGTGCAGCTCCAAAATCACAGTACCTTTCGTTTCTCGAAATTCCGCTCAGTCGAAGTATGACCACCGATAACACGCAGCGCGATACCATTGGCTTCCACTTGGCCTCGGTGGTCATACTTCGATTGAGCGGAATTACGAAAAACCACAGGTATTGTGAATTTGGAGCTGCGCATTCAAGGTGGCCTAAAATCTGCCGAAGCAACCTAACACACCGTGCCTTGCAGCCAGGCTGCATCCTCTGTGCTCATGGCTAGTTTTTTTTTTATATGATGGGTTAACCTAGATAATGAAACAGGATAATGTCCTATCAATATATGTTTGATAAAATTAGACGAAATCTCTCTCAAACGTGACGTTAAACCCCATATTTTATACAGTAACGGAGCAGTTAGCAGCGATCGAAAAATGTTAGCAGTGATACTACAATGCTATCTACTTGCAGCACTTCGGTTTGCCAATCACTTATGCCCTATATTCGAAAGGCAGCCTTCATTATGTCATGTTGAGGTTGTCATCGTTAATTTCATTTCTTACTCACTATTTTACCTGCTCTTATCTGCCATTGGTCCAGTATGGGTGCGCAACTCGTCGGAAGGCAGGCGGTTGATTTCATTTCGTTTCACAAAAGCGCCAAAACATTTCCACATAGTCATAGCCGGCGTAGCGGACTGCTCGAGTGGTTGCATGAAATATCGCTGATTGAGGTGAAAACAGGTTTTGTTCAGAAATAGTTGCTATCGAAGAGAAGAAAAACAAGTACGCGTCTCTCTCTCACAATATCTGCTGACAACTTTAGGCCCTCATATGAGTCGTCGCAAGCACTAATGCGCAATAAAGTCCAAGGAGGAACCTGGCGAGAAATTGCCGATCTCGGCCACCTTCCTGTTGTGTAGAAGTGCCTAACCAATCCCGTAAATATATGCCTCACGTCAGGAGGGGGAGTTGCTGCCAAAGGCGACTGCCCGGAAAACTCGCGAAGCGGGCGATGTCATGTTGAGCTCAACGGCACTGTGCGCTGCAAACGTCCAGGATAGAAAGACTAACTTACCAGAATATTGCTTCATTTCATATGGGAATGTGCGGTCACACTGACTATGCTGAATTGAAATCATCCCCTGATATGACAGTTCGCTCACGTACAACGCAGACGCCTTTTCGGCTGCCGCACACTAAGAACGATCATCCCATCAGTGGATTTCTGTCTCTTTTCAAATCTAACCACAGATATTGTGGCATGTGTTTACCAATATTCCTTTATGAATTTCATCTGCGCGTTTCCCTATCAATTTTGCACCACGTCCCTGTTCGCTCGTGTGGACTCCTTCGTCA
The DNA here is from genome assembly GCF_052857255.1 of Amblyomma americanum. Lineage (NCBI taxonomy): Eukaryota > Metazoa > Arthropoda > Arachnida > Ixodida > Ixodidae > Amblyomma > Amblyomma americanum. The sequence goes on along the minus strand of NC_135506.1, from coordinate 41,869,216 downwards.
TAGGCTGCGAAGGTAATTACCGTTACGGGCCTAAAAATGAGAATAAAAAGTAAGGTATTAGATTCGCACCGTCTATAGCAACACTGTGCTCATGAACTGTGTGGTTGTGGAGCACCCTGGATAACTTTTAATCAGCTATGTTCCTTACTATTTACCGAAATTACAGCCCGTTGGTGCCTTCACGATGGCCATGCATTGATGCATTTGAACAACGGACGCGGATCCGATGCATGATAACATGGAGATTCAAATTGATGCTTCAATTCGTGCCAGCGAATTCGTTTGGGTCTGTTAAGGGATGTTCTTGAGAAGCAAAGTATAAATACTCAGTCATGTCTAGCATAACTGAATGCAGCTTCTAAAGTATGTGGAGAAAAGAAAACCGCCTATATGAGCACCACCCCGCATTCCGCTCTCTGGTAGAGATGGCTAGAAAAGATGATCAGGAGCTCTCTGGATCTTCCTATCCTTTGCATCAATCCATCGCTCCATCGCTCAATCCTTTTCCTGGCGTGTCTTTTTTTTTTTTCTCTTTTGATTAATGGCTCATTAGTCAAAGCAGTTCGCATGCACTGATTACGTACACGCTAGAGCGTGAATTCACGAAGGCTCCAAGAACACAAACTTAGTCAACTGCAGAGAAATAAACCGGTCTGCAGTCCAGACTCGCTCTTTTTGTCTCACAATCTCATTTTAAAGCGGGGGTTCAAATTTCGCTATTCTGCGCACGTCTCTCTCTCTCTCTCTCAAAGCCCCTTCGTTTTGCCTTCCTGCTGCCTTCATGCAAGTCGTACTCCCTCGTTTGGCTCTCCCTTTGACATTGGTCTCTTCCGTTAACGAAGTTACACGCAGTTCTTTCTTCCTCTTTCAACTGACATGGGTTGACTTGCGAAGCACGCCTCTCCGGTCACAGGATGGAGGCTACGCTAGTGGTGATATTTGTAACTTGAGTTTTACAAAGCATGAGCAACGGCACCTGTATGTTCTAGCAATTCAGGGCTTGTTTCTACCATTGTTCCGATACCCATTGCAAGTGATTACATTGTGCCAAAAGGTGTTACCATTCTTAAAGCCACAACGTTTACTCTGCCGTGCGTACAAAGCGAGTCTGATGGCAGGGCTTTCTTAGCCAAGTCCGCTTTGTGATTCCACTATTGTGGGTTAGGAGACGAGCAGGTAACAGAACTTGTTTGTAATTTTTTCTCCGGTGCGATATGTTATCATTAGGTATACGAGGTGAAAACAGTTGCATGACGCAATAGCCTCATACAAGCTTTATCATACATATCACACAGTATGATACATATCTCCAAAAGTGCCAAAAACATCATTAAACTTTAATGCTAATCATGACTACTTAGACATTCGCAAGGCACCTGAATGAGGTTGTTGCATCATACAGCTTTTTTCAGTACATACGGTATGGTTTCGTAAGGTGACTTGCCTGGGGCATAATGTGCTGCTGCACGTCTGCTGTGAAGCCCTTTGTATTACAGGGCTCGAGGTCAGTTTCGACAGCGTGAAGTTCAATTAAACATGTACGCTTTAGGAACTGAAACTGATGGAGTCAGCAGGAACCGTTGAATTGAAAGGAAGTGAGATAGGCTAAAAACTGATTATTTTAGCTAGTAGTCAATGTGTGGGTCATACTGGTAGGTCGAAGATATAATGTCATGAGAGCTATATAGCCTCGTAAGAATAACAAAAAAGTGGGCTAATTTTTGTATATTTATATTTTACCATCGCGAAAAAAACAGAGCGAAGGCGTATTGCGGTATGACTTTGATCTATGGGCGCCCGTGTTGAGTTACGTCTCAACCCTTGTCTCGGTTTTTTGATGCTGCTAAATTTTGATACAAGCTCGTGTTGAGGTTTTAGAGAGGGGCCCTACCTGTATCAGGCGCAGCATTTCCTTACACAGATTTTCATGAGACTGGAAAGCGCAGTGGAATACAATGTTCCTATTTATTTCTTTAATAGAAAAGTAGACAGTCGTGTGACAAAAGTGGGGAGGGGCAGAGGGCAGTGATTGCTGCTACATAATTATCGAAACTTTGACTTATTTCATTCGCTTCTACCTCGGCTATTTTTTGTTCTATACTTCGTTTTGAAATGGTTACTGTGTCATTCTTTGCACCTGCGCGAGCTATGCAAGTCTTGGAGTAGGACGCTACTTTTGTATAGAACGTTTGTGGAGGTTAGAGCACCAAAGCTGCACACCGGTTATCAGAGACGTCATGGTGGAGAACTCTAGATTATTTACAGCAGCTGTGGTTCTTTAACATACAAAGCTCAGCATTTTTTTATATTGTTTTCATCGAAACACAGCCTCCGCGACCAAGATTAGAACCCACTTCCTTAAGCTGAAGAGCCGAACGGCATTGCCACTAAGCCAACACGGCGAGTATCGAGCTACGCTCCCTTACACGCAACTACGGTAGCGGAGGATGCACCAAGACTGTGCTGTCGGATACGAAACGATGTATTCGAAACTATTGACCCACGAAAAAAAATTAACGCGACCACTTGCAGATTTTAAGAAGAATATGACGTTACCTTTGAACACACCGGGGAAAGATGGCTTCATTTAGGTCATTCTGCCTTCGTCTAGAGAGCCTCCTAAGCGTCAACTCCAGTCAACTCACGTTTCGTCGTTTGACTACATGGCTGTCGAACGGTATTCTACAGCGTGTCTTCTGCTCTCTACGCTATCCGCATCTAACCACTCTAGACGCAATCCTCCTCCAATCCTCCCTCTGGCCACCATTACTTCTGAACCGATTTTCTCGTCCAGAAGCAGGCCATTTTACAGGTACGGCCTGTGCCAGAATTTGCTTTGAATTTACTACGCATGGCCAGCGTCCTAAACGCCTTGAGGATGACAAAAACTTCCATCTTCATCTCTCATAGGACGTTCATGGATCATGCATGGGCCTCTTTAGAATGCTTGAAAGCGAACCCGTCGAGCTCTTTACTTCTGGCAAACAGTGTCCGGCCCAGCAAAAGCATTAGAGATATATGGCATAGCGGTGGCGCTATGCCATATATCTCTAATGCTTTTGCTGGGCCGGACACTGTTTGCCAGAAGTAAAGAGCTCGACGGGTTCGCTTTCAAGCATTCTAAAGAGGCCCATGCATGATCCATGAACGTCCTATGCACTACCGCGAACTGATTCTGCGGTGCGCCACTTCTGTCTTCACTTCTGTCTGCAGACGTCTTCTGTCTTGCAAGCCTGCTCCAGGTCACCGGCCCTCACATGAAAGCAATATGTTCTCTCGAGGCTACAGCAAACGTAATCTTTTCCCCTCTAAATATTCAAAATAATATTAAGATCATTCTCGTGTGCAATATACTTCATGAGCGGATAAAAATCAAGAGAAAGTGAGAAGCACTGCTCCTGGCCGCTGCAGTGAGCAAAAGAAGCCATTGCTGCTGATACGTTCTCCTATTGAAGGGGCAACAGGGGTATACGGGGTGTTGATCCAATATGTGTCAATATATTTCCTGAAATTCAGCGAGTGCTTTAGCACACAGCCGCCTCGATAGCGCATCCTTCCATAGTGAGTTCCTCTCTTGTTCTATTAAAGTCCTCCTCCTCCTCCTACAGTAAACAGTACCGCGTATGTACTCACGATGACTGAACTAAGAAGGCGTAGCCATCTGTCTGCTTCGGAAAAGGTCAGGGCCATGAGCCGATTGATACTTTATCAAACAGGACTAGGATCTAGCGAAAAAAAGGCATGCCAACTGCCTCTCGAACTACATCTGTACCATGCTGAGGGAGAGGGAACAAATAGGATTAAAGTGAGTGAACAAAAAAAAAGAACAGGTACCATCTGCATAAAAACACAGCAAGCCATACAGTTTACTTCGATCCGTTTTCTATAGCACTCTCGCGGGGGACGAAAATCAGTATCTTCAAAAGTCAGCTGTATACTCTAGCACCTACCACAGCTATAATACAGCAAAGGTGCTCAGATATGAGGATCATATTTGGGCTTCCGGGGTATCATAATTGCCCCAATACGCTCCTCAAAAGTAGAACTTGCGGCCGGGGAAGTTCTGACGCACGTACCCTGCACGTTGCGCAGCTCACACTGACTCCCTGCGCAGAAGCTACGTGCTGCAGAATGTTTTTGATGTGCAGGCATAAGATTTCGTATGTAAAAACACAATTATCGTTTAAGAAGACGTTAAAAATAAAGGCAAACAAAATGTGAATCGAAGAAAGAAACTTGGCAAAGGTTCTAGATGTGCTCAGAATTTATATCGCTTGCGGTGTCTATTCCTAAAAATACCGTTGTAGGATTCATCTTGAGGAATGGAAAGAAACCAAACTGCGGGTAGGTATAACTTGTATTGATTTCAGTGCTGATGTTATCCCACATCGATGGCGCCATTCACTGCCGTCTCGTAATACTACTACAAGGCACCCAGCGATTGTCCTGATTGATTAATCTTCTTCCATAAGTGCGAGGTCTCTAGACAACATTGAAATGTGATCAAAACCAACTGAGAGGCCTTATTTTAAAGCATAGTGTTAGCAGTGCTGTTGCAAGTGCGCGAAGGTCTTTATATAACGTTGTTTTTTTTTCAGGAAACGAGTGATGGCGATGTGATTTAATTGATTGTTAAGTATGACATCAGCGCTAACTTATGCAGTCGCTTGTGGTATAGTCGTCTTTAGCATTGCGAGCCTAATCCGGGTCTTCGACCACTACCTGTATAGCATTATGTTCTATCGAAGCTACAAGAAGGATTTACGTTTCGTTATATAAATTTATAAAAAATGATTGCAGTCGCTGCTGTGCAAGTGAGTAGAAATTAATGGAAACAAACTCCTGTGATCAGAGGCATGGTCTGAAGCCAGGAAAACAAGCTGCTGCATACGGTATTCCGTGTCAAAGAGCGCTATAGTGTGAACAGGTAGCAGAATTCATTTCTGTCAATATATTGCCAGTAGCAGTGCCGGTAGCAAGCGGAGATATGTTGAGTCACAGGCCATGTGACCACTGAATGTTATATATGTGTCGCCAAGAGGCTGCGTCGATTGCTTCGCTCCGGACCGTTCAGCCTGCCAGCTGCTCACGAGATAACGCGACATGGTGTCAGGATTGGCGGCTGTCTAGCCGAGATAACGTACCAGAGTCTGCTTTGGTGTTGGCTCGTTTTCGCCAAGCCGACTTCAAGTCATGGCGGAAGGCACCGACCCGAAGAATCGCCACGTTAAGTTTCGCTATTCAACTACCGCTTTGCTTCAACACTTGACCGCGCACATCAGAATAGACTTCCTGGAGCAAAAGTTCGACGATTGCCGTTTTGCTTCGCGCCTGAAAGAGTGTTGTGTTGTGTAGTGTTTTATGGCAAATAGGCAACTCAGGTCATCTTGCGCCAAACTACAGCGAAGAAGCGCAGGTGCGGACTTTGCTGTGTACCGTGGAAAAACACCAGGGGAAATATTCAGCACGTTTTCCTTGTCAGAAACGGACGCGAAGAAGTACGACGTGGGAAAAAAATCTTCGACGTGGCATTTCTTGGCCGCCCAGAACATGGTATACGAAAGCGCTTGTTTTTGCATACGCATTCAAGAGGCTGGCAAATCTGTCCACCAGTTCGTCGCAGCGTTGCGTACGCTGGCCGAACGCTGCGACTACGGTAGCTTTAAAGAGCGCATGCTAAGCGACAGGCTTGAAGTGAATCTTCGCCATCCGAAGTTCTCAGAGAGGTTGGAAATGACGCGACTCTCACCCTTGCCAACACCGTGTCGAAAGCCCGCTTCGAAGAGACCGTCGGAAGGCAGCAACGAGTACTGCGAGAAGAAGCCAGTTCAAGAGAAAGGACAGTCTAGCGAGCCAGCTCTTTGAAGGGGCTCATGCCAGGTCCCCCTGGCCGGCGAGGTAAGCCCTGTGTCACTACTGTGGTTGTTCGGATTATTTTGCTGTCGTGTACAACAAGAAAGCGGTCGCTTACTCAAAGAAGCTACGATGAATGTCTACTTTGCCGGATCGATTAGCTCAAGTTGAAATTGTCGATTTTTCCAGATCACGATAAATACTGCGCAAGTCTTCGCTAATGTTCACTCGTGCACTGATGTATATATATGGTACCGTCTACGTTTCCAGGCTTGCCTACAAGGCTGGAGAATTAAGATGTCAATCAATAACGTCCTAGTAATGAAGCTTTCTAGGCCTTCGGAAAGTTAACAGCCACTATTCAGCGGAACCAGAAATCGGTAGATCAGTTGATGTATGTAGTCTCAATATTTCGCTCTATCCCACTGGGACCTTCTGCAACCCAGGCGCTTTTAGTGCAAAAAGTTTGCAAGCACAGTCATCTTAAAAAAGTCAGGGCAGACTTCCTATCCGCAGTAGTTCAACTGCATGCGGCCGATCGCGCGAAAGTACAAGATTAACCTGCTAGTCGACTTGGTTGCTAGTCGCATGTTGCTATGCGCACGCTGCTTTTTCCAGATGCACTTCAGTTGAGTACCGGTCTCTGTGCGGTTTCAAACACACCCTGTATCAAAAGATGCAGCGTGTCTCAAATAGAAGCAACCGATTTTGATGTTCTTAAACTGGCTCTTGTGCGTCATTACTTTTCAACCCTCTTGTTAAGCGATGCCTTGCACCGGTATCGCACTGCCTTCTCAAAATCACGGTTCAGTGTGGTGCTTTCAGCGTCGTGTTCTGAGAACGACTACCAATAAAAAAAAAGCTAACGCTAACAAAAGCTTGACCCAGTTACGTGAAATGGAAAAAGAAGGGATTGTGGAAGGCATTTTTTATGATAATGGTAGTCCACACAAAAAAAAACATGAATGGAAGGACGTTGTCGTAAGCTTTCTCTTAGTCCCGGGGTGTCGGCACAGAGCTGTGGCGTTGCCTCAAGGGACCGCTTCCGGGAAAGCGCAGACTCTGACAGCGACGAAGACGACTACGAGTCCCTAGGTGTCACTGCTCGCGCCGCCGACGCTTCCCTCGCACACTTCCAAATCTTTTCCAATTGGAATTGTCGGGTCTTCATTCGCACTGGTCTTCTTCGTTTCAGTTTCCTGCGCTCCGAGCCTCCATGCAATCCTTTTACGACTTTTTCTCTTCCTAGAGTTTGTCGTCGATAATATGGCTGCAACCAACCCTTTCTTGCTTGGCGTGTCGGCGTTGGTCGCAGTGTTGTCAAGATAAGCGCCCTGAATAGGATGAGAGAACTTGCTGAGAAGGATATTGAGTGCGAGAAAGACAAAGAGAAAGCGGTGAGTGTGTGTCCCCAGGGAGCCAGCGGCCAAAATGCCATTACTTTTTCTGCTTGTTGCCCCTTCTGGATGATTTTATTGTTTCGTTGTTTTTCTCGATAACCCCCTTTATTTAGGTTTTTTTTTCTTCCCTTGCTTCACAGAATTCTTACTTTGGGAGCTATAATCACTGCCCAAATTCTTTCTGCTGTTAAATATTTATTCTTTTCGCTTCGGCCTTAGCTCCTCTCATGATATGTAGCATTAGATCATGAAATATATGCGAGCTTTGCATGCAGTATTATATAATCTTTCATACTGTTGGCAAGGCTGTTCCATGCTTTCAATTTCACAGTTCTGTGGCAATTCGTATTGTACTAATCATCATACTGTGGACTGTGGGTAAAGAAACTCTTGCTCAACTTCGCAACCTTCATTCAATTAATTAATAACACATTTCTAGTTACAAATTGGCGTTTTAAGAGACCTGGTCAGTCGTTTCAAGTTTCTTTTTGTTTTGTTCTTTAATTGTTCCTATCCACTTAATTTTTCGGCCTACAATGTTCAAGACATGCTTAAAGAAACGCATGGTACTTAATGCCTTGATTGACATAATGACTACTGTGAACCATTAGCTATCCATGCATTCAATCTGTGTCCCTGCTCGGGCATGGTATCGCTGGAGAAACGAAACGAGTGTCACGGTTCTGTACGCAGCACCACGGGGGTTGTAATGCCAGAAAAATTAAAAAGAAAGGTTTGGGGACGCAACAAATTCCGCAGAGAGTCCCATAAAAAGCGTATGCTATTTTAGCCTACCATACACTATCCTAGGCTCGAATCGTTTCTATGGCAGCACGCAACCCGTCGCGTTGCCTACTTATGTTCTTTCTTACTCCGCACTCGCACTGGTGAACCCACGAACTTCAGTAGTTCAGTTCACTTTGTTAGATGCAAAACTTGATGCCGTCACTGATGAACCTGCAGCGTCATACTCTTGTTGGGAACATGCGTCGAGGTGGCTGCGGTAGTGATTTTTCCTCAAGCCTTAGGAAAGAGGGAGGCCAGTCGATTTTCTATGTACAAACGTTAGCGCAAAATAAGAGACAATCACAAGAAAGGTGAACAAGACAACGCGCTAGACAGACGGGGCGGTGCCTAAATGAAAGGTTGAGGGAGCATGAGCTTTCGAAGGGGACGGGAACAGGTTCTAATCTGCCTCTTCACTGTAAGGACTGTGAACAAAGCACCTGCGGGGCCATTCTTGAAAGAACTGTAGTTTTAGGTAGAGGCCGGGATCGAGTGTCCCGCGAATTAAGGGAAGCCTTTTTAATTAGGAAAACGGATCTGAGTGCCGTTAGCGATGCCTCTATCTTCTTGTATAAAAGCGAAGAAGCCTTTTTAGGAAAATTTTCCTCATACGCACACGTGTACACGTGCTGTGGTTTTTTCCCAGTGTGATCTGAAAGGTTGAGTGCACAAAGCCATTTAGATGTTTTCTTGTCTCACGTGCTTTTCTCTGTTTTTTTAACGGTTTTAATGCTTTTTTGTTGGTCGTCATCCTTTCAGATCCCAATCAGTCATGTTTCTTTGGCCCTTTACACCACGTGTCATGCCTGTTATTGTTCTTTCTCGGATCTTATCGTTTTTAACTAAGTCTTGTTTTTAGCGTTTTCCTTTTATCGCTTTTATGAAGCGCGTTGTCTTGTCACCTTTCTTGTGATTGTCTCTTAATCTGCGCTAGCGTTTGTACATAGAACTATGCACCAACTAGCCCTGCAACATGTGTTACTTGAGGCCAGTCGAGGAGCACGGCTCAATCGGCGAACGTCCGGACCCCGTAGCGTATCTGTTACGGGTCCAATTGTACTTATTTTTGGAAATGTGGCGGAAAGTTTGAAGGATGCTTCACTCCAGCCACCGGTTGGCCCGGTATTGCACTGCCTCCGACATCGGCCTTGTCTTTAGCGCGTCTTTACTACCCTGTCTTTCTATCCAATCTTTCAACTCTCCTACTATCTGCACGTGGTAGCGATTGTGCCTCGTCTTGAGCCAGTGAGCAGGCCTGTGCACTTTCCTTTTCTTTCTCCCTGGCAACAACAGAGACCGTGACTGTTGACTTGTCGATGCAACCTATTTCAGCTTTCTTCTTCTTACGCGCTTTTTTTCTCGTTGAACTGTCTCTTACCACACCCTCCTCGTATCGTAAACTACCAGAACAAAATCGGCCTTCAACTCCCGTTGTTCAGTGAATGTGTGGCATCGCAATCAGGGTTCTTGAGAACTCTAAGTGCTTTTTTCACACTCTTTGCTTTGTACAGCGCCTCCTGTTGTCTCTTTCCCCAGGGCGCTGGCCTCCTGGAACGCACAAAAACGGCAGAGAAATTGCCTTATTTGTTTTTATCTCGCCACCTTGCTGGGTTTCCGAGCCCGCCATCTCCTTCATCTACTCCTATCTTCCATCCCCTTGAATGTAGGCCACCCTTTATCTCGTTTCACTCTTCTGCCTTCATTCCCGCAAGACTGTTCGTCCCTGTCTCTCCGGCCTCTCCGTGGACTTGAAGTTAATTGTGTGAAGTTTTATGCCTTGACTTTTTTCTACTTTCTTTATATAAATATTTGTCTTTTTTTATTTGCCTGTCGTTGTGAGGAAAGTGCGCTGATTTACAGCCCTGCCTTTTGTTCCGGCCTTTTCCGACCCCTGCAGCACATTACTGTCTAATCTAGCTTCTACATTGAACATTGTGTTTGCTAGGCTGGTTTTTTACCTTTCATGTTAGGAGCGGTAATTCCATGCCCAGCTGGCCAGTATTCACTCACTCATGAACTGATCTGACAGATGACCTAAACAACAGAAACTTCACTGCTTAGTTCGGCATTGTGAAAAAAGAGGCAAATCAGTGTAATACGGGTAAAGAAGAACAACCTGACGGAGTTTAGGCAAAGACGACGCAGCTATTCATGTACTATACTTCAGCAACTGTGTTCAGTGCTTCTGGAAGCAAAAATAACCACATGATGAACGTGTTTGTGCTTAATGAAATAGTGATATAGGTCGGTGAAGGTATGCACAACAGGATTACCATTCATTTTGTGTTCAAAAGCTTTAAATTTCACAAGGTGAAATAGAAAATAAAATAAATATATACGGAAACAAGAAGTAAAGCTAGAGTGATGCATTACTCTTCGGGAACAAAGACAGCGCTCTCTTTGCGGTGGCAAGAGAATGTGAGATCAAAAAATCAGACACAAACTCACCGGCTTCTTCCCCATTGAAGCTCTATGCAATTTAGCGTATACAAGTGTAGAGCACCAGTGGTAGCTTTGACCGCAAGCTAAACACAGCTTCTAAACGATGTATCAGGCAAGTGTAGTGTCGCACTTCCCGCAGCGTCACACAAAGCTCCCATCTTACCTCCAACATACCACACCATGCCGCACCGGATACCGTGGTCGAGGACTAAGTTCATAATAAATGGCACAGAAAGACGGCGATCTAGTTAATTAGTAAAACTGTGCAGAGCGTGCCTGTTCAGTCCTTTTGTTGTTCTCGATGATGGGTGCCACTGATGGGAGCAATTAGCCTTATCGCGTCACATCCTCAAGGGGAAACTTTAGTGTCACCTCAAGTGTTTTACTGCAGGTTAATCAAACTACAATTGTCCTCTTCCCTCGGTAATGTTAATTGGTAATTATTATTGGATTAAGCATGCTGTGCTCAACCGGTGCAGGTAGGAGCTTATTTTTCATGCCTATCCCGTGTGTATAGTTTGAAACAAGTGTGCATAATTTGAAGAGCTTGAAACAACCTTCGTTGCCAGTTCTGCGCTCGCATAAACGCATGGAGTGCAGAAGCTCTTCCTGACGTTTACAGCCTACCTTCACAGACTTGTGCTAATCACGGCTGCCATTAGGCGACGCCAGAGAGCGCGCATTTTATGATCTTATACTCCTAGACTAAGTGCAGCTGAAATAACAAATAACATAACGAACAAAGGAACAACATGAAGATGGCCGGGAGAGCTCGCCCAAGCAAGTGCCCGCCTTTTTCTGCTGCCTCAAAGGAGCCCAAGCCAGGAATGGAGGTTTTATGGGCTGAAGCTGCTCAGTGCGAAATGCGCTCGGCCCGCTAATGATCACCAAGGTGCACTATTCCTTGTACCCCTCTTTCCAAGCCCGGAAGTATATCTCAGGCTTTCGTCATCCAACCAACTGGTCCCTCGAGAAAAAGCAAAAAATTATCGTTCTGCCGACTTCCCTGAGCATTGCTTAAGATAACAAAGAAAAGGTAGGAGGCTCAACAGAAATTCCTAAACTGCCACTGGGCGCTGCGAAAATGCAGGCAGGAATATAAACGTTCGTTTAAATAATAAATATTTCTGTCAGCCCAAGCACACACTCTGCAACTTAAGCTCGCAAATGCGCATGAGAACCTTACTTGGATGCATGCCTACTTTCGTGTTACGTATTGCCAGACTGCGGTGTGAGCGAGGCTTAGACCCTGCGAGGGAATCGTCCGAAGCTTACGTTGGGGAGCAGAAGCAGACTGGCGCTTTAGCTCGCCCTCTTAATCTAAGCGCAGATCCGTTTCTAAAAGGCGTACGCGTGAGTCCGGAAGTCTGCGTAATCTGATTAGGTTACTGCGCCACAAAAGCCTAACATAAGTACCATCTACTTCCGTTAGGCTCCTGCGGGGTAGCGTTGATCTTATACTTCTAGCGTCGGCTGAAAGAGATATTGCGCCAGCAAACTTTTTGCTGAACTTTGAGCCGTTCACTCTAGGTTCACTTAGAATGGAAAGTAAGAACGGAAAACAATTTCCCCACTTCCGAGCGACTTTCACTTTCTTCCAGCACGGGAATGCGGGATTCATTTACATCCTCGCGAAACAATGGCACCGTGCAGATGTCTTTACATGGGTGCAGTGGCTTTTTAGTGTATCTTATCATTTTAGACTGACCTTTAGACTTTGGCTCTACCAACTGAGCTACGACGACGGCTGTCCAATCTGCTCCTCTCGTGGGTATTTATGTTTATTGCGTGTAAGCGAACCTTGAGAGTGTTCACCAGCGCCACCCTCGTCCATAGCGGCGAACGTAGCACGTCCTGTATTACCGCGAATGTTACGCAGAACGTCATCTGATGACCATATATATATATATATATATATATATATATATATATATATATATATATATATATATATATATATATATATATATATATATATATATATATATATATATATATATATATATATATATATATATATATATATATATATATATATGCGCTTCGCCTCAGTGTATTGTGGTGGTGGTGCTACCACCATGATATCTGATGCCTGATTTATTTAATATCTGCTGCGGGTCCTTGGACCCAAGATATTAAACTTATTTTTTGAATATGGCGGAGTGCTTGGTTTGAAGCACTCTGGCACGGAAAGGCGTGGTATTGCACTGCCTCCGGAATCGGCCCGGGGCATATTAGCGCGCGCCTTTTCTTTCTATCTTTGCTCTCCTATCCAATAACTTTCCTACTTTCAGCACGAGGCAGTGAGCGTGGCTCGGCTTGAGCCAGCAGGCAGGCCGTGCACATTCTTTTTCTTCCTATCAGTAGCAGTAGCAGTGTATTGTAGTCGTTATGGAGATCGCGTAAGAGTCTCATCAACGACAGAACGAAGCAATTAAGAGACAACGCACTCAAGAGACGCTAGAAGAATGCGCCGCACGACTCGAGAAGCGTCGTAACGAAAATGCGGCTAGAAGAAGTCGTGCCACGTCCCGGAGTGACTCTTCCACTGCGGCAGAGACGAGTTTGAGACCTCGAGAGCGTCGGAATGAGACGCTGCATAGACGATGTGCCGAGGAAACGAAGCTTTCGCAATCCAAATAAGTTTAACCAGAGCTAAACCACAGCCAAATTTTTCTTCCTTATGTTAGTTGGGATATTCTCCGTGTGTTTGAACCGCGCTGGAGGATCGGAGCTTTGCTTTTTTAGTATTTTTATCCCGGAATGGCTGCGTAGGAGTCGTTCTTGTTGCGCTACTCTGGTAGCCTCAATGAGCTCGTCTAGTGTGTTTGAAATCCCCATGTTCAGAATGTTCTGAGTGGATGCGTTCGGGGGGAGGCCAAGAAGGGTGGTTTCGACGCCTATCCTGATTAGGATTTCAATCTTGTTCTTTTCTGCTTTGGTTAGCCGTAGGTATGGTGCCACGTATGATATTCTACTGATTACGAATGACTGTACTAGTCTTAAGAGGTTCGTCTCCATCCTTCCCGCGTGTTTTTTTTTGCTATTCTGTTGAGTAGCCTACACGTCTGGCGTACACTCGATCGATTCGAGTTTTTGTATTATTTCGGTGTTCTTACCCTTTGTCTTTATACTAAGACCCAGTACTCTAATGATCTCCACTGAGGGTATTTTGTCTCCGTTTACAGTTAGCGTTATCCCGTGTTCATGGGCCTTTCTTTGTCTCTTTTGTGGGCCCAGGAAGAGCACTTCCGATTTCTCGGCAGCACATTTCAGCCCTACTTGTTTTGTGTACGACTCAGTTTCCTCGATCGCTCTTTGGATGGCACTTTCGATGCGCGCGTCACTGCCTCGGGTAACCCAGAGGGTGAGGTAGTCCACGTATATTGTGTGGTTGAGTCCTTCAATGCCTGCCAGTTTCTCCGGTAGGCCAATCATTGCAACGTTGAACAGTGTTGGTGATAGAACCGAGCCTTGGGGAGTACCTTTGTTGCCCAGCCTTATGCCTCTCTCTTCTTTCTCTCCTAGGCTGATAGTAACTGTTATATTTGAAGGAAAGTCCTTCACGTATTTGTATACCTTTCCCCGTACATTTAGCGTTTCTAAGCGTTCTAATATGGCTCCGTGGTCAAGGTTGTCAAAAGATTTGGACACGTCTAGGCCGACTATTACTCTCGCATCTGCCGTTTGGCTGTCTAGCCCTTGCTCTTTAAGTTGAAGCATAACGTCACATGCAGAAAGATGCGTCCTGAATCCGATCATCGTGTCTGGGTAAAGTTCTTGTTCTTCTCGGAATCTGTTTAGTCTCGCTTGAATGACGTACTCAAAAAGTCGAAAAATTTTTCACCGCAACCTGGTCAAAAATATCCGACTTCAAAGCGGTAGACACCTGCTCGCGTGAGGTAGGGAAAGTAGCCCTATCACGTGGTAATACATCGCATGGACAATAGATGCCGCTACCAAACAGCTAACGCGCATTACTTCAACTGGCCATCTAGACAGCGGGGCATATTTTTTTAATTCATGGTAGCATGATGGCGGAGGATGAGCAGTTCTAAAAGCGAAAGCTTTTTTACTACTCTCCTCCGTAGGTTCTTCGCCGTGCGCACCGTGCGCGCAAGCTTCACCTTGAACCGAGGTGAAACCACGTGACATATATGACGTCACTTTGCAGCCGCCACCGAAATCGAGCGCTCGCCTCTGGCTAGTTACGTGACATCCGTGACGTCACTCAACCGCAGCTACGCCAGGGTCGTGCGCTCGCTCTGTTTAGATAGCCTCCACTACCTCTCAACCAGAGCCAACGAATTGCAACAGCTCTCGACGATTTAACGGCAGCAGTAGTCAGGATGATCTAGGCGATACGCCTCGTGAACTGTCTGCGTCTCAGAGGTTGCGCAGACGACAGGCCCAATCCGATCATACAGTGGACATAGCTCGCCGAGAGGCTGCCGCACAGAGACGGAGAGTAACCAAGGCGAAAGCTCCCAAGTTAAGCCTGGTAAACCTTGACTAAAACTCAGTCATTACCACCAAGCAACAACCAAGCCTATCCAAGCTTTACTAGGCTTAACTTTCAAGCTTTCTCACTGGTTATTTAGGTTTAGCCGGGTTAAACCTTTGCCTAATTTTTTTCCAGCATAATGTTAGCACCGTTGCTGGACACCAGAAAACCGGTGAATCTTTTTTAAATGGTCATCTAGTTTATTCATTTTGCAATAACTAACTTTTAACTATTTGAGTTAGGCGCCTAGTTGAAATTGGAGATTTTGCAGTCGGTCGTTACTAATTGGCATATCAGTTTTTATTAATTAGAAAACGCGCATACTCTTAGCACTGTGGGTTGATAAAATTTGGCTCTTATGACTAGTTACGTCCACTAGAAAGGTTGCTTTGCCCGCATGCTTTTCGAAAGCGCATTTATTTTGGCACGCCGTGACCAAATTTTGCTGAGCCACAGCGCCGAGGGTAATAATGCTTCTGAAATTCTAAAAACTGATATGGCTATTACAACGCTGGCTACAAATGTTTATTTGCAACTAGACAGCTAGCTCTAATAGTTAAAAAGTAATTATTAAAAATTAGTTCACCACCTTACTATATAAAGCGATTCACCGGTTTTTAGGTTTCCGTCAAGACTCGTGATACTGTACTGCAAGAGCAATGTCTTCACCACACAAACCTCATTTGTGAAAATTACTAAGTCTTTTCTGAAACACCTGATAATAATTAGGTGAGTTTAAGAAGTTCTCATCGATAGGGCAGAAACTTGGAAATTAACAGAGAGGCTTGAGATTCAATTCAGAAGGCTCTTAGCTAAATAAAGCAGAATAATAGGGCCATTTCTGAGGCAAGCGGAGACACATGAAGCTGACTGGAGAATAAACGCTATTAATGGTATCGTAGCTGAATAGAAGCAAAAAAATTAACAAAGGCAAATGGCGGAATGATAATTTGAGTAGATTGCATCACCAGTGCATTACGGGCGGACTGACTAATGTTGTCGGCACGGGCACAAAAGTACAGCAACAAAGTATGTTTTGAAACGCCGGGTGTCTGTGTACGAGGTTATTTCTCGCTTTTAAGACGGATTATAAGTACTGAAAGATTGCGTATTCATCTTTGCTTGTGTGAGGCTTTGGTATAAGTCATTCAAAAACATTCATTCTATCCCGCAGCCTTCCATCCTTTTCACCTCTTTCAGTTAACGGCAGCAGATGCAGCAATGAGAAAAGCAATATTTGATTATACCAGGCAGAACTCGCACCACGACCTCCATCGCTGGTGTTCTTTTTTTTAATTCTCACAAAAACAGGGAAAAAAGCGTAAAAGAGTTAAAAATTATTCTTGGACTGTAACGAACACGTTTCGTTGGTGACGTGAGTAGAGACGAGTTTACGCACCCCAGTCGAAACCGAGATACCAGCGCGATGACTGCTGACCTTTCAGCGTGTTTATCTCATTCCTTCTTGTTGTGTGGTCGTTGTTTTTTAAAGCGCTGGCGTTCACATATTACAGACGCTTCTCCCACCCTGCCAAGGTTGAACCTGCTATCTTTTGCCAGTACTGCGGTATTGGTTTACGCTTTACGAGCGACGTTTTCATATTCCTTGCATAGCTATTTTTTGTTCCACGTCACACCGGCTGAGGTAGCGGAGACGAGTCACAGGGGATCAAATGTCACACCAAGCGTCGCCGTTAGGGCGCTCAATAAATAGACGCCGCACTCTCCCCTTCTTTCTCAAGCGTAATGCGGGTATCGATCACAGAAGTGCCGCCCAGCACCAGGACTGCCATTATTGCAGGCGTGCATTCCCTGCGCATGAGTCAAAGGAATGCGTAAGGTGCTGGACCTTGGTAATAGTAACGATTGTTCGTGGTCAAGTGCGAAAACCGGAAAAGTAATTCAAGAGCTCCTGCTGCCACAGTAGTAATCTCGTTATACAAATCTTTCAATAGCGCTATACTTCCACGCGTATGCCACAAATTAGTACAGCCATTCCCGGGTTCGAACCCAAATCCCGGATTCGAACCCGACCGCGGCGGCTGCGTTTTTATGGACGCGAAGCGCAAAAGGCGCCCGTATGCTGTGCGATGTTAGTGCACGTTAAAGATCCCCAGGTGGTCGAAATTATTCCGGAGCCCTCCACTACGGCCTTTCTTTCTTCCTTTCTTCTTTCACTCCCTCCTTTATGCCTTCCCTTACGGCGCGGTTCAGATGTCCGCCGAGATGTGAGACAGATACTCTGCCATTTACTTTCCCCAAAAAACCAATTATTATGATTATTAATACAGCCATTACACTAGTCATATTAGTACACGGCAGCTGTTCTTGACATACTTGAAGGCACTAACGCAAGCACTGAAATCAATGGTGGATAGCGAGTGATTACGAGTTCATGGTATAGTCTCCGGCTTTCGTCGTACTGGCGGAAAAAGTGAAGATTAGTTTACGGCGCTTTTGTTGTTGTCCTCAAAGAAACACAGGCGATGGTTTAAAAACTCCTTGCTTTAGATAGTACATCATGTTTTAAGAAACAATGTGTGAACTGCAGTGACTGGGGGCTTAATGTGTGTGATACAAAGCGCTTATCCTCTAACGCTATTGTTGGCACTGCTTTGTCACAACTGTTAAGCCACAGAGAGTGATCTGGATATAGTTAAGGAAAGTGACCGTCATAGCTTTTCTTTTTTTTTTAAATATTACTGCCGTTATAAACTGGGAATCATTGACTGCGACCATGAATACGTTGCAGACTCTTAATGTGCCATTATATTTGTTTTAAATTCTATTGAGATCTGCCTTAACTAGCACTAGCGCCCGGCATGGAACAAGCGCAAGTGCTCAGCTATTCAAGATCGTGGCACTTATTACTGACTTCTGACCTTTAGTACTGAGGCTGAGTTGGGCGTAGCCATTGAATAACCAACGACGCTGAACGTCCACCAAAACCGTTTCGTGATCACCACATAAAACACCCCAAGAAGGAGCGAACTTGTTTATAGATAGAGTTCACCGAACACTATGACGATGGCGGAGGCAATACGCCCTCCCAGAATTTGTTCACAGTGTTAAGAAAGATACGAGCCAGAGTCCATCGCTATCACAAGCCTGCCGTAGAGCTATACTCCTTAGGCAACCTCCCAGCTTATAGAACCCGTCGCTACATGCCCGTATAGCTGCTATCCGCTATCAGCAATTTGTGATGCTGAGTTCAGTGATCAATATTCTGGCAGTGCATTTCAAAGCAATGTACAGAGGAGAAAGGTTTCGATCATGCGAGCTCCCGCTGGCGCATCACTGGTTGCAATACTGCCGCTGAAGTCAGGTGAAAGCACGCAGCCTTCAGTCCCTTTCCATTTTTTTTTGTTCATCTAGCCCTCAGGGCTCTCCAGCGACTTTTAAATTGCTCGGTCTGCTGCTGAGCTCCAGGCCGTGGACAAGGGTTTGCTTTGGAGCGACGAACGGGCCTGCCTGCTGTTACACGGAGACAGCGGAGAGCGGAGCCAGGCTTCGGTGACAATCAAGAATGCCCCCGAGGCAAACAAAAACCGTTCTGGGCCGCCTTAATTAAGTGCGCGGTTGCCCCCAAATGAAGCACCTGTTTGCCCTTTGTTTCCAGGCTTGCACAAAAGCACGCGTGATGCATGACTCGAAACTGCGGAATATCAGTCTTTCTACCCGTTGTTTTTCTTCATTTCTCTGTTTTTGTTTTCTTCTGTCGTTATTTATATATTCAGCACGAAGTGAGAGATAGAGCGACTCGTTCTATTCAAGAGAGCAGATGAAGTGTTTCGGCACAAAACATAAAGACAGTTACAGAGCCCGCTTCGTGCGTCCTTTCAGCCTCGCTTTCTTCGTGGCCACGAGTTTAACGGTTTCTCGTTGGGGTGGAGTCAATTTAGCTGTACGTTTAACGGACTTCCCCTATGCTTCCTCAGCACCTACATTTCTTGTATAAGGAATTTGAAGCGCAGAAAAAAAGCAATAATAAATAGGAGCAAGTGACGTTTCAGCAAGTTCAGCACCGCACTGATTAAATTTTTAGCCTTGCACTGTGGTTGCAAGGTTGGCGACTAAAATTAGAACAATATATCTTGTCCCTGAAAGCCGTTAGCCTTTGAAAAAGAAGGGCTGTTATATTGTCTGCGTGGTTTCTGTTCTCTTTTTTGTTCTTTGAAGAGCGTCACTAGGAAAAGATTCTGGAGAGAGGAAATCTGTTCTAACTGTTTAACTGATTTTTTTTGTGGAGATTTCTTTGTGGGAGCGGCTGAAGAGCAGAAAAAAAGACGAAAACAGAATTCAGAGATTGAGACTGCACAGAGCTTAAAGAGATAGAGTCTTGCTTTAATCTGTGTGGGCTCTAATCCATGGTGTGAATATATACCAACGCCTTCGTGCCACAGAAACTGCTAAGCGATTCAGTAAAGGAAACTACCCAACAACATGTGACGTGGTACCGCATGCGCAATGCCCGCCGAAATCCTAGTGCTATCTGCTGGCTAGCTCTCCACTAAGCTCAACCTGAGCTACATCCGTGACCTACAGACATGGGCATCCTCGCGAGAGCGAGCCTTCATGGGGGCGTTCTCCCCCTCACCTCCTGAGGGCTTCCTTCCGTGAGGTGAGGGAGGATGGGCGAAGAAAAATATGTGAGGGTGAAAGTGAGGAAGAGCAGAGGTGTTGAGGATCGAGAGTATGAGGGAGGGAAATATACAAGATTTGAGAGTGAGTGTGTGTCTCAAATTGAGTGCCTGCCCTGGTCTTTCAATTTCCTATCTCGGGCACAGCCTTTTCCGGAACATATAAATGATGACTAATGGAAACAACTAGAAAAGTACTAAAATCTGGATAAGGCTGTTAACGTATTAACTTATTGATGTAATAACTTTTAGTACTAGAGTATATAAAAGCACAAAATCGGAAAAGAAGATCGAAAACATAAAGAAATAAGAAAAGCAAAAAAAAAAGGTTTGACAAGCGACAAATGAAACGGCGTAGTCACCAAGCAGGCAACGCTCTGTTTCTCGAGACGAAGCCAGGTGCATGCAACAGAGGGGTCACGCAAGTTGCGCCGAATGTACTGATGTCCGTATATCCCCTGGGAAAAGCCTCCCAAACAAACAAACAAATTGTAGGACTTTGCCGGGCTCTATCTAACACGGTGCTTCTACGAACGAGGGGTCGCTGCGGAGAAACCAGTCGTGTTTCGATAGAAACCACTCCAGCGACGATGCGTCGTCGGACACAAAAAACGATGAGGACGAGAGAGCCAGTGTGTGAGAAAAACGGAGACAAAGAATAGACGCTTTTCAACTAAAGGCGGCTGCAAAAAAAAAAAAAAATTGGCGGCGGTTTGGCTCTGGTTAATCATCGAGTGACACGACAGCTACAGCTGGCTGAGTGGAACTTGCTCAGTTGAATTGCAAAGTCAGACTTACGCCGCTCCGTCTGCTGGGTGTTCCTTCTTCATCTTCGTCCTACTTGACACGACGCATGCACACAGCTGTAGCAGCTCGGTTTCGCCGGCGCCGCGTGCCGGCAGCAGCAGCTGCTCCGCACCACGTGGCTGGTCACGTGGACGGAGCGGCGAAAGTCTGACTTTGCAATTCAACTGAGCAAGCTGGTCACGTGACCAACCAAGTGACCAGCCACGTGACAGCGTGGCGGCGCAGCCACGCTCTAGGCTCGAAATGCTATTGTAATGTAGCTATCGCTACAAAACAATGCCCGAATTCTATCAACTCCCAGGGTCAGCGGAAGCTGCCCTGACATTATTAGCCGCGTGGCACCGTGCTCTGCGCGCCTACCGGACGATTATGCTCCCCATTTTACCTGCAGTGTGTGGGTCCGTGAATGGACCACAGGGCCACATACAGACGCCATACTACTGCAACCCCCTCCCCACCTCCCTTCCGCCAGGCATCGGACTTCAACCGGACAAAGTAGGGCAATAAGTCCGTGTATTTGTATGTTTTATTGAAATCACTGTGTCGACTACAATAGGGTCTTCCTTCTGTTTTCGTCTTCCGTGCGTTGTTCTTTCAATCATCGCTATTGTTAACTTTCTAGAATTATTTTAAAGCTTTTTTTCCGCCTCATTCATCGCCCTCCCTACCCTTCTCGGGTCAGTTTCCAACAAAACTCTCTCAACCTCAGTTTTCTCCAGGCCTTTGTTCCGCCTTCGCTTTTCCGCTAATTGCTTTATGCTTGACGCGCGCTCTTTTGCGGCCTGGCTTTACTGTGGTTTCTGCCTTGTTCCCATTCAATATTTCCCGAAGGTGCCTATTGTTTAGGCGATATTTTTTCTAGGCAGGCCTTTGACAAGAAGTGCCAGTCGTTTCCCAGTTCTTTTGTTGTTTTTCATTTGCTATGATCTGTTTTTTTTTTTTGGGGGGGGGGGGGTGATACTCGCATGCAAGTAACGAACGACGAAAGTCGCGTTGGCATACATGTCGAATAACCCGACGCAGCCAGACCCCTCCCGCGGTGAAATGAAAAACAAGTCCGCCTTCAGCGCCACTGGAACAAATGCAGCGAGGTAGAGGATGTAGAGGATGATACAATGAGCAAGTGATACGACCATTTGGATTGGGATCAAAATGCTTTCAAAATTTTATCTTCAACCATTTGTCTGTCATGGTGAGCAGGCTATGCAGCCTTCTAGAGCTACAATGGGTTGTGAGCACTCTGAACGAGCTGTTTTCGCACAATGTGAAAGCAGCATATTGCAATGGCGTATTTAAAAAGTTCTTGGTTGCAGCGGGATATCCGCCCAAATTACCCAAATTCAGGTTGATTCTTTTAAAAATAACATCAGGAAAAAATATTTCGCCATTGAAAATTGGGTTTCTTGCGCGCGAACTACCACATTGGCTACTGAATCAAACAGATAAGAAGCCACTGAAGGAAAATATATGTGCATGCCATCTGTGAACGCAATCGCAGCGCCAGTTTCAGCAATTGTTTTTTTGTATTTTTGTTCAGGCAGCGTTTGGTACTTTAGAACAAGAACCTTTTGGGAACCGGCGAGGAAAGGAGGAAATGGCATGTGTGCCTAAATTTGGCCCTTTAAGTTTACAGAGCAGTAGTCATAAAGAAAGCTCGCAAGAGCCGGCTGTATCAACCTCCAGTAGCTTTATGACGTTCACCGAGATACCTACGTAAGATAACTATGTAAGCGCCCAGAGTTCGAAATGTAAGAAATAGAGCACCTGAGAGATCGTAAAAGCACGAAAGAAAAGCCGTGTGCATCAAGTGCACCTTTGTATTCAACACCACAGTGGAGACTAGAGGCCATTGGTTCGATATTACAACCGTAGAGCCCGCACGTGCATCATTCAAGGCAGTAAATTTTATGGTTTTTTGTGCACCAGAAAGCGAAAGCAATCTCAAACTTCGATGGACTGCAAGATTTCGCCCGCGGGTATCGAAGAATTGAGAATCCGTTGAGAAAGGAACAACGCACCATTTCGATGTCCGTTCATCAAAATTTATGATCCTTCTTTAAGAAAACATGTGGGCCATCGGAATTTCGGTGAACGAGGAATGCGGTTTGAACAAAAAAGAAAGCAAATGAGGTATGCAATCTTGAGCGCCAGATTCCTCGAAGCGGCCGCTGAAGTTTGAGGAACCACTCAGCGTCTTGCTTACTGCCTATAAAGCCGCAAGAAATTCGTTGTTGTTTTCAAGATAAAAGGAAAAACATGTGCCCTCACACTCCAAACAAATGCGAACATTGGTATATGCACAAAAGCAATGGTCATGTTAAGTAGAACCTATTATGTTCACTAGAAGAAGAAGTTACTTGAGAAGGAATAAGCATTACATGCGCATAAATTTTAAGGCGCTGAACGCGTTCTCTGCCCTTATCGGGAGTCTTGTATGGAAAGTAAATTCGTGCACGCATGAGCGGGGTTCTCTTTTAGTGGCTCCGGCGTGGAGGAGTCTCGCGAACTCGAAGTATGACCACACTCCGTGAAAACAAATTTACTCAAATATAAATGAAAACTCATAGAGCAAGCCCGCTGGCCCGCGGTGGCCGAACACTGTATACAATACAGATAAACGTGTGCGCATTCACGGGATGTAGCCAGATGAGGGCTTCGAGTGGTGCGCGGCTCGCGGGTTCTTCAAAACGTCGAGTCGTCGTTGTTGGACTTGGCAAATATAAATGAAACGCATCTGGTACAACGGCCCCCACATTCTATATCGGAGTTCAGCGGCTATTGGCGTCTAGTCGTTGGCGCATTTTAATTTCACTTCCATTTGCCTTTCTGGCATTCCCTTCCATGAGATTAGAATGTTTCGCAAGCCTCTAAAGTTTGTTAAGGAAAAGCAACCTTCCCGCAAATATCTTCAAAACCGGGTTACGGGTTATGTGGGCTTAACGTCCCAAAGCGACTCAGGCTATTAGGGACGCCGTAGTGAAGGGCTCTGGAAATTTCGACCACGTGGGGTTCTTTAACGTGCACTGACATCGCACAGTACACGGGCCTCTCGAATTTTCGCCTCCACCGAAATTCAGCCGCCACGGCCAGGATCGAACCCACGTGTTTAGGGTCAGCAGCCGAGAGCCATAACCACTGGGCCACCGCGGCGCTCTTCAAAACCTATGCACCCATATGAGTGCTATCGGGATTTTGGGACGGCTCCTAGCTAAGGGCACTTTCCCTGGTGCCCGTGATGTTTCACTGAGAAAAGTTTGACATACAGTTTCTAGATGATCTCTCGTAGACGTGAAATTGAGGGTCCTCACGATGCTTTGCCTAATAGTTCTTCGAAAACCAATTTGATTTAAACAATAGGTGTTTATAAAAAAAACATTAACCTTCAAAGCCCTGTTTGGTGACAACCTTAACATGATATTTAGGGGATATATGGCGCCAACATCTTGTTTGCCACGCCTTTAGAAAAAAAAAAGAGGCAGTGGCGTTGCGATTATTTAGTACCACTTTTGTGATAAGCAATAACAAAATTCTCCACAGTAGAAACTGTCACAGCAAGGTGATCTCATCTGCTTCCGCATGTCTATAGGCCATAGCGTCCATGTGCGCGTGTACTTACGTCACGCCGTTGACAAGTGGTCTGACACTGCTCCGCACAGGTATAGAGGATCTCAAATAACCCTCGCTAGCAGAGTGTATATTTCCTTCCTGTATAAAACACGTCCGATAGCTTTGACACCACATGATGGGCGAACTAGTAACCTCGTCCACTGTCCCAATGTCTTGGTAATATATCTTTGGCCACAGGCGCGAAAAACAGACACAACATAAAGCAGAAAGACGGGATGGGACGCTCCGTCTCGTCTTTCTGCCTTGTGTTGTGTCTGTTTTTCGCGCCTGCGGCCAAAGATGTATTGTTACAAACTTGCCCAGCAAAACGTTCAATAAAGTCTTGGTAATGAACAGCAGCGACATGCAGTATAATACCAAACAGGTGGCGCATGTTTCTACCGGACCACAAACGTAAAGCTCGTTTTTGTTGCCGATTTACAGATGAACGCCCTCAGACAATATCGTTTAGAAGCTACATTCGAACATCTTAATATTTCTTTATTAAATGATATCGAATGTTCGAAGGCATAACAGAGGTGAAGAGGTGGTAGTAAAACTGAACGAATATGTAAATACGCCTATCTATACAACGACTGCGCATGTTTTGATGCTTGTCCAGAATGCGCCATTATCAGCAAAGCTGGCGGCAGAAGCAGACGAATTGCTACAATAATTTAACATTTTCTAAACAAGTTACTTCAAAATTAACTTTAAGTTAGAAAAGAACGCGAAATTAGCGCGAGTCAGTGCGCCAAGGCATACATGATGATTCAGGCATTAAACATTTAGTTCATAATTGAAATGGATGATATTGCCGACAATCCGACATCTTGCGTCTTATTCGGTTTCGTTCCGTTTCTTTAATCTGTAATGAGAATCGTTACTAACCACAGGAATGGCCAGTCTGCTAAGAGGACTGCCGTGAGGCCTGCCTCTTCCTCTGCTTTGAGCCCGACCGAGACACAGGCGCCATGCTTCGCTTATTCTTCCAACAAACACAGCACACTTTTCTGACTTGAGACTACAGTAGTGCCGATAAATATCGTGGCCGTATCAAGCGATCCGTCGTTGCCCTGTAACTCTCCAGCATGGACACTCAGCCACCAGTGCGGCATTGGCATCCAGGATGATTACGACGACAAGTGGATCTGTGGGAGTGTTTCTGCCAATACAAGCTTGACGCTATCCCCAACAACATACATCACCGAAAGCGGAATCGAAACACGTACGTTAAAAATAAATGCGACAGAAATTATTTGTTGCAAAATACCGCCCCTGGTAATTTTCCTACGCGTTGAAAGGATGAATATGATGCAGTTCACATGCTGTGAAAACAAGAATCTGACGAAAGAGCACGCATACTACTTTGTATCAAAAAACTCTTATTATCAGCTTGAGTTACAAGCTGGTTAGATGATCTTGCTATGCGACCGTCAGCGCAGGCTGGCGGTGACCTTTTGGGCACTTGTGAGAACCTGAAATAGGGTTTCCAGGTCAGAGCTGAGGAGCAAGATCACTCATACAGGCGCGATAGCGGGAGCCTGTGAAGCGATATTGGTGGGGGGTTTGTAGGAATGTCCAAGAAGATGTGGTCCAAGGTGGCTTTGGCGTCGCTTCACTCAGGTTTAAATCTATCTAAGTACACATGGCTTAGAATAGCGGGGTTAAGGAGAGTTTTAGTTTGGAGTTGCCTCCGCAGTACCTCCTGTTCTTTGAATCGGCTGTTGGGGAAAAGAAATGGCGCAGTATCGGTCTCACATGTCGGCGGACACCTGAACCGCGCCGTAAGGGAAGGTCTAAAGGAGGGAGTGAAAGAAGAAAGGAAAAAAGGCCGTAGTGGGGGGCTCCGGAATAATTACAACCACCTGGGAATCTTTAACACGCAGACATCGCACAGCACACGGGCGCCTTTGCGTTTCGCCTCCACCGAAGCACAGCCGCCGCGGTTGGGTTCCAACCCAGGTACTCCGGGTCAGTAGCAGAGAGCCCTAACCACTGAGCCACGGCGGCGGGTAACCTCCTGCTCTTTGATTAGGTATTTATGCGGAGGTGGAATGATTAGCCTTTCTATACTACAATGCGTAGTGATATCAGGACAGACGTTAAAGCCATCTCTTGCTTTTCCGCAATCCGAGTTGGCATCTAGAGCTCGGCCGATATATTCTCGAGCTTTATCGTGGGCTGCTTCGTTCCCCGGGCTTGACGAGTAAGCCGGTACTCAGACCATTCCGAAGCACTCCACTACAGCACCTCTTATTTCTTTTCGTTTTTCACTCCATGCTTTACCCCCATCTTACGGCGCGGTTCAGGTGTCCGCCGAAATATGTTACACAGTTACTGTGCGATTGCCTTTCCACAGAAGCCAGTTTTCAATATTTATAACAGCAAAAATGTGAAGGAAATGTTTTACGAAGCGTGTTTTCTGTCTTTCGAAAACACGCGAAGGGTGTTTCCTGGTGAAAACCGGGTTTTCGTGGTTAAAACCGCGAAGACTGTTCGGCTGTAGGCAAACTTAATTTTCGTTTACCTTCATACACTGGAGCATTTCTGCATTAGGGAGAATGGACCATGCGGGAGACGACGACGACAATGCGAAATCGGAAGAAATTTGCAATGCAAAATCGTAACAACAACAACAAAAGCCAAGAACAAGGCCAATCCTTCGTCGTGTGTGTGCCATGTCCCTAAGACAACAACAACAATTAATACGGCTACTATAGCAACGTCTGTAAAATATTACACGAGTCCTTGAAGTATGATGGCTGCTTGATTTTATCTTGCTTGTGAGCAGCGTTTAGTACTAAGATATTGTCGAATCTTGTTTTCTTTGATTAGATTTTAATACTTGTTTATATCAGTTTTATTAGTTCGCCTGCGTGAGAGTTTGGCCCAAAAAACTAACATGGACATTCGATTAGGCTGCGAAAAAAATCTTAAAAGCATTGGACACCCTTGACCTCAACATGAGGCAGAAAAACTGAGATTATCTGCACTGAAAAAGCTCTATTCTTACTGTTAGCAATGAATCCGTGTGCACATGGCTAAAAAACCGTGTTTATTATCTACGCGATTGCAAATGCTTAGCAACTGGAATAGCGGGATAGCCGGTAGAATGAATTGCACCAGATGACCTCCGCTTGCTGTATACAGTTATATATACGGGCAGATGTTTAAAAACGTCCTTGAGAGCAGACAAACTATTGGAAATTTGTTATGGACGTCTGTACTTTTAAGAGCATGCAACTAATCGGCATACATAAGAAAAATGGCAGAAGATGAAAAATAAGACTGGCTGATTGCAGATTTGCAGTTGCAATAATTGCGAGATTTCTGTACAATTAAATTTACTAATTTTTGTTGTGAAGCGAAAATTATATAAAATGGGAAATTGCCAGCCCCTCCCATGGTCTGACGCGATGGACTGCGTAATCAGAACGCGCTTTACCATGATGATTTTCTTTGGACGCTCTGACCTTTTGCTGCATCCCAATGCCTGAACGTTGACGCAATTAATTTCGCTTTACGTTGGCTGCCTTCTACGGCTTGCTAACAATTTTATGATTTACATTTTGAGCATTTACAATTCGCTCTAGTTTTTCAGGCCTAATTGGTCGTTAATTATTTTGCATATGTCTGTATTTTTGGAACGATACCCATTTCTCATTACTTTGCGCGCCGGATTGGATCAGCTAATGACGCACGCTGATTGACTTGATTCGCTGACGCGCGTTCAGTGTCGCCACCGCTTTGCCTGTCTCCGCCCTAGGCAATAACTTGGGACCGTCGCTTCGATCCTCTCCAATTCCGCCGATGATGATTTTCGTCCTCTCCTCTCTTCGGGAAGATGATTGTTGCGCTCAGCTCATGCTCGGCTCACTCTCAGACCATGCTTGGCTCGCCGCAGGTTCCGGGACCTTCTCTCGACGGCCATGCCGAGACATACGCCACACTTTTCGCACTCATACTACATAAGCAGTAAAAAGTTTACTAAGCCTACCGTGAGGCCAATTCGACGGGGATCCCGCAGTGATAATGCATCTTCGAAGTGTACCAAGATGTTCAATCACGGCTGGTCCACTGACTTTCTCTCCAATGATATGGAGCTGTTGATAGAAAAGATTACCTTATTTCCTCGTTACCCCACACTCTACGTTTCTAATAGCCATTAAATATTTTCGAAATACTCATGGCATACCCTGTTCCACTGTGATATTGGATTAACAGGTTCCAAATATTCGGCTAAATCAAAAGCACCATGGAATACGCGATATTTGAAGCAGCCCGCGAGGCACACTAATCCACCCGCCCTACCTTGGCATTCCTGAACGAATTGTATTCAGAAATAGTTTCGGACTACCAGTCAAGCGCATGTTTACGCCAACTGTGGCATATTTGAGAAAGTTCTCTGAAGTGAAAACCTCCAGGTTTCCGCTGTTTGTTGTCTGCTGTCTTTTGGATTTTCTTACACGCAGTACATTATTCTCCGATTGGTAATCTGAATTGCTCCATGCGCGGAAATAATTTTTTGGACCCAAAGCGCGAGACAACCAACACCGTGTCATCACCTGGTTCTCTAAACAGGTGCAGAATGCAATGCAATAATCAGCCTCATCTGCCGCAGCGAGGTCAAGATACTCTCCTGCGGTCGCTCTCGCACTATGCGGTCATCCGCATCGTGTATTACAAAGAATGCGGTTTATGGCACAGGTTTCGCCCCCAATCACGCATAGCTCCTGCCGACTGCGTGCAACTTTTCCCCGCGATCAGGCGATTACCCCACGTATGAAGACAATGCCTAGTGGCTCGGGGAGGCTTCATTATCATCGGGTGGTACGCGTGGTCACAACACGCCGCCACACGTTTTGAAACGCTTCTCGGTCGTTGTGTGTCTTTGTGTAGGAGTTTGAACAAGTTATAAGGAAAGTTATAGGAAAAAAAGTTGGCCAGGGTTTAACCACGGTTATATCCAAAGGTCGAGCGACAGCTCTGGCATAGGTAGGCAGACTGTCTCGACTCCCCTTCTTCCATTGCTAATGAGGCCAGCGTGCCGTAGGAGCGTTTGTATACGCGCAAAACGTTGACGCCACGTCATGTGATACGGATAGCAGCGCCACACTGAGGAAACTAATTTAACTCGAAATGTAAAGGTCAAACGGCAACAGTCAAAGAGCAATCCACCGTGGTGAACATGAGGCACCATGGTGTAGTTTTGCAGACATGGCATTGCATAGTATTTTAACTTGTTTAAGCTCGTCCGCCCCGCATGCGGGAGGTGCGGGGTTCGATCCCCAGAGCTGCCAGCTACCCATGGGTGATACAATGTGTGCAAGCTTTCCCCTGCCTGCTGCTCGGCTTCTCTAGGTTGAAATGCTTGGGAAATGGGTCGTTCACCTCACCTTGAGAAAAGCAAAACCTTGTGCCATGGCGCTCTTTGGCCAGAGATGCCCTTGCGCCATAAAATTCATCATAATCTTTAACTTGGTTAAACTTATTATAGTGTGAAAGCAATCCAAAATCGACAAGGTCAAATTTTGCCATGGGCCGGGGCTAAATTTGGAGGCCGCCATTGTGTCGGGCACGCTCGATTATGGTTGAACATCGATTTTGGCCCAAATTGTCCAAGGTAAGATTTCAGGTGCGCCCCGGGTCAAATACTGGAAATCAGCAGGGCCAGATTTGGAGCTCGCCATTATGTTTGGCAGGCCATTTATGGTATGATATATGACAGTTATCTTCAGACTAGCTAGGTGACTTATCAAGGTCAGCCAAAATAAAAGATCGCACCAACACAGAGATCGGCTTTTGTATCTAGCAGAAATATCATTTTGAAAAGAGTAAACAGTTATACTCGCTTTTAATGAGTGTCTAAACTTGCGCAGAATAGCTTACGCGTAGTAAGTTTTATTTGGAAAATCCTCAAAATAGCTTCCATTATCTGTGCTGCGATGAACGCATGCTAACTCTGCTAGGAAATGTCAACGGGGAAGCCATCAAAGATCTAGGCTGCCTAAGCTACTAGGATTGCGTCCATAATGATTCTTTTCCACCCAGTCCTCGCAAGCAACACCACATTACGGTAGACTAGTGGGCAATTCAAGTTCTCACTCCACTAGCCGCAGTAACTGCGACAACAGGAACTGTATTGCGAATCTGGGATGAATGTGAGAAGCTGCGTTTCGTCTTTTAAGCATTTCTTCATACCGCTGTAGCTATTTCCTGTTTTTCGACGCATACATTTCAACAAGAATAACCGGTTGTATTTAGCAGTCTTAGAAGACTTTTTAATACTTTTGAGAAGTTCCTACTCGGTGACAAAAAGTAATCTAGCATTAAGTTCTTGTAACTTAATTTCGAGCTTAGGGATTCATTCATCACTGTCATTTCTCATGCGTAACGTTCGTATATCTTTCAAGAAGCATGATAAAAAGAATAGAGGGAGTTTTCGAGCCGTCGCGGCCTAATTGAGTCTGGCGCGGCTGGGGCAGTGAATAGGAATACCAAAAACCGAATTGTCAAACCGCTGAATATATCAAGGAATATAAACTTCTGCATGGTCAGGTCACCCGCTTTAAAACGCCGTTCATTAAAATAATTGGCCTGCCGTTGAGTGAGAATGATGTATCTCTAAAAAATTTCTTATAGGCAGTCTTTCAATGAGTCTTTTCAGAATTACTTACGTGGTAGTGCACTTGTCAGCTTGTAGCTAACCAAAACGCAAGAGACATGTCGGTTAGAACTAGAAAAAGGAATATTTTAGCTGTCGATATAAATGCTAATGTTTTTTTTTACTTCTTGTATTCTCAAGATCCCATAATTGCTTTGTTCACACTACTAATATCTGCCACACAAATGCATCTACTGTATGAGAAACAGCGGCTTGCGTTTATGTCGCCACAGGGCAGAAATAGACGCTGCTAGTTAAACATTAATAAATTAAATAATGAACCAGTGAAAGAGTACCTGTCTGCCAAGCGGCTGTCTTTTCTTGAGACTGATAGCATAATATCACCATTATGCATCACGTTAAACACTTATGCGCAAGCAAACAAATTTAAAGCGTGATCCCACTACAGCGTTATTCTGCGCTTAATAAAATGGGGGCCTTTTATTGCGAAAGTAGACCTTATTCATTGCATGCAGAAAACACACATTCGCGATTGAGCGAAACGGGTAGTACCTACGCATGCATGATTGGGAGGTGTTTACTTTCTGTATAGCTTGTTTCAGGCGCTCAACTGCTGGGTGTGAAAGCGTCTAGACAGCAAGACAACTGGAGCGATTGTAACAAAAATCAGCTCACGTTGAGTAGATCAAGTCCAGCAAACGACTATGAGATTAGAGTTCACCGAAAGACGACGGCTTTAATGCCGATTCAGCTTATTTTCTGGCACCAAGCCAAACGAACACACTATGAATACGTTTGCTTCCTAATAGCAAGAGGAAAGAAATGCGCTTTACGCTAGACAGGTTGTATAAACACCAGTTTGAAGTGCGGAACCACAATAAAGTTGTCAGCGGTTTTCCAGACCACACTGGAACCGTCATGTTCGTGAGATGTTTCACGCGCTGATTAAATTCAAAGCAGTTGTTGGAGTTTCTCTGAAAAACTGCGCTTTTACTATGCAACATCAGAACTACCCTTCGGAAGCACAAGAAGGGAGCAATGTCCAGATTTTGAGCAGATACACTTATACTGAGATGGTAGCACTGTTTGTTGTATTGCCTTCGATGTTTCTTGCTTTCACACTAAGTCCCTTCCCCGCCTTCAGCGTCTGAGCCTAGCGTGACGCAGCATGCTGATGCATTGGTCGCTATCTGATTATGTTTATTTCCCGTCGCAAAAAGCTCAGAAATGCAGCGTTCTTCAAGGCTCGACCCTCTGGTTTGGTTTGGTTTCTGGGGGTTGAACGTCCCAAAGCGACTCAGGCTATGAAGTGCGCCGTACTGAAGGCCTCCGGATATTTCGACCACCTGGGGTTCTTTAACCTGCACTGATATCACCAAATACACGGGCCTTTGTGGCAGTTGACTGCTACGAGTGTTGCACCAATGAATATGAATAGCCAGTGAGAGGAAGAAAGTTGTGCTTCAGAAACCGACTTCCATCAAGGTAGAATACAGCGGCAATGCTTCGCTTATTTCAATGTGCGTTACCCAGCTTCAACCTTTAAGGAGCAATACCATGTGTAATGAAGAAGGAAGTAAGCAGAAAAAGCTGACAGGAAATAAGAAATATCGCTAGCCATTATCTGCAAACAGGAATACGAATATCCTGAGGGGTCAGTGGAATAGATGGATCCGAGAGTAGCTCGCTGCCAGCAATTTTTATCAGGTAGATGGCTAGCCTCACACAAAGGAATGAGACGGCTTCTGCCTGTAGGCCTGCCTGTCTGCCTGTCCTTTAATCTGTCTGCCTGTTGTCTATCCGCCTGTCTTCCTGTCTGTCTCTCTAGCATGAAGTGTACCTCTTTTCTCGAGAACGGACTAAATGGAGTCGAGTTTCCCTTCCTTCAGCATAGAATGGGCAATGTCACTTAAAACAAAAGTGGATTGGACTACATAAAAAGGCACCCTCGCGAGCATTCTAAGACATAGAGGAAAATTAAATGTAAACATCAATGGAAACAAAGAATACTCTTATTTAACATTGCTTGAAAGAGACAGAGAGGAGCTGTTATTGAAAAAGAAAAGTTACGAGTTATACCAAGCCCTCAGAGAAATTCCTCAGAGTCATTCCTTAACACAAAATCAACTAAATAGCATTACCTAGCAACCTAAACCAAAATTTATGAACCAAATAAGAGGGCGAAATGCTTTATTTATCTTATAAGCTTCCTTTGCGACAACAGATAAGAAATTTTCTTGGCCTGGGCATGTAATGCGAAGGCAAGATAACCGATGGTCTTGGAGGGTAACATAATGCTTTCTGTGGGAAGGCAAGCGTAGCATGTGGCGAGAGAAAGTTAGGTGGACGGGTGAGATGAAGAGGTTTGCGGTGACAGAGTAGCGCAGCTAGCACTGGACAGGGTTAATTGGTCAGACATGGTGAAGGCCTTTGCCACGCAGTGAGCGTAGTCGGAAAGATGATCCCATCATAAAAGCGGAGCCTGGATAAAAATACCTAGCAGTGCAAAACAATCCTTTAAGCTCAAAAGCAGCGTGTCTCAAAAGCCCTACTAGGCTTCTTAAAGAAAAAAAATCATAAAATATGAGCCAGCTTGTTCAGAGCCATGCGACTTGTGAAAGAAGGAGCTCCACTAGGCCCCTCAGTCATCTACACGGCTCGCAACTCGCGGTCTGTGCGTACGGCTGTGAAGAGAAATCAGCGTGTCGTCGCGTGGGGACCACAGCGACCATTACCGTAATTACTCTGGTTTTACGTGTGCACTGTCTGCCGCGCAAGCAGGGAGTGTGGAAATACTGCCACAGAGCGACCTAACTCTTCTTTATTTCCGCAGGGACTTCACTGCTACGCACGAAAACGTTTCGGACAGAGCACTTCACACGATTCACACAAACTGTTCTGCTTCAGCGCTTTCCGCACCGATGTTCGCGGCGACGAGTTTTTTTTTCTTCTGTCAATCATTGTGTAATGTTTTTCTCCGTCCAGACAGGTTTAGCTGTTTTCTGTTTTGATGGCTTTCTTGTGTCCTGTTTTCCCGCTCTCCATTCCGCATTCGCACTTTTTTGTAGTCTGTTCAGTTCATTTAATACGCCTCTGTGAGTATGAATGCTGAGCGCAGTTCAGTGAAAAGAATCAGAGAAGACGATTTTTGTCGATTAAGAGAACGAGATGTTTACAAAACGGAGAACAGCATGGTCTGCTCAGTGTCACAGACGAATGTGGCACTGTGTGATACGTGGACGAAATTGAATACCTTGAAAATTAATATGGAATCAAATGGCCCAGTACCTGTCTCACCTCTCGGCGGACACCTGATCCGCGCCGTAAGTAAAGCGATAAAGGAGAGAATGAGAGAAGAAAGGATAAAAGAGGTGCCGTAGTGGAGGGCTCCGGAATAATTTCGACCACCTGTAGATCTTTAACGGGCACTGACGTCTCACAGCACACGGGAGCCTTTGCGTTTCGCCTCCACCCAAAGGCGGCCGCCGCGGCGGGGTTCGAACCCGCGTCCATCGGATCAGTAGCCGAGCACCCTTAACACTGATCCACCGCGGCGTGTTTCGCTCTGTGCGCCTTATTCGCTGTGTGCGCGCGTTTGACCTTGAACCGAGAGGAAACCACGTGACAGCAATGATGTCACTCAGCCGCCGCCGAAACCGAGCGCTCGCCTCTGTTTATCTAGGCCGTCGGCGTTCATTGTGTTCATTGGCATTGACATTGACTACGTTTTAGAATGATGGTTTTGAGCAAAGGAACGACCCATAACTGGCTTCCTGTGTCAGCGGATGCCTCAATCGCGCTTTGAGGTGCGTGGGCTGCACGCATTGGCGCTGACAACGTTGTGGCGGACACGGGGCACTGCAGCAATAGGCCGCAGAGTTCATTGAGTGTCCAACCTCTTGCGATGAACCATTAACTGCCACATGCCAGGTGGCGGGTGGGCGCGCTGCTTATCCAGTGTGCGGAACGCACTGAACGTTACAGACCTCAAGCCGCCTCTACTTTCCCGATACGCCACAGCTTTCGCTCTCTGACCAGGTTCAGCAGTAGTTAAACCGCAGATCATTTTTTTATTATGGGATGAGCACGAAACGAGGCATAGGTTTTATGAGGGTGACACGCGGTTTTCTCGCCAATTGTGTTGTTGTGTTTAGTCATGACGCTGCGAAAAAAAAAAACGAGCTCCTGCTAGTGCTTCGCAGCTTTCTGATGCTTCACGTGTTGCCTTCTCTGTATGGTGATAATGCTCATCTGGCCGCCAAATTAAAAGTGCAACATCCAGACATCAGGCTTGGGCCTCATTCACAAGTTGAAAACGTCTTAGAATTGGCGCTACATAGAGCGCATGCCTACAGCGATATATACATCAAGTGGCGACATTACGATTCAGATACCTGTGCACGCCATTGTGGAAATGATTAAGCCCTTGTGGATGAGACTGACGGCGGAGTACATGTGCATTGCTTCCGTAAAGCATGGTTAATGGGCCAAGAAACGACTGTAGCTGCTATTGAACATCCTTGTAATTAAACACACGTAGATGTTTGTAACGGGTTGTTGATGCACAGATGACGTGACATGTATCCACCTGGTATGATTTATTCAGGTGCGGACATTACCCCGGCTTTGCAAAGTAACGCACTTACGAAGCCATTGCAG
The DNA here is from genome assembly GCF_052857255.1 of Amblyomma americanum. NCBI lineage: Eukaryota > Metazoa > Arthropoda > Arachnida > Ixodida > Ixodidae > Amblyomma > Amblyomma americanum. Next base: position 41,833,891 of record NC_135506.1, on the reverse strand, counting down.
GCGATGCATGAGCAGTTCCCTACAGTCAAGAATATGAGGGCAAGGAAGCCTACCAGCCGCCGGTTGCAGTGAACGCTTTGAACGCCATTGGTTAAAGCAGCTTGTTGCTTGACCTCGATGAGATACATATGATCGCTCTGCATAGCTTAGAGAGAGCCGTGATACAATCTTTTGGAAGAGGGCGACGCGCAAATTGAAATTTTCTTAGAAACAAACGCCGGTTTTGTCCGACTTTATTTATGGCTGTTAAATGAAAAGTAGTTACATATGGGCTCGACAGTCTACAGGGCGGCATTCGAACACAGGAGCGGCCTAGCTCGTTTCCAAGTTCACCGAGCGAGTCATCTTCTTTCACTCCCTCCTTTATCCCTTCCCTTACGGCACGGTTCAGGTGTCCAACGATATATGAGACAGATACTGCGCCATTTCCATTCCACCAAAAACCAATTATTATTATTATCACCGCCGCTTTACTCTCCCGATCTAATCAAATACAGCGATCAGTGTGTCACAAGTCGTACTCCCTCTCCACTCTTCTCAATCATCTCTCAACATTTCTTTCTCTTTCCTCTTCCGTCTCCCCACTTTGTCTCATGCTACGCACCGACGGTGCGACGCTAATGAACGAGCTGAGGAGAACGGCGCTCTAAAGTTAATGAATTATAGAAGCTGCCAACGCTGGACGCCCTCGATCCTTCTAGTGAAAGGTACCTAACCTCTCTAGCAAAGTTGCGTAGAATGGCAATGTGGAATAGTTGGTTATTGATTATGGATAGACAAAGCAGCGATAAGAACACGGACGACAAAAAGAATGGCAACAAACGAGCTGACTAGCGCGTGTCAGTGCCTGCTTTATCAGTCTCTCTGCCCTTGCTCGTTAAGTTGCTAGCACTACGAATCACTGTGCATATCTTGGAAATCGCAAAAAAAAGTTGAAATTTGGTATTTGAGGAAAGGGAATGACGCAGTAATTGTCACGCATATCTCGGTGGACACCGGAACCGCGCCATTAGGAAAGAAACGAAGGAGGGAGTGAAAGAACAAAACAAGAAAGAGGTACTGTAGAGAATGGCTTCGGGATAATTTCAACCACCTGGGTATTTTTAACGTGCACTGACTTCGCACAGCTGTTCGAAGTTATCATGGAAACCACTGCACGTTATATGAGACAGATGCTATGCAATTTCCTTTATCGAACAACAGTTTAATTTAATTTCAGTGTCGCTTCTAGAGGTGGCGCACGGGGCGTTCTACTCAGTTCTAATGTTTTAACGCGACAGCGTTATGGAGTTCGTGTCGCAGAAAAGCCGGTCTCGTCGGCGTCTTTGGCCGTGAGCGAAAAATAGCGCATCTCGGTGGACACATGAACCGCGCTGTAAAGGAAGGGATTTTCCTTCCCTTAAAGGGACTATGCAATAAATTAATTGAGATTACGTAAAGCAGACGATATATAGGCATTCGATCACTCGTCAACTCAGTGCAAGAATTTTTGAGCTAGCATCAATAACAGCGAAGATATAGACGATTAAAAATTACGCTCCTCCTCTCTCCCCTCAACTCGTACACGAGGAGCACGAGAAAAAAATAAAGAAAACAGGTCTGGGACTGCGCCCCGCCTTTGAATACGTCATCAGATGACATTCGCTTTGCAACTTCCGGTTGTCGCTCCTAGCCCCCCAGCAGCAGCGTCGGCGGCGTGGCGGCATCTCTCCGGTCTCTTCTCCTTCCTAGATTGCGGCGCGCGTCGGGTTTCATTGCTTGTCATCTGTGGTAATTAGCAGTAATAAACACGGACCTCGAGGTGCGACTCCTCGCTTTTACGGCCGTGATGGGCACCGAGCCCTATGCGTGCGCACGAAGAGCCGCGCGAGTGGCTCCGGAACTCCCGACAGAAGGAGGCGGCAGAGGAAAATTGAAACCATATGCGCGAAGGCAATGCCCTGGCTCGCTTGCCCGAGAGGGTCGCGCGGCGGCACGAACAGACGATTTGCACGGCTACCGGAAGTGTGCCCGTGACGTCGTGGCTGCAGTGGCTCCAGCGAATGAGAGCGTGTGATGGCCTGGCGACGTCGTGCTACAGTGACGTCTTTGTTCCACGACTTTAGTTCCAAAATCGGTCACTACGAGTAAACCAATCGGCCCGCGAATTTTGAAAAACACGGTTTTTAAAAGTTCCTAATAAATTGCCGGCTCATTTCCGAAGACTCATACTTTTTGTTAATGGTTCTTAGCATCATTTCTAAGCATTGAAAACATATACAAGTGACTTTTTATTCGTTGCATAGTCTCTTTAAGGTGCGGTTCGGGTGTCCATCGATATATGCGAGACAGGCGTCCTTTCCTTTCCTGAAAAAAATATTTTCATTTTCTTTGCCTTACGGCGCGGTTCGGGTGTTCACCAAGATATGTTTCCTTTCCTTAAATTGGTCGGGAAAGGGGTCGCACCGAAGGACGATGGCGTTCCGTGGATCCCTTGGCAATGCTGCAACACGCTGTAGCATCCTGCTCTTAAAGGCGCAGCTTAATTAAGCGTCCTCCAAATTTTTAAAAGAGTGTGCGCCGTACCAAGAGCGCCACAGCCGGTTGTAATAATATGTTCCGGCGAAACTACTCGGAGGGTATGTTATTTATTCGGGATTAATGCACGAACCCGCCGTGGCGGCTCAGTGGTTAGGGCGCTCGGCTACTGATCAGGAGTTCCCGGGTCAGAACCCGACAGCGCCGGCTGCGTTTCGATGGAGGCGAAATGCTAAGGCTCCCGTGTGCTGTGCGATGCCGGTGCGCGTTAAAGATCCTCAGCTGGTCGAAATTATTCCGGAGCCACCCCCCCCTCCCCCCCCACTACGGCCATTCTTGCTTCTTTTCTTCTTTCACTCCCTCGTTTATCCTTTCCCTTACGGTGCATTATCTGTCTCACATCTCGGCGGCCACATGAAGCGCGCCGTAAGGGAAGAGATAAAGAAGGGACTGAGAGAAGAAATGGCTTCTGAGCAATATTTCCTTCCTGTGCCCGGCTTTCCACCCCGTCTCTGGTGGCCTTTTCCCAGCACTTACAACAAAAAACTGGTGTTACGATATAGACTGCTTCTTGCTACTTATTTTATGTTTGCTTTCCAAACGTAAACAAATGTTTAAGGATATTGGTACCTACGGGAGGCCTAACAGATGAATTGAACGGTGACATCGTTAAACCTACACCAAGAGGCTGGTGGAGGTCTCGGCTGGCAACGGCTCAGTGCCAAAAAGAAGTTTACTTTCGTAGAAGAGTTTACTTTCGTACTTTCGGAAGAGGGCGGGGGCCCTCTCGGACCCGCGGAAGTAGCGAGGGACCAAGACCTCGACGCGCACAACGCACGAGACTGGCGTAGTGGCCGCGTCGCGGAAAAGCTTGTCCTCCCTGCGTGGAGGGAGCCTAACCGATTCAGCAGGCATATTCAGTAAAGTTGTCCTCTCTCTCTCTCTCTCTTTTGCAGCCACAGTGTATTATTCCCTAGCCATCTTTTTTCCCATTAACCAGAAGAACGGCTGTTTGTATTACCGGTAAGCACGAAAATTATAATACCTTCAACTATTTCGACCTCTTAGCGACGATTAATGAAGCTGCCAAATCTCTGGGCAAGTTTCATGTTTAAGTTGACCAAGTCACATGGTTTTTCAGTGACATAGGTTAACGGTGCTCTTATGTTCTAGTGGCATCTTGTAGTTCACCAAATGTTCCATTCAAAGCTTTCGAATGTAATTTGAGATCCGTTGGTGTCCTCATTCGATGCAATATATAGAATGCTCTGCAGGCAGGTAATGCGTGTTTTACAGTCACCAGGCTGTATGGTATGCCTGTACTAGTGACGTGATCACTAGGAAAGTTTGACAGGGGTGTATATTAAAGTATTACAAGCAAAGTTAAACTGTGACTTTAAATAAACGAAGGTCAAAGCAAGCTGACTGAGCAGGGATGGTCTAGTGCTACACAACCGTGAACCAGAATATTACAGCCTAAATTTCCAAAACATGGGCAGCTAGACTAGCTTCCTAATGAAACTTCATCATTTTAGTTACCGCAGGTAGTGTATCCCCTGCATATGTCTCGATTATCAAGAGATTTTTGTATTTAGTTTATGGGGGTTTAACGTCCCAAATTGATTCAGGCTACGAGGGACGCCGTAGTGAAGGAGCGCCGGAATTTCAACCACCTTGGGTTCTTTAGCGTCACCTGACATCGCACATTACACTGGCGTCTAGAATTTTGCCTTCATCAATATATGACCGTCATGGCCGGGATCGAACCCGCGTCTTTCGGGTTAGCAGCCGAGCACCATAACCACTCAGCCAACGCGAGGGCTTTTCTCAAGAGAAGTACTGCTGCTCTTGATAGTTTACAGAAATCTCGCCGCTGTCTTGTTCTTACGGCACAACACTTTCGTTAATGTTTCCAAATGAAATAAAATACACTTTGGGAAAAACTTGGACGTAACCAAGAAAACTTTGCGCCAACCAAGACTGGACGCACATATGGCCACACATGAGCACAATATGGGTGTGTTTTTCTGCCTATAGTGTCCAGCCGTGGTTTGCGAAAGGTTACCTTTATTATGTGCTTCACCAACTGTCCAAACAATTCTCACTGCTATGGAACTTGCAGACCTAAGATACCTCCGCGGCACGTGACCGTGTTTGCTGAGAGCAGTATATCAAATTATACTGGAAGCCTTGACTAATCAAGTCGAAGATAAATAGCAGCATGTCGTTTGAGAAATAAAAAAAAGGAAATTAAAGGAAAAAAACGCATAGCCTATTTCATTGTGGAGAGTCGATGCAAAGATGAAATGCATTGCAGGAAAGGCGAAGTAATTTCTAAGATTGCTCTCCTCTCCAAGGCAATTCCTTCCAACTTGGAATACGTTGTTGCTCTTGCCCGATGCGTTCAGCATCAGTGGTCTTGACCTGCATTCGTACAGCAGCTTTCGATTAAACGAACACAACATTAAATCTATATAGCTTAATGTCTGGTGGCCCTAAGCATTTTTCATAAGAGGCTCAGCACCAGTTCCTTGTTTGCGTCTGTGTCCGCCGCATCCTGAAGCCAAACTTCAAACCATAAACGTCCACACACCCCACCGACAGCATAGGCGTGGTTCCGGCGAGACTGTTTTCACTCTCATTCGAGAAGTTTCGAAGTCCAACACGGCGCGCTTTCCTTATATGAATGCCTGTTCATTTAGCATGCACCCAACTTGGTGCAGATTGACTAGGAAATATCAAAATGTTTGTTGGTGGGTTCGACGTCGTGTTTATCTTCATTTTCAGCCTTAAGAAGTTTGCAGTTAGCGAATGATATTCGGCTTAGGCTGGCTAGAATAGGGGCTGTAAGCATGTATATCTTAAATATGGGAGGACAGGCCCGCGGGAAATGCGATTGGCAGTGTGTAAGCGGTGCTTGCGACCAATTGTAGTTTGGCTTAAAAAGTGCACAGTCCTTGATATTGTCTTACAGCTTAAACAGCGTGCAGGCAGTCGTACGGGCAAAACTAATCACACTGGCAAAAAAAAAGATTAAAATGCACCCCCCTTTCTGACTGCACTTGACCTCTGAAACGACTCGGAAAGCAGATCCTCAAGGAGATATTAGATTCACATTGTATTAATGAATCGGGAACCAAATGTAGGAACACCCCGTCAACAGGCCTCGCGATAAAATAAATTGCTGACCTGGCAAAAAGAGCCCGCTGAAACTTGAAATTTGGAGTTTTACTTGATATCTCGCATAAGAAGAAACATGTTTCAAAAGCCGAGTTTCTCGAGCATGCGCTAATGCGAATTGTGCACGTCTCTTTAAGGTGTCCAGTAAACTTCAGTCCATGGCTGGCGTGTGTCCCGTCACTTGCTTTTTCCGCTATCCGTTGGTTTTTTTTTCTTGATACAATGTTGCAAGCGTTATATCAAACACAAGCCCAGGCTCTACACAAAGGCAGTATTTGCCGCCGACCATGGCGACGCTCAACAAAGGCACAACAGGAAAGCCTCTTTAAGCCTTTTGTTCTGTTTTCCGGATGGTTTCGTTGATAAGAGGGTATAAGAAAGGCCGTCCAGTACTTGGCCCTTCCGAGCGCCAAGAACCCCGTATCACTCCGAAAGCCGCTGAATTGAATGTAAACAAATTCGAAGAAACAAAAAAAAGCTTGCTTGATAACACTCAGCTTGAACGCTTTAAGGGCGGCTCTGGTCTGGCTAAGAGGGATGAATCGAACACTGGAAAATGTCCGCTCTCTTCGAGGTAACCCCTGAGTCTCCCGGGGTTTTCAGCGGACACAAAAGAGATAGCGGAGGAGAAACCTCTAAAGTAAAGAACACTCGGGTGAGAAAAACATTGATCCACGTTAAGAAGAGGGAGGGTTGAAAAGTAAGAAAGCCAAGAAAAACCAACCACACTGTAGTGACAGGAGCACGTCCGCGGCACATCAGTGATTCAGAGAAAATAAAGACAGTAAGGTATGTTGCAGGGATTGTTGGCTCTGTATGTTGCCTTGTGAAACAAGGCGCTACACTGACACACAATAAGACAGGAAGACAAGCAGGGGCACCATCGCTTGACAGCATGTCTTTTTGAGTGTGTTAATGAAACGCCTTTTTTTCACAAGGTAAAATAAAGAAAGTGAAGGACACAGTGAAGTAACGGTCATTCAGGGAAAGTAAGCGAAGATAGAAAACAAAACTTGATACTGAAAAAATTGTGTGGTCCGTAGTAACAAGCTTCGTGATAGTGAACAGAATTTGTTTCAATAAGCGTTAGAAAACGTTAAGTTGATGCTTTGTTGAGAATAGTATTATAGCTTGAATGACATTGTGTGCTGAGTACTTAAAAAGAATGAAATACTTAAAATCCGCGCGAAGTTTTGAAGTAATTTTTCTCTATTGCGTCAGAGATTCAAAAGGGCATTATTGCAGTATTTATTGCGGAAAGATGAATTATTATAGCCCTACAATTAGCATATCAGCGTGCGACTGCAAATTCGAGAAAGAAATATCCGTTTCTTGTAGGCTGACTCATCATTCATGTGTGAACCCTTAGTAGCGCATTCTTCCGATGTGTTAATTGGAGCGCTTTCAAGCTTATGCATATCAGCTGATGAAAAGTACAGCTGTGGGGTTTTGGATATGTATCATTTTCGAGATCATAGGTATGAAGTAAGTCTCGGACAATATTCAACTTGGTATGATATCGCAATTTTGGTTAAAATTGTAATTTAAAGTTGTGTTGCTGGGATTCTAGCTTTAGTCTTTGAGCAGCAAATTGTCATGTACAAAGAAAACCATAAAATTTTGAAAGCGCACGAGGCAATCTTTTCCCCCATTCAGTTCACTATGCACTTGTAAGTTTTGGTGGCCCTAGCACGATACGGTTACGTCTTTAAGAATGATTTTTTCCCTGTTGCATGCATGTGAATCGAATTGCATTCCTTTTTAACCCATTGTAAAACGTCCTCGCTCAGGCTTTCTCTTTTTGGAAAGCTCCTAAAAAGGTTGGTAACCATACGATTTTTACCATACTCACTGCTAAGAAGGAACACAGGTCCTTAACGAAGCTAAGAAAGAGTATTAATACTGCGCTTATCTTTTTTCGCATCTGCCTCAACAATGATTCCGTTTTTCAATATATTAGAGAAATAATTCCTTTCCGAACGCTTTCAAAGCACAGCATTAGTTCGATGTCTCCTTCATCCAGCAGAGAACAAGCTCACAAGATGAACGCTATCTCAGGGACAAATCCATTGTAATGAACTCTTCTGTCAACCTTGACATGGGCCTATTCATTTAATTTTCTTCGAATAAATGAGAGGCTCCTCAACACAGCACGCCAAACCGTCAATATTTCGAACCTCTTTCGGCACTCCTTCGGATAATTACATATGCCCAGTTTTCCTTGGAACTCTGATAAAGAACTTCCCTGGCGCGAGCTTCCTCTAAACAGCCTTTTCGGCACGAATTGATGAATTCCTCTTCTCAACTGGGGGAAGGGACACATTGAGCTTGCATGTGAGGAGAATTATGGACATTACGAGCATATGTATTAGGAGATCTAGGGACAACATGAGCATATCTCTGAGGAGATCTAAAGACACCATGAACATGTATCTTAGGAGATGGAACAATTTATTAAACAATACTTCGACTTTCTATCTAAATGTGTGCGCCGAGATATGATATGTCTAAGGTTATGCATGTTGAAAATAAAGGTGTGGGATCGGCACAGTTGTGAAGGAAAGCAGGATATCCCGTGAATGGTTCACTTTCATGCATTTAACAGTGTTTTCCTTAAAATCTTTCTCTTGGGCCTGTATTGTTTTAAAAGGACAGGGCACATGTACTTTATCACTACTCCTATGAATACACAGAGATAAATTATTCTAGAGAGAGCTTGGTGAGGCCCTATTTTGTTTAAATGAAGAAATTGCGCACTCCTGACGCTGCGCTAACTTTCAGCAACGCATCATTTCACTGATTCCCGGGAACCTCTGGAATTTAAGTGCTAGAATAGTGAATACAAATGCTTTCCACATCCTCTGCATCTTGCTAGGACGCTGACGACCAGGAGTTCAAACAGCGCAGTTAAAGATGCACGTTCCTGCGCCGTGAGCACCTTCATTGAAATCGTGTTGCTTAGGCTGTGAGTCTTCTGCCAATCCCGAGGATATCTATATATGAAAAATAAACTCCTTCATATTTGTTCTCGTTTGGAATCTACTACTCTGTTCAGCATAGCAGAACAAGAACCTTGGACGTGAAAAGAACCGCATTTAGTTGACATATATTTACCTATGAATATACTTATTTATGAATCTATATCCATTTTAACTGACACTCAACTAGTTAGCTTGAGATCATAGAACGCTCTTAGCTCCACTTGTCGCGAGGATCTACTAAACACCACAGCGAAATGAATGCTGAACCGAAGGCATCCTAAGCTGATAACTCAGACCCGATTTGAATTTACGAGTGATAAAATTATTATTACTCCAAGCTGCCATCGAACGACCACTGGCGCAAACCAGTCGCCGCGGCATAACACTTGTTGCTTAAATGTTTTCGGGATAAAAAAAATGCAATTCTCCGATATGCTTTCCAACTTATGTGTTCTGAGGAGCAATAAAAGAGATATTTTGAAACTTTGAACGTTAAAACTTCTTTTTTTTAGAAACAGTTTCCACTTCCAGAAGCTACCTTTTTTAAACATTGTCTAATTGTAATTCCTGTTAAGTATATTTGAAATTGTGCATTTTATTGTTTATGTTAAATCGTTAGTGTTATGCAGCTTTCTTGCTGCAATATGCAGGCTTTCACTAATGCTTCGGCCACACGCTCCGTCTTGGGAAATTTAGTGTAGAGGAATTGAGCTTAGGGACAAACTGTTGCCTCTAGACCATTTATAGACGTTAATCTTCTATCTGTGCGTCACAAAGTTTCCTAGAAAAAAAAGACTAAATTTTTTTGTTAAGCTGTCGATTTTCCACAGTAATAATTACTTTGAGACAAAGCTAGCTTTACAAACCGCACAAGCGGAGGCCGCAAAATAGGAAGGAGCGCTGATTATAACTAGAAAAATGCTTTCCTGTTTCAAGTAGACAATTTCGTCTTTCATAGGAGGTAGTTACGATGGACTCTGCCTTCCGTTTTATATAATAAGACTTAGGAAGCATGGAAAATGCAATTAAACGATGAAAAAAGCAAATCACTCACTCATTACGAGATCACATCGTTATCTATAGCGCCTTGCAAACATAATAATACTTAACCTATGATAGTACTTTGCTTTAAAAAACGAAGATTGTAATTCAGTATAAGAGCAGTGCATGCCACCCTGGATCCAATTCTATCTTCTTGAAGAGCCAGCGCACGTTGACACAACTCTTCGAATAAATAATGTTTGAATAGAAAGTCACGTTTCATGACATTTGTCTGTGACAGCACTATTCTTAACAAGTGTCATTAGGCTGAAGCCGAGGCCGTTAAGGGTGCTTGTTTACAGGAGTCTCTGGAAGGGTTATTGATATTGTTGTGCAGCACACACCACCTTACAACAGGCGCGCAATCTAACGTTGGTGCCATGAAGGGAAGTCAGATTTGACAGGGAAGCTAACACAACAGCCCCAAAACTAATTTCATAGTATTTATGGGCCAAGCCATATACAACGAAGACTTCATTGCTGCGACGCGTTCACTACGAAGCAATAATTTACGCCACCAACAGATGCACAGGCGTTTGAAATATTGAATTTTTTTGCGGCCCGCCCCTCCCCCCCAAAAAATATGTATTATCTTTCCTTCTGTTTTGGCTTTTCGCACCGTGGCACTAAAGTTTTGCTCCGGTATAATGGTTCATTCATGGATGAAAGCGACAGCAATGATGACCAATAAAAGCAGTGGAAGATGGTTTGTGAGTACGGGACCATGAAAAGAAATCGCACCCTATTAAAAAAGAGGTGGAGGAGAAAACTTCGTTCAGGTCCAGCTTTAAGGCTCAATGAAAAAGTGCGCTTGGTCCGATGAGGCCTTTTGATCATCTGCCGAACCCTATTGAAGCTCGTAAAAGCTACCACTCCCACCGGTAATATCCCATCAAAACCATGCGGCGCAATTTCGCGTAATGAATATTGCGCTCTTTTCAGTTTAGAAAAAGTAAAAGCGGTGCGGAAGATGTTGGCTGAAAGCAATTCGCTCTGCGTTGCATGCTGGCTCCTGTTAGTTTCATTTTCTTATAACCAGGCCGCATAGTTGGCGCGAGGCCATGTTCGCTAATAGTTCTGCTACGAAGATATCACATGGCACAGAATATGTTTCTGGCATTTAGTACCGGACGCAAGGTGGGCAATACGGCGCCAATAAATAAAACCATACGATGTTTTTTTTTTTTTAAGCGAGAGTAGTTTTGCAGAGACCTTCGTGTGTGATTCCTTATAGGGCTTGACAGCCCGGAGCAAAAAAAATCTTGTGCAGCCGAAGCTCTTGACGCTTTTCAACGTTCCGCGCACTACGCCACAAGTTTTGCTTCGCATGTTTTTGTTTTCCTTTCCTGAATTCGGACAACGGCTGCCGGTTCAAAAGTGCTGCCACTGACATGAATCTGCGTTGTAGACCGTATTTCGCGCACGCAGGTAATTTGTTTGAGCAGTTATTAGATTCCACTCGTTTTTTTAGTTTGCTTCAGTGTGCTCCCGGGCTCTCTAATCCTGTGACTTGGATGCATGCCAAAAGAAAGAGAGAGAGAACATTGGAAAGGCAGGGAAGTTAACTTGGCAATCTGCGGTTTTTCCCCCTATACGTTGGCAAAAGGATGAAGGAGCGAAAAAGACATAAATGTAACTGAAGACACAAGGCCAGTGGCTGAAGTTTTGTGTATGCGGGCCAGTATTCTATAGGAATACATGACGCAGGCTAAGTATCTATGTCTGCAGCGCAAGCCCGAGTCCTTTAAGAATTTCAAGGTCGTCTTAAGAACTTTTTAAACACACGAAGGTTACGGCCAAGGCGCCATGAATATGGCTTCGTTTGGGGACGGTAATCCAACTGCCTGAATACTGCATCCAGAGATACTCGTTAACGGTCAAACCAAGGACAGTCACGAAGTAGAGATATTTATCATCGCACACGCAGTGGTCTCGTGATGTGTGGTCTGTGATACCGATGAAGTGTGAGTAAGCATTTGTAAAAGCCACTCCCAACCACAGGTGACACAACAGCTTTGCATCACAGCGGGGGAGACTAGACGGTAGCTTCAGTTGTGGAAACGGGTCAAGTATATGCAAACGGCACTCCTAGCCACCGGGGATAGTCCACGCAGCCAAAGTTGTGTTGCGACCAAGAACTTGTAGATGTCGTGCAGCGTCGATTCTTGTGTTCAGTGCTAATTGGGAAATGTTCAGGCTTCCTGTGAGCTTCTAGCTAAGTCCATGAAAAGAATATCACAGTGTCCTGGTAGCCACTGAAAACTGCTGTCGTGACCTTCTTCCAATTGATCGAGGTGTTTTATTTGTCTGATCCCTGCCATCAGTTTCTATTGATATCCATGACCTACAGCTGATTTCATACTTACAACGGCAAATTTCCAATGGCAGAACACATCCCATCAATCGGTTGCCTGGTGGCTTATGCACTAAAAATACGCATGCCATGCGGCCAGTTAGGACCCAGTTCAGTTTGTCAGGTGTGAAATTTCTTGCTGAAAGGAATAAGCATGCCACATGCTGAACTAGTGGGTGAGATTGAGCCATCGGATATGCGGTTACGGTCAGTACACTCTGCGCAGAGTAAGGACAATCTCATTGGCTTGAGGCCAACCCTCAATAGGTTAATTTTCTGAGCAATCTCTGACAAAGTATGCTAAGACGCATACATAGATCACACAGATGTAACAGCGAATGAAAACTTCGTGCTGCCGAGAAGAACTGTGATGAGACAGACTACCGGTGCGCTGCTATTACCTTTGAAAATACGATATGCAGTCTCTGTGCAGTGTTACGTCTCGCCTACCTACGACGCGCGGTATAGCCGGCGCGGATGCAACGGACGCCGCGGCTTCGTTCATCGCTGCCGCAACGCCTCCCGCCAAGCGCGTCCAGGCATGTTTCAGTGCCACGTGTCGTCGTGCGTGCGTGTGTGTGTGTGTGCATGCTGGTGCCCACGCTTGTCAAAGCGCGGCAGCCGGGGAGAGAAGCTCCGCAACTGGGAGGCGAGGAGGTCTGACCGGCGCCGGCCAGGCGGACGCGCACGTCACGCCTGAACATGTTCAAGCGTCGCCGTATCGGATGACTCTTCCCAAGCCGTTCCCTCTTGCCCTCGACTCCGAGCGTATAAAACGCCGCTGCCCCAGACGCCGGGAGAGCCTTCGATTCCTTCCTTCGAGTAACGTGGTCGCCCTGACCGGCTGCTCTTTTGCGATGCCAGAATAAACTAGTTGTTCTGTTGCCAGTCGACTCTTACTTTGCCGGGACCTTCGGATGTTTCCAGCTTTGCCCCAGGCCGCCAGGCCAACGCTACCCTTGGGGCTTGCAACCCAGATGCAACAACTGGTGGCAGCGGTGGGATCCCGACAACGGAGGCCAGCAGCGAAGATATGCGTTCAACTGTATGCTGAGCAGCACAACGACCATCCGGGAGCAGTGCAACGAGCCCTGTGTGATGACTGGTTGCCTGCAGCGGAACGACTGCGCTGAATTCGTGGCTGCGAGGTTTGGTGAGTGCGGGACTTTCTTCTTCTGAGTTTTGCCAGGCTTTTGTTAGTGTCAGAAACAGAGCTGGTAATTGTGTTGTCGTTGCTGCCGGGTTAGTTTGCGGCAAGACAATAGTAGGCAGTAGAGAAAGCAGCATTCGGAGCAGCCATGGATTTGAAGTCGTTGCGCAAACCGAAATTGCTGGAGCTTGCAAGAGAGTTGGGTCTTGATGTCTCAGACAAACTCAGAAAACCAGAACTGCTAAGGGCGATTCTTGAGTTGGAGGCTGAGGATGACGAGCTGTCGGAATGCCTTGAGACCATTGAGGAGAGGGAGCAAAAAGAGAAAGACGAGCGCGAACGTAAAGAACAAAAAGAGAAAGACGAGCGCGAACGTAAAGAACAAAAAGAGAAAGACGAGCGCGAACGTAAAGAACAAAAAGAGAAAGAGGAGCGCGAACGTAAAGAGCAAAAAGAGAAAGAAGAGCGCGACCACGCTTTAGAAATGAAGCGTCTCGAGGTAGAGATGGAACGCGCTCGTAATGGAAGTCAGGCACACGGTGCAGGAGAACGGGTATCGTTCAAAATGACTGACCTGATGCGGCCGTTTAAGCTTGGAGAGGACATTGGTTTGTTCCTGGTTAACTTTGAGCGAACGTGCGAGAAGCAGGGGTTCTCTCGAGAAACGTGGCCACAGCGCTTGCTCACTTTGTTACCCGGCGAGGCGGCCGACGTAGTCGCTCGCTTGAAGAGAGAGGAGGCAGAGGATTTCGACCAAGTGAAATCGAGTCTGCTAAAAAAGTACAGGCTGTCAGCGGAGGCGTTCCGTCGGAAGTTTCGGGAAAATGAAAAAGGCAGAAATGAGTCATATACAGAGTTTGCCTACAGGCTTATGTCAAACATGCAGGAGTGGCTCAAAGAAGAGAAAGCGTTTGGTGACCACGAGAAAATTCTGCAGTGTTTCGGGCTGGAACAGTTTTATAGTCGGTTACCTGAGAACGTGCGGTATTGGGTCTTGGATAGGCCAGACGTTAGTACAGTGGCTAAAGCCGCCGAGCTAGCCGAGGAGTTTGTGACGCGTCGGGCTCGCGGAGCTAAGGACGGTCAAAAGGGTGAATTTGGCTCCAAGTCTGAGAGGCCGAAGTTCACACCCATGAGAGCAAGGGGGGACACGCGTAGTGCGGATGCGAGTGAAAGCAGTCCGACCGAACGTAAGGAGACGGCGGCAGCCGAAGCCGAACGCAGAAAGCGGTTCGAGGCGAGGCAAGCGCGCGTGTGTTATACGTGCCAGAAGCCGGGTCACTTTTCGGCGCAGTGTCCAGAAACAAAAACAAAAGTCGTTTTTTTGTCATTATGCAGCACTGACGAGAACATGAAGCTTCTCGAGCCTTACATGCGAGACTTCCTCGTGAACGGGAAAGAGTGCCGAGTGCTTCGTGATTCCGCAGCTACAATGGATGTAGTTCACCCCTCTTACGTAGAACCCGATATGTTCACGGGCGAGTGCGCATGGATCAAGCAAGCCGTGGAAGCTCACAGCGTGTGTCTGCCCGTAGCAAAAGTGCTCATTGAAGGACCTTTCGGAGCATTTGAGACGGAGGCAGCAGTGTCATCTATGCTGCCCCCCCAGTACCCGTACCTATTTTCGAACCGGTCCGATCACCTCCTGCGCGAGAAGGGTCTTTTGTTTGGTGAGGCTAGCGTTCAGGCCTTAACCAGATCGAGAGTTCGGGAGCTCGCTGCAAAGGCGGTAGTTGCGGGGCCGACGTTGTCGAGCAATGAGAAAGGGTCGGAGGCGCAGCAAGCTGATATTCAGAGCACGTCCGAACTGAATAAAATTGAGCCTGTAGCGCTGAAGGCACCAGGTACTGGAGAGGAAATGCCCGACACGGGAAAATTAGAAGAGCTATCTACAGATTTGCTCATCGCGCCTACGTCCGATGGACTTAATAGGTTGCTAAAAGTCAGCCGGTCGGCTTTGATAGCAGAGCAAAAAAAGGATGGCAGCCTAGAAAACATGCGCTGCAATGTCAAGGAAGGTATCGCCAAGAAAAATGTTCGTTTTGTGGAAAGAGGTGGGGTCTTGTACCGGAAGTATCTAGACCGCAGGGGAGTCGAATTCGATCAGCTGATCGTGCCTCAGTGCTACCGTCAGGATCTGTTGCGCTTGTCGCATGGCGGTTCGTGGTCCGGACACCTAGGAGTTAAGAAGACTAAGGACCGTCTCTTGCAAGAGTACTATTGGCCAGGGTGTTTTCGTGACGTAGAAACCTTTGTGAGGACATGTGATACCTGTCAGCGGGTTGGCAAACCAGGGGACAAATCGAGGGCGCCGTTGAAGTTGGTGCCTATCATTACGGAGCCTTTTAGACGGCTCGTTATTGATACAGTGGGACCTCTGCCGGTAACAGCCACGGGGTACAGACACATTTTGACTGTGATCTGCCCAGCGACAAAGTTCCCTGAAGCAGTGCCGCTTAAAGATCTCAGCTCAGTTGAGATAGTCAATGCACTACTGTCCATATTTGCGCGAGTTGGTTTTCCTGCGGAAATCCAGTCAGATCAGGGCACAGTGTTTACCAGCGCTTTGACGACAGCCTTTCTCGAAAGGTGTGGGGTAAAGCTGTTACACAGCTCAGTGTACCACCCACAGTCGAATTCCGTTGAGAAGCTCCACTCCGTCATGAAGCGCGTGTTGAGAGCATTGTGTTTTGAGCAACAAAGTGATTGGGAGCTGTGTCTGCCTGGGGTGATGTTTGCATTAAGGACCGCGCCGCATGCGGCTACGGGGTTTTCGCCAGCTGAGCTGGTGTACGGTCGCTCGCTGCGGTCTCCGCTTCGCATGCTTCGAGACTCGTGGGAAGGCAGGGGCGACGACCCAGTCGTGGTCGAGTACGTTCTTAGTCTCCTCGAACGCTTAAGAAGGGCACAGGAGTTGTCAGGTGAAGCAATGGCAAAGGCCCAGCTGAGGGCCAAGGTTTATTATGATCGGACAGCCAGGGCCCGTCGTTTTGAGGAGGGCGATGAGGTAATGGTATTGCGCACATCGCTAAAAAACAAACTCGACGTGCAGTGGGAGGGCCCAGCACGGATTGTTCAAAAACTGTCGGATGTTAACTACGTGGTGAGTCTGCCAGGAAAGCGGAAAGCACAGCAAGTTTACCACTGTAATCTGCTCAAACCCTATAGACAACGGGAAGCAGTGGTGTGTATGATGGTAAACGTTCCCGAAGAGCTTCCGGTCGAGCTTCCGGGACTAAGCTCAGTGACGAACAGGGAAGACACTGATCAGGTCATTAGTGACTTAATCATTAAAGCACCGCTGTCAGCTGAGCAGAGAACCGAACTACACCAACTCTTACAAGAGTTTCAAGGTCAGTTCTCTGAGAGGCCGGGTAGGACTTCTGTCCTTACGCATGATATAGAACTTACCTCCCCAGAGCCAGTACGATCCAAGGCGTACCGGGTGTCACCCCGCCAGCGCGATATTATGGAGGCTGAGGTAAAGAAAATGCTACAGCTCGGTGTTATTGAGGCGGGTGAGAGTGATTATACCTCCCCTTTGATTTTAGTTGAGGTACCGGGCAAGGAACCTCGTCCTTGCGTCGACTACCGCAGGCTTAATTCTATCACTAAGGATCAAATTTATCCGATCCCTAACATCGAGGAGCGCCTTGAGAAAGTTAGTAGCGCTCAGTTTATTTCCACCCTAGATCTTGTCAGGGGTTATTGGCAGGTTCCACTTACAGAGGAGGCTAGTAGGTATGCGGCGTTCATTTCACCAATGGGAACATTCCGTCCTAAAGTTTTGAGTTTTGGTTTGAAGAACGCGCCATACTGCTTTTCAAGCCTCATGGACAAAGTGTTGCGAGGACAGGAAGAATTCGCTTTACCGTATTTAGACGACGTAGCGATATTCTCCGCATCCTGGTCTGAGCATATGGCACACTTGCGGGCAGTGCTAACCCGCCTGCGCGAAGCGGGCTTGACAGTCAAAGCTCCCAAGTGCCAATTAGCACAGGCCGAGGTTGTATACCTCGGTCACGTGATTGGACAGGGTCGTCGCCGCCCCTCTGAAATAAAGGTGGCCGCTGTGCGAGACTTCCCGCAACCGCGCACGAAGACCGATATTCGGTCGTTCTTAGGTGTCGCCGGCTACTATCAGAGGTACATCCCCAGGTACTCCGATATCGCGGCTCCCCTGACGGATGCTCTAAGAAAAACAGAGCCCCAAACAGTCGTCTGGAGCGAGACAAAGGAGAGAGCTTTTAGCGCCCTAAAGAGCGCCCTAACAAGCCAGCCTGTGCTACGATCGCCAGACTATACCAAAGGGTTCGTTGTTCAGTGCGATGCTAGTGAGCGAGGCATGGGCGTTGTACTGTGCCAAAGGGACAATGGAGAAGTGGAACACCCCGTCCTGTATGCTAGTCGTAAGCTGACCTGTCGTGAGCAGGCGTACAGCGCCACCGAGAAAGAGTGTGCGTGTCTCGTGTGGGCCGTTCAGAAATTGTCATGCTACCTAGCCGGCTCGAGGTTTATCATTGAGACGGATCACTGCCCTCTCCAATGGCTGCAGAACATCTCTCCCAAAAATGGCCGCCTCCTGCGCTGGAGCCTCGCTTTGCAACAATATTCCTTTGAGGTGCGTTACAAAAAGGGGAGTCTCAACGGTAACGCCGATGGCTTAAGTCGAAGCCCCTAACGTAGGAATCCGCCTCAAAGTTGTTGGTTACTGATGTTTTCTTCCTGAGGCAGGATTTTTAACATATTGCTTTTGTTTAGTGTTTCAAAGTGATTATGTGCTTTCTAGTGCAATTTTCCAATTTGTGGACGCGTTCTGAGTGCTGCTTGACTACTGTATGGAACTAGGCAGTAGTATAAAAGGGGAAAGAGCCTGGCAGAGCTTAGTGAGGGTTGTCTCGTGCTTGCTGACTGAGCGGTTGCGTTTCGGCGTAGTTCTAACGCTTGCTGGGAACGAGCACAAAAATGGCAACTCTCCTGAAGTGACTTTGCAGTGTCCTATGTGATCCTGAACCCGAGAACGAGGCCTTCTCTGTGCGCTGCGCTCAAGCAACGTCGAGGGACGACCGGTTTCGTTTACGAGCATCATCGAGCGACATCCCTCTGGACAGCGGATGCAGTCCCCTGACCATCGGGATCTCCTTCTCCCGGCGGGGCGGTCTGTTACGTCTCGCCTACCTACGACGCGCGGTATAGCCGGCGCGGATGCAACGGACGCCGCGGCTTCGTTCATCGCTGCCGCAACGCCTCCCGCCAAGCGCGTCCAGGCATGTTTCAGTGCCACGTGTCGTCGTGCGTGCGTGTGTGTGTGTGTGCATGCTGGTGCCCACGCTTGTCAAAGCGCGGCAGCCGGGGAGAGAAGCTCCGCAACTGGGAGGCGAGGAGGTCTGACCGGCGCCGGCCAGGCGGACGCGCACGTCACGCCTGAACATGTTCAAGCGTCGCCGTATCGGATGACTCTTCCCAAGCCGTTCCCTCTTGCCCTCGACTCCGAGCGTATAAAACGCCGCTGCCCCAGACGCCGGGAGAGCCTTCGATTCCTTCCTTCGAGTAACGTGGTCGCCCTGACCGGCTGCTCTTTTGCGATGCCAGAATAAACTAGTTGTTCTGTTGCCAGTCGACTCTTCCTTTGCCGGGACCTTCGGATGTTTCCAGCTTTGCCCCAGGCCGCCAGGCCAACGCTACCCTTGGGGCTTGCAACCCAGATGCAACAGCAGCCAAGGAGACAGGGTGATGTTCAGGAATCCGGGTCACATGTAGGATTGTATTCATAGCGTGTAGACGGCGTTATACCTCAAACGCGGGTGATCCCGGGTAATCACAATAGTTAAACCTGTTGAGGCGCTCTGCAGAAGGCATTGCTGTGTTAGCGCCCTCGCCTTCTATGCTGTGAAGAGACTGGAAGTTGGTTTAATATGTGCGTGAAATTGCAGGTACTTGTACCGCGAAATTCCCAACAAAAGCGATTTTTAGAGCTCCAGCTTCGGCTGCAATGACGACCACCATGTATACGCGTACTCTAATTTGTACTGTAACCACACAGGTACAGTGCAAATATGAAGGTGCAAATATATATATATATATATATATATATATATATATATATATATATATATATATATATATATATATATATTGATGGTAACATTCATGTTCCCAAGAGCACTTTGTGATGGCCATGTTTGAAAACGAAATCTTGTGTAGCGCGCATTTGTTGATGGACTGCAAGGCTAGAAATTTTAGCTTTTAAGCATTTATAGTACGAGGACTCTGTATAAAAAACGCGGTCAGTATAAGGCGTGAGGGAACATGAAATGCACAGTACCGTGTTTTTAGAACGATTCAAATCTCATTTATCAGTTTTAATTTGAACATTGTCAAACGCAATCACTGAAAAGTACTGTTCTATAAATATATTACCTCTCTCTACTACCTCTCTTGCCCTCATTTTTGCAGTTTTTCAACACTTCAGATGATGAGGGAGTTGTGGCATCAAGCATACATCCCCAACTAATAGCATGCTGTCGGGAATCAGCTATCAGTTTGTTGGCCAAAATTTCTAACACAAAACGCAACAAACAGGATCTGCCCACACAGATAGCAAGTTGTCTTCCGGCTTAGTTACGTGACGAAGCCTAAAGAAAAAAAAGCGCACGGCATACTTTTAAGTTCGAAAGCATATCAATGCAACAACGTTAACTTGGAGCGGTATCTGAATTGATTTCTAAAAAAGTGTGCAGATTCTAACTTCTAGCTAGGGGCCTCAGGTATGTGACCTACATAGTTGAGGTAACCTTCATTAAAACCTTAACTAGTTTGAAAGATAGGTAAAATGTATGTCCGCAATGTGCTGAAGAACAATAAAAGAGCTGTACATTTCTATCGAGTGTTGGCGAGACATGAAATAAAAAGGAAGAGAACTGCTTTTTTAAAAATGTATCTAGAATGCGTAAGATGATCGCTTTATAAGGCATAATGTTTCACATTTGTGAGATTTTCTTTTCATTCTTTGCTTCCTGGGTGTAATTGAACTTCCGAGATCAAAATGAGCCCTCTCTTCGCTCGCTCTGCAAAATTTCAACTTGCGCTTTTTTTTCTGTGACTTTTCGTGATTGCCGGCTCTCAGCGGGTCAGCGCACTGGGTGCCATTTTTGTTCCACTAAAAAAAGAAAACGCCCATCGTCTTCTGCGTGTCGCTGACAACTAAATCGTCTGTCAGGAACATTCCCGCGCAATCGTTTTGGTCCTTTAGAAAAGAACTTAAAATTTTTATTTGTTTTTCTTCCCCTCCAGTAGGCTCTTTGAAGAGGCGAGAAAACTCTCTACACTTCTGTGTTCATGTTCCTGAAGCAACCCTGGATACACAGGCTACTCAGAAAGAATGTTCTCATTCAACTACTGTTCTCACGCAATCCGCGAATATTTTAAATACGTCAGGAACCGCGCTGAGACAGAACTCCAGCAAGCGCATTTTGTTTCGCATCTCAGTTTGGTCAGTGTTCAACTTTACCATCTCTAGTTGTGCTACTTGGCGTACTTGCGCGGGTCACCTTTGACCTATATTGGACGGACTTATCAATGCGTGTGCGTTTACTGCTCGAGTCACACTGAGTAAAAAACAACAACTATATTTACGAATGTGTAATACGAACATTGGTGTTGGTTTTGTTGTGTGATGCTCCAGAGTACGTACTACTTCAACACCAGTCATTCTGTGCATCATTCCCTTCCACACTCTCTCTCTGGCCTTCTCAATAAACGCTCACCAGCGCAGCTGGGTGCTGAAGCGTCTTAGCACGCTGCTAAGTTCGGTGGGCGAGACATGGCTACCAACACACCGGCAAAATATAAACACTCTGTGAGATCACTAGGCTGCGATGCCTTCCAGTGCTGGCAAGGTCTGTGTTGTGGAGGCGGCACCGACGGCGACGGCACGAAACTGAGAAACTATAGCTAACAAAATTTAACATTCTGAAACTCCTTAGCACGTGTTCAAGAGTCGCTCAGCTAAGAAGCCATGCGCGCATAACCACTATCCATCTAGTGGAACGACAACTGCTTCAATATGGTGTAACTATTTAAGACTTTTTGTAGAGAGCACTGTTGCAGAGAGAGCATGAGTTGGATAGTTTGAGTTAAACAGGTGAGAAACTGATTTAGTAAATTTCGAGGTATAGCTAAAATATATCCCCACGTCACCCAGTGGGCAGGTAGGTAAAGTGATGACAGTCGTCACTGCACCCCTGAAAGGGCAAATGCTCCTAAGGCCACTTACCACGGAAATGATCAGTCAATTTGTGCTATATGTTCGCGTGTATGTTTAAACAATGCTACACTCACACTTTTCTATGCTATTCTGACCCAGGTAATGAGGGAAGGAAATGCGTGAAATAGCTCTCATAAGACGAATATACCAGGTGGTGGTTTCATGATTATATAATTATAAGAGTAGAAGCTTAGGGCTCGGGATAGCCGGTAATACGTCCAAACGTTCACTCGGTGGATCTTGGTTATGTAAGTCTTGATTATGTAAATCTTGATTATGGTTATCATGTAATTCGCATGCGTATCTTGTGGTTGTGGTTGCGCGGTTGCTATTTAATACCTGTGCTTTAGCCTACCCGAAATATTGTTGCAAGTCGGCGCCTGTTTTGTGTATTCGTATCGTCTCCGTCTGTATTGCGCTATGTATTAAAGAACAAACCAACTATCCCAGACCAAGCTTCTGTTATAAAGAACAAGGTGTACGGATGAAGCAGAAAACGCATAGGAATTGAGAGCGTTAATAATCTTGTTTTCTGTCTTCCATACTCGTTTGCTTTTTTTTTGAAGGTGCTATAAACATCTAATTTAAAATGCCGAACCTATGGGGCAAAAAATATCATGCTTGCTTCCAAACATTTCTTTCCCAACCCTCTCACTTAGGGGCAGCGGGCCAACTTTGTGATGCGCTATGCTTTAGCCAAGTACACCACTCAAGTCTTCAGAAAGAGAGGTGCCTTGTTTAGCTTAAAAGTCTTCGACATTTTGACGTTTGGGGGCGAGAAAATTATTTCACCTGGCAAAGTGCATTTTTCTTTCCCTAATGTAATCTTTTACTTTGAGCTAGGCTGAAAGTAACGCTCAAACACTCAATGGCTGAAAGCGGGGAATGAACGCTTTAAGTGCATGCCAGTGCACTAAAACAACAGAAGTCATAAAGGTATCAGTCTTCGGCACAGAGTGAAGAAATATTCGGTCGCAGCGGATCGACCCATACGTACCCGCTTTTAATCAAAGTGCGACCAACCACAGTAGCCGGGAACAAAGACATCGATGCGGCCTTCATTAATGAACTTCGCACAAGCGGCGCAGTAACCAGCCAGCGGCATCAGCGCCTTGCTGCGCGTGCCTCTCACGTCCTCTTCGCGGTTAGCGCTTGGGCCCCGTTTCCTAACCATATCTCGCGTGTGATCGCGCCACCTTAGTGAATCTCCTTACCGCATAGCCAGAACCCTCAATCTGGCTGGCTGGTCACCCGATAGCTCTAGAAACTCCCTGCTCCCTCACGCGCGGTGTGTCTACCTCTTTCTGGCTCCTTGGATTGCCCCGGAATAAGGAGCCGCAGTGATCTGAGCTGCCTGGATAAATGAACGCACGGCTAAGGGCGCAGTCATTAATTTCGGACCTCCTATCAGTTGAGGAGCACCCCAGCCTCCTCCTCCTCCTCGCCTTCTCCCTTTCTCACGCTCCCACTTTTCCTTCACTCTCTGACCTCTTATGATCTTGCGCTCTTGCTGCCTTTGAACAAAAGGCCGCTGGCTGGGCGCGTGTAAAGAAAGGCTCTGCTGCATGTTAACGATGAGGGTAAACGATGCATTTCTTTCATGACTGTCGTTTTACAGCGAAAGATGTTATTGCTGTCTTAGCCCTAAAGCCTTGCATTCTACTCTGAAATCTGCTGTGCCTGCCATAAAGCCTTAATTACTTACCGAGATAATGAAGTTTACCTTAATCAGTATAGTTTAATTTAATTAGTATACCAACTCCCAACTGAGTTGAATTTGCCGACTGTCGTTTCAAGTGCAACCTGCCAACCCAACCGTGGTATCTGGCGGCCACCTGCAACGGTACGCAGATGGAAAAGTCGACAGTGGGAAATACCCCTCATCGTTATTAGAACAGCGGAGAGAGATTGAAAGTACGACAGGAAAGAGGGAGAGAAGGTTGGATGTGACGGATGGCCTTGTTAAGCCTAATCTTGGGAATCGGAAGGTGGCTGCGACCGGAAGAAGCCAGATAGTGGCTACCTTGGTGTGAGGAGGTTATGACGAGGGCGGAAGAATGCTAACAAAGACAGGCTTGTTAGTTGCTGGCTTCTACTACGATGCATATTGTAACTGCGCGAACACGGACGTAGGAAAGAGAGGGCAAGACAAGGCGCGTTTTCTCCTTTTGGCATTGTGGTTGCCTTTGCTAGGGGATACGCCTCGCATTCGAGAGGGGATGGATTATTCTGAAAATTGATTTTTGAGGAAAGTAAATGGCGCAGTAACGGTCTAACTTTTTGGCATGGGCACCTTAGCTGCACCTTGACAGCAGGGATGGAGGAGAGAGTTAAATAAGAAAGAGAGAAATGCGGCTTCACCGCATCGCCAAATTACGCGTGTCAGCCATTTCTTGGCTTCCGCACTCGGCTACTGATCCGGAGTCGAGTCCCCCGGTTCGAACCCGACCGCGGCAGCAGCGTTTCGATGGAGGCGAAACGCAAATGCGCCCGTGTGCTGTGCGATGTTAGTGCACGTTAAAGATCCCCAGGTGTTCGATACAATTCCGGAGTCTTCTAGTGCGGCACCTCTTTCTTCCTTTCTTCTTTCACTCCTTCATTTATCCCTTCCCTTACAGCGCGGTTCAGGTGTCCGCCGAGATGTGAGACAGATACTGCGCCATTTCGTTTCCCCGCAAAACCAATTTTCAATTTATCAACGTACAAATGCCGACGTGCGACCTTCTCCGATTACCTCCTGCACAGTTTTTGTTGTGAGGCTTTTTAAACCGCACTCACCCTCAGGTAAAATTTGAAAAAGCTTGACAAAACGAGCTATGAGCGTGGTCCGGAAACTTGTGCCCGGCAGCAGTATTTTCGCAAGTGGGATACCTAATACGCTGATGTTCTCGTGAAGCGGACGTAAATGATCCGCAGACACTTGAGAGCAGTATTTTTTAGAATAAAAGAAAAATCACAGCTCTTTACTCCCCTCAACGCTGGGGCCTAGAAGTCGTGATATCGCCAGGTAAATGGACTGTAGTCAATGATAAAAAGGGAGAGACGGCTATCGCAAACGTGTTCTGTTTTTATACCCGAAGCAACAAAATTGAGAAGCTGGGAACTAAGAAAGGAAATTAAAAAAAAAGAACATAAACAGTGAAACAGGCATTTCTTAAAGTGGAAGACAGAAGTGACGTTCTGTGACATTGTGCGTCAGGCTTTACTTTACAGTAGATACTTTTGTAACGACTCTTGCGACATGTCTTCCAACATCGCTTTTCAATGCTTTCTTAGCGTCAGAAAAAATTTTAATCGCGAAATTACGCTAATTCTGGAAGTGATTTTTTTATGACATTTGTTTACATTTATATTGTCGCAGGACCCATGTTAAGGACCAATTGTAAGGTTCCAAGAAAACGCTCTCTAACGGAGAAAGAGGGGCAACAGAAAAAGAAGCAGGGCAAGAGGAATGCAACTGGACTATCACCTGCACCTCGGTGCAATGTTACGATGCAGAATACATTGGCGCGGGCCATGCTTGCCGAAACCAGAACGATGATTATTATGTCTTTATCTACGTTAAGTAATACTGCTATACCTACCCCATCTACAGCTGAATTCTAGGAAGAAACTACGTACTCATTAGCGGAGGTCACAAGGCTGCGGAAAAAAGCTACACAACTTACTTAAAAATAAAGCCAGTGTTCTGAAAAAAAATTGTCAATATGGAGTAGACATCCACTAAGGGAGTAGTTACTGAATCGTATGTTCATTAACTGGGCCTCACGTGTTATCTGCAAGACATCCTAGTTAGCTTATTCGGTAAAGCAGCTGCCTGAGGCATGTGGTGTGGTGTCGCGTTTGGGCGGTGGATAAGCCTTCTTCATCGACTTCGGTGATTTTGAGCAAGCTGTGTAGCTTTATTCCCTAGCTGCATGGCCGCACTTGGATAGATGTAATTATTGCAGACATGAGCAGGCATGTCTGGATTGCTGGAAAAAAAGTGTGGTGCTGAACAAAGAGAGTGAAATATTAGCGCAGAGTCTCTCTTTGGTGCACACCAATCGGACTTTATAATCTCTCGTTTATCTGTGCGGATTGTCTTGGCTTCTGTAATTGTGCCTTAAATCGTGCACCAGCGAGAAATTTCAACTCGTTTGTATCGCAGAGGGCCACTTGACTGTTCTAGACAAGCGCGCTTGCCTCTGAAATATTGCCATTGAAAACAATCGACTCCTCATTGCGGGAATAACAAATATACAGCCCTTGCTTGTGCGTACCTAGTGGCGTTGTGCAGTGAGGGTATTTAGACGTCGAGAGGAGCAGGCATTTTATGAACATTAACAAACTGTGCGTTTTCGGTGATGAGAAAAAAGCAAAGCTAAGGCATTCGCTTTATTGTGCAGGCATTGCTTACGAGTTGCAGTAATAGATATCGTGCAAGGAAAGCTGAATTTACATCCCATGTCAACCGTTCCCCTCTCAAGGTGGACGACTAGGATAAGATAAAAACAGCACCAGATAGTCCTGAAGTCTTCATGTACACGTCGTGGTGCTTTCAGTCATTTGCGAGCAACAGATGGGAAGATAGAGTTTCCCGCTCTTCTGGAGATGTTTACAAAGCAAAGCACGGTAACAGTTAAAAATTTTAGTTCGAGTTTCAAGGTATTCTTGTTTACTGCTTAAAGTACACACAGCGCTACAAGAGAAGATCCAGAAAATGTGGTATATCTGATTATTATATACATCCTTTTTACTTTCTTCTCATGCTTCCCCGGTTTAGCTAGGGCATACACGATTTGGCTAGTCTGCCTAAATGCATGAAAAAGCAATTATCCGCTCCTTCCTAGCATGTGTGCTGTTCGGGATCTTGCAATTCAGTCATGATGGAAGGCAGTAGAAAAGCATCCAAACGAAAGTATTGCAGACGCGAAGAAAAAACTAGAGCAACGTTCCGCCGGCGCGTTTAAAATGATTCTTTCGAGAGAACTTCTTGGGGCATCCGTGAGTCTAAAAAGGACGACACCTATAAATGCTACGGGAATCCTACCAAAAGTTTATTTGTCCTTCCACAATTTTTAACCAAATGGCCAGTGCAGGGAGGATGCGAGGGGGAGGGGAGGAAACTGGAGAAGTAGCAGCGGGACGGGATGTAGGTCGGAAATAAGAAGACAACTGTTACAGTTTCCAGATTCCCCACCACCTCGTTAGGCAAGTGGAGCTTGTTGGTGTTCCTGCTGCATTTCCGTTAGGGCGGAATAATGCAAAACGAAAACCGTTCTGGACATTTCTGAACAGTCGCTCGAAATAGAACCAACTTTGTTGGAGACCTATGCGCGCTGCCGCGCAGGGTGCTTTCAAGGTTTAGTTCAAAGCGGTTTTTCTTCGCTGCAAACAAGATTGAGTGCGCTAAAGCTGCCGAGGAATGTGCACGTAAACCTGCGCATATTCAAGGTGCGCCTTGAACCAGAACGAGCACCTGTATTATGCTACGGAAAATCCGCTGCTAACGCGAAAAATAACGAGCTGTGGAACGTACTCGGGAAAGAGCGGCAGCAGATGTTTGGAGAGGTTTCGACCGTGCTATGCGAAACTCGCTAAGGGTTTCAGCGCTCGCAGCAAAGATGTGAATAATGACTGCCGTTTGAGGGTAAATACTCTGAACTTCGAAGCAGTTATCAGCGCTGTTTTTCGCTGAAGTGGGTGGCGCGCGCTGCGCACCAAGCATTTTCAAACAGATGGATAATTTTCAACAAAGAAAAAAGTACACGCTGAAAGAAACATTACATGTATTTTCAGTTGGCCTGAGCCGATTTAAGAACGTAGCTGCACAGGGAAGTACTACAGCGCTGCCTTGGAAAGCGAATTATTGCTCCGGTTAATCGACGAACGCTTAATCAAGGCGCGCAAAGCATAGAAGTTTCGAGGGTTAATGAACACCCAAGGAGAGCATAAATTTGCTCGAGATGTTTCCAGGAAGAACAAGAGCTACGGCTGACTCACCAGCAGAGTTGTACGTAAAGAATCACGAGAAATTGCTTGAAATTAGTTTTTCCTTTGGATTGTTAATGCACTTATTGCTTTTTACAAGTGGTTACTTGCTCGCTAACCAAAACATTGTTTTTTAGTAGTCGATTAGTTGTAATCTTTAACTCTTTTTCTTTCGAAAAACAGGTAACAACCCGCAGTGTACTTTAAATTGTGACAAACTTTCGTGGTAGCGGGCAAGCTGCCTTCGCGACAGAGCAGAGACAGTCTGGCTGTGAGAAAGAAGCGCGCGCGAGGATAGTTGGCTACGCAACCTCAAGCAGCCCTCATCTGTCTAGCCCATAGAGTTCCACAGATCACACCAACGACACAACGAAACATCGTGTTTGCCAGCCATTGCTTTGTCCCTTCACAATGAGAGAAAAACGGAGTGCCGCACTTACCATAACAACGAACTGGTGCATCAAGTGTTCGTTCTTTACGACGTCCATCTCTCCAGCACGCACATCGAAAGAGTATTCAGTGAAGTTGCGCCCTTCGCGGTGGTCCAGTGGTTAGGGCGCTCCGCTGCTGAGCCCGAGCACGCGGGTTCAAATCCTGCAGCGGCGGACCAGTTTCGATGCATGCGAACTGCAAGACAGGATACGGCCTGATTGGCTTTGGTTTGTAGTGACCAACTGCGTTGTTATAAGACACAACATGAAGGCTTAGTACGCAGTAAATCCGAGATTAAGCGCGCTTTGTCTCGCCTGTGTCGTTCGCTAAGTCCTGATTATGCAAAAGCACTAATGCGAATGTTAAGAGCCTAGCAAAGTCGTCTAGCTATTGTCTGTCTGAGAGCAACCCGGATCGCACACATACAATTCGTGACAGCCTCAGCCATTCCAGGGCACTGCGCAACCTGGATTGTACAAATTTCACAGGTGGCGGCGCCTGTTATCCCCGGGGCAGTGGCGCATCGCATAGCCGCTGCACCACTGCGCCAGGAGGGATGTCAGGACTCCCTGGAACATATGAATGTTAAGAACAGAAACACCAATTCTGCATATATGGAGACGCTGTGCTTTCGCACCGTATCCGAATGTTGTAAATATTTTCTCTGAATTTCTTTCTGTTTTGCGTTCAAATAATATGGTTGTTCATTATGAAGGAAGGCGCCTGTGTGCTGTTCGTTGTACCTTCCCAGCAATTTCGAATAAAAATTATGTAAATTAGAGCAATTGTAAGATGCTTTTACGGTAATATTTACGGTAAAATATTTATGGTAAAGGCCCATTCTTCAGATGTGTAGGAAAATCTTTCTTTATAACTGCGTCATTCGGTTGTATCAAGCAGTTAGGACTACCATAGAAAATCAATGGCGAACCCTTTTGACGATAGCAAAAACGTTATTAGAAAAAAATAAACTAATGACTGCTGTTGGGTAATCTGCAGATATGGTCAATGTTAAAGTAAAATTTTACATTATATAAAAATTGCGTTCATACATGATTTCCAATATAAGCATGCTTTTGTCCAGAATTTCTGGGTATGAGTGCGCTTTATTGAACCTTGGTTGGCCAAAATTAATTCGGACCACTCCCGATACGCTACCTCATTCTCTATTCCTTCTTTCACTAACTTCATCTCTTCCCCCATGGCATGCTTAATGTTTTTACTAATTTACTTCCCTCAAAACCACTTTTCAGTTAAGCTGCTGATTTATCTGCAACAAAAGATGACAAAAATATTCACACTACATCGAAACGATTGCAACTTTTGAAGCAGTTTTCGAATGGCAGACGCAAAGTTTCAAATCGGCATGCCGAAATTTTTTTCGACACCACGATTCATAGCGCCCCTAATGGTTCATAGATGTTATGCTTGAACATTCGTTTTAAATGAATACTACGGAAAATAGCAAATAATCAATTGAATGTTCGGTTTGTATCCGAATCTGTTCTTGCAATACTCGTTTCTTGTTTTATTCGGCATTTAGTAGCTACAGCATTCGAATTTGACTCGATACCGAAGTTCGAATACTCGCCTTCTGCAGGATTTTGACAACGTACTATTCGCGTAGCCCTATTATAATCGGTTACTTTTTTTTCTGTAACGTTTCAAAAAACCAGTTGCGAGTACATAGAGAAAGGAAGGTGCTACCCTCGCAGGGCAAATCACGATTCTCGCTTTCATGCGGCTGCTGACAGATGCTGCACTGGTACACTTGATCTGTAAGGCAAAGCTTTTTGGCTCTCTGCACTTTTAAATCAGAACAGAAGCTATAAGGTGCACCCTGAGAACCTCTATCCTTGGGTTTTAAATCTGTCCTTGATTTGACACGTTAAAAGCCGCCTTGTCGAGCTTTATCAGTTAAGTTGAGACTGCATCGTATGCTGCAGACGCGGGTCACCAGATGGCTGTTGGAATCGCGACTGCGTTATGTGACTCGTGCGGCTACGAACTTGATTAGTTTTGCCTTAGGTGTTACAGAAATGGTGCTAGCTACATCTACTTCGCCGTTCGCAAAGCTTACATTATTGTTTTGCAATGACGGCGCTAAGTCTACCTACTGCTCACTTAGAAATTTCGGCTGTGTTTTCTGTGAGTTATGGAGCTTGGAGCATACCCGCCCAAACCTGGTACTGAAATCGCTGGAATCAATTTAACCCGTATTAAACATATTTTACCTCGACTTTTAACACGACAGCTTTGAAGCTTCCCATCTGCAGAGAATCCGGCGCCATCGTAGGCTGAGCCAAGTGACCATAATACCTCTTTTTGGGCTAGTTGGTGCATACTTGAATTAGAGAAAAACTTGAAATATAGAAGCACGGAACACGACGAGATACCAGAGAAAATCGTTTCAGGACACAGAAGCCGCTAGTTCTGCCTTGAGGAAAGTGGCCAACAGGTATGGCGTCAGTGACAAGGTGGGAAAGTTGTGCCCCCGAATCTGCAACTCAAGGAAGCGGGGTTGCCAGATAAAGCATGAAACTCCGTTTACCAAGTGTTCCGTAGGCGGGGTCTACGCTATCCCCTTAAGTTGCGGGAAGCGTTATGTCGGCCACAATGGTCGCTGTATCAACGAACGTTTGGGAGACCGAGCCCGAAGTTTATTAGACTTGAAAGATAAGTACGCACATTTGGTTGCTCACGTAATAAGCTGCGAAGGGTGCGAGGCGTGGCTGAATGAGACGAAGATTCTTGGCAAGAGCACAGATAAGACGGCACGTGTTTGGAGCCTTTCTAAATAAAGAAATTTGGCTGTAGGTGTGTTAGCACTCCTCCTTTATCTCTTTTTGCCTCCGAGTTTAAATTTCAGATTTAGTTATCATGTACCTGTTCTTTTTCCTGTGCGATTTATGGCTGTCTGCCTGCCTCTGTGAAACGATGAATGCCTTTGTTCACCTTATCCTCCTTGTCACCCTTCTCTTCCCTACAAGCTTCACCCCATGTAAGCGGTATCCGGGCTTCAATAAAATTCAGTTGTGAGTTACCGCTTGTGTCTCGCCTTCGTCCTTCTTTTGTGGTTTCCATGGTTTGGCGCTAGTCTTTCTCTAATTCGAGCCAAGTGACCACAGTGTCAGGCAGCAGCTATAATAATGACTGGTCACGACAGGTTGCTCGGGAAGTGCAGCGTGGGTCGCTCAAGCCCTGACGGTGTCAACACCTGCATTTGCAGGGCAGTGCCGCATCGCTTAACCACTGCATCACTGATCCAGGATTGCTATGAGAACTCGCTATGATCTATGAGTGCAAAGTAGAGAATGACAAATTCTGCATATATGGGCATTAATACTTGGAGGCTACCTCGCCATGCTCCTAAGGTGAATCTAAAGTGTCCCCTATAATTTTCATCCCATTTTTCCATGCGAAGCATGCAGCCTGTCTGTTGTTATGGATTTAAGAAAATATGACTTCTTTCGCTACGACACTCCGGTACTGATGCAGATGTTTGTGTGGATAAACTTTTTGTCAAATTTCAACCCATGTTTTTCTATTGGGTCGAAAATACACTGACTCAAGCTCACGCCGACATCCGGGCAGGAATATATATTTGAAAAGGTTGCTCTGAAATGAACAGAACTGTTCCTTTCTGCATCATTCCATCTGGCGGGAACTTTGTTCTCATCGAGCACAAAAAAAAACTAAAAACTAGCATCGATGGCTTCTAAGTTTGAAGCTTCTTCACAAAAACTGTTAGCATACTGCAAATAGAATGTGGTACGAAGAGAACAAGCCGAGGCAGTGTACTGACGTCACCTAATGACTCCGACGACCTTTCATGCAAGCCAGGGTTATCGACGACATGAAAATCGTATTGTTTCCGGGTGGCTGGTATGCCGGCGGCGATGGCTCGCTTAATTATCCGACCCGAGCACGGCTGGGATTTGAACGCCTCATATTATGATTGTATGTCTAGAATCATTCGATATAGGTTTTAGTTCTTTTTTTTTCATACGATAACTGTGCTATGTAATCATTACTATGCTCGTGACCACAACGGCTGTGCCTTTTTACACAGTCTAAGGTGAAGAAAACCTGCTCATCGTTTACAAGCGGGAGCAGTGAGCAATGAACAGTTTAAGCGTCGGCGGAAATTTTATATGTTACATAGCTCTCCAAACTCTCCAGCGACTGTTATTTCTTACATGTTGGCATGTATTTGCTTGTTTGCCATGCACGTGCATGCAATATGAGGTGCTTGTGAAGGATACATCCGTCAGCTGCTTCGAGCTTAAAGTGCGTGCTGCCTCCATTGCTCAGTTTTGCTTGGCAATTCACGTCACTCTCAGCATTCACTTCAGAAAACATGCCAGCACGTTGTGGTCTTTATAAGAAACAACTGCACTAACCTCAGCCATCTCTTCACTCGAGGTGAATTTGCTGCATGGTTTTGTGGTTTTGGTATAACAATAATTATCGCTTATAATTCACAAACAAGACCAGAGATTGCCGTTCAGCAAGCGTGGCTATGTGTCAAATACTGGAAAGTTTATGATCTTCTGAAAAAAAAATAGTGGTCTCATAACGGGAAAAAGAGCATACACATACCCGACTCTCAAGAAAACCTGATATTTCTAGTAGGAAAGACAGCAACGTCGTCCAAACTGCCGAGTATAAAAGTAGGAAAGAACACCCACGTCACACCATAGAAGAACCCCGCGAATACTTTCATTCCTTGTGCTATTATGAATACCGTCCCTCCGACATTGTGGTACATTCGCAGAACACCCTCTCTGAATGTTTTTAAATAGGCATGAGCATAATTTTTTTTAGAGTGCACGTACCGTGATATATAAATGGCACATAAATTAGCCAACCTGAAACCATGCACAGCGAAACAAACTAGCACAACGTGAGATTCTATTATACGAACGTAAACTCGCTATGCATATTAGGCTTTCATAATGTGCAGCATCCGCCTCTGTGCCGCTCTCATTTTTCTTTTGTGGTCATACTTTGGTTCGACATCACCGAGAAAAAGTTCTCTCCACCAAGGCAGGATGCGTGCAATCTCATAACGCACAACTCATAAAAGTAAAGATATGAGTGTGGCGTTTTATACTGCTGTGTAATTTTTACATTTGCTACGCCCTTCCATACCTCTCTGCTACAGTCTCTTTTGCTTTAGACAAGAATACAGCAGGTTTACACCAGGTTAAAACTAACACTACTGGTGCGATGGAGGACAATCGGGGCATAATATCCCCCCCCCCCTTCCCCATGAAAGCACCCAGCCCACTG
Organism: Amblyomma americanum; assembly: GCF_052857255.1. Lineage (NCBI taxonomy): Eukaryota > Metazoa > Arthropoda > Arachnida > Ixodida > Ixodidae > Amblyomma > Amblyomma americanum. Next base: position 41,800,703 of record NC_135506.1, on the reverse strand, counting down.
ATCTTAGTAAACATAGTAGATTAGCCTTCAACATTCGATTCACCTATTCTGACCCGGTATAGCCGAGGACATGCTTTATTTCCTCAGATTCGCCATCTCACCCTTTTATGGTCTAAGAAAACTCTCCTATTGTTCCTAGCCCAGCTGGCAACCTGGCTGTGGTCCACTCGAACATCCATTCATATCTCTCAGCGAGTTTGTGAGCTATGTCTATAGAGTATCCTTACATTGTCAATTGATCGCTAAGGTTCTAAGCACAACTTTCAGTCTTAGATGTATGCACTGCGTGCCGCGAGAATTACCGATCACTGCCGGCAGCTGAGTGAGTTACGTTGCAGCATCTTTTGCAGAATGCCAGCCCAACTGGCAGCTGTGTGTCAGTCCTAGCCGGTAACTACACTTTACCGAGGCGGCGCGCCGCCGCGTCAAATTAAAAACCACTGGCCTTCCAACGTGTTGTATTATTCTGCTTTCTCGTCAATACGTAGCCACATCATTATTTCCTTCATAAAAACTGAAATTGACGCCTTCAGCTTCACAAAACAATTTTTGTCGTCACTTTGTTCGCGACTAAACGAATTTATTCACAGCAGTATCCAGCGTGGACACTTAATACCCACGTGTCGACGAGACCAGACGCCTAAATTAAATTGACATTTGTATTAAGTTAAGCTGACATTTCGTCGTCATGAACATCAGTCCAAAAATGAAATCGTTGCCTTACCAGCGTAGTTTGCACACCCTGTGACGGAAAGCCGTAACTTTTCTTTTACCTTCGGACATCATTACCATGCTAGAAATTTGCATCTGTGGCAATCGGCATGATTCCTCTCTGAGATTAAACGAAAACATACCGAGAAACACAAGTATAAAGAACCACAATGTGCCGACTTTCATCTGACATACTTATTGTACTAGTACCTGTGCATGGTGGTTTTTACAGCTCCAGCACTTTGAACTTATCGCTCCGGTATCACGTTGCCGTCCGTATCGTCCTGTCGCATCGCGCTTCATGTCTCCTAACTCCTGACGCTGCTTTCATGTGCTTTGGCTGAACGCACTCCCTAATGATTACGTTACCACATCATGCCCACAGCTCATGCGTCGTCCTTCGTGCTGCCTTTGCCGTCTTCAGGTGAGACGCCTAGTAGCAAGAAGACGCCACCAAACGCCTCGAATCGCCGGTCACGAAATCTCAAAAAACATCATCTACCCTAAGGCGCTTAGATCGCAACGCTCCATTAGTCTTTCCTGCAAACTTCAGCGTCTACGTCATGAAGCGCCAGCAGTTTCTCGTCAACGTTGGGTGAAGGGACTTTACTCTCGAAACCTGTCCAGCGTATTCGACAACACTAAAAAACAGGTGAAGCAATCTGGAGTTCGCCGCGTAGTGAGGTGCTAAATCGATTATCTACATACCCAAGCATTTCCCTTAGCGCAGAAAAGCAACGTAATGATGACGCATGAAACCAATAACGTAAAGGGTCAAGCAACGCGTGCTTAAAAAGAACTAATACGCATCCTCGTCATTGCATGGTTAACCAAGAACCACATCTCCCAGTAAGCATCACTAAATTTATTATTCAGTGCGTCATCATTTCGCTGATCATTACACGCGCCAGCGAACACCTATTATCCCCCCCTCCCACTTCACCTAACTTACGGTAAATTCTCGGATTTTATAACTTTTCGTTGCATTTTATTGTACGAACCCGGTCGAAATTGGAGTGTCACAAAAGATGCCAAATTGCTTTTGATCGATCGGCCGTAGTTAACTGCCCTTGCCAACTTCTGACTATTTCAACTATACTACTCTCTGTCAGAACTTATTGAAATCTCACTAAACATTTCAGTTCGGTTCAGTTAATTACCTTAAAACTCCCCCGGTAGGGCATTACATAAGGGTTTCGTTCTTGTACATACAGTAAGTGTCAAGGTAATTAATTACTGAAAGAATGTTCACATACAAGTTGCAAAAACGAAGATGGGCAGGTAGTAGCAGCGATTTCGTGGGGAAAGCCGCTGAAGTCTGTGGCGGTTCGGATGAAAAATGAGGCAGTAAAGGTTCAGGTCCGGGCGCGTGGGCTCGCAACTTGAAGTGGATGGCTGTTTCGATGCGATATGCGTGCTGCTGATGTGATGTATGGCGCTTGATTAAGGGAAGAAGGCAAGAACTTGTGGTACTGTGAAAGGCTGGAAATGCGACGTCGACATAAAAGAGTTGATAAACTAGATTCTGCTTTTAGAGATGAAATGCTGATGTTATACGAGTACGATACATGAATAGATCTAACAGCGCGATTTTGACTGATTCTAATGCGTTGGCGAGATATGCTTAATGCGGGTTTCAAATGGGCGACGCGTATTCAAGTTTTGGCCTAACAGGCGATTTATAAGCTAGTAATTTTACATGTGCAAGAGCGTATAGCAGATTTCGTTCCAGAAAACCTAATGTTTTGTTAGCTGTCAAGATGTTAGCAACATGTGTGCTTCAAGACAAATCGTGAAATAGGGTTACGCTTAGGTATCTTTAGGACTGCACCAGTTGTAGAGGTGTGTTAAAAAATTCTACAAGGGAAATAAACGAGGCTGTGCCGGGGGGAAAAGGACATGCATTTGCATTTGTTGGCATTTAGCATCATTAGTGAATTATTGCATCATTATGAAGCACTATTTAGATCGTTCTGGAGAGCATGTTGGCCATATATGTCATTGATTGTGTAGTAAATGGCGCGTCGTCGGCGAACATTCGTATATTAGAAGAGATACACTGTTGTAAATCATTACCTCATGTATATCAAAACAATAGAGAGCCAAGGAGAGATCCTTGGAGCACGCCGGAATTTACTGGGAGCGGGCTAGATAAATAATTGCTGACCAAAACCCTTTGAGTCCGATTAGAAAACAATTGCTCCATCCACGTTTTAACGTTAGGGTCCAGGTTCAGCAGCTGAAGTTTTAGTAACAAGTGCTGGAGAGCTACTTTACCAAAGGCTTTCGCGAAAACCAGAAATATTGCGTGAGTTTGCCCATTAGTGTCCATGTTAGTATGCGAGTCATGAAGAAAAACGGCTAATTGGGTTTTACGGGAGCAACCTTTGTGGAACACATGCTGCGAGGGATACAAAAACCTGCTGTAGTCTCAGAAAGAAATGATTCTATAGTAGGTGATATGGTCAATGACTTTGCATGGCATGCTTGTTAGTGAGGTAGATAATTTCATGGAGAGATTCGGTTGTCGGTTTTTAGACTGGAACGATCTTTCCTACATTCCAACCATCCGGCTTGGTTCCTGAAGAAAGTGACTGATAGAACAGCAATGACAAGTATGGAACAACTGTGTGTCTCGTGTTCCTTGTAATTTTAGAGAGAATACGTGCTCTTTCGTGCTGATTTTGTGCTTTGGGCACCCCATAAAACTTTTCCAGATCCATGATTCCTGTGTTTGCTATCCTGAGTGAGCTATCTTGCGGAAGCATCGGCAAAATTTAAGGAGCGCAGGGAGCAGAAGTATTCTGAAAATAGGGAACTGGGCACAAAAACATTGCGGTCGTAAGTGTCGTTAGCGGGTAGACAAAGAAGTCGGTGCTGAAGATATGTTCCCCCCGCATATAGGAGCATAAGAGTGCGGAGGTCGAGGTAGATGTCAGGGTCTCGAAGTTTGGGGGAGAGGGAGCAGTACCTGTCTGAGGTAGAACTCGGCGGTCGATTTCTTAGCAGAGCAAGAGGAGGGAAAGAGTACTTAATGACTTGGCGCTGCGGAGAGCTCATTAATCTGTCCCCGAGAGCTCTCAAGCAGCGCCTGGGAGACCGCGACTCATTTATCCCGCACCTGTGAGAGAAAGAGATGCCTTTGCCTGAGAGCAGTTGCATTCTGCTGCCTTTCTCAGGATGAAGCACCTGACTAAGGAGCCGATTTTTTTTTTACTGCGTAAGCAGTATAGCCCTTTTTCGGCGAAAAGCCCTGGCCTGTCTGCGTGCTTTTGTGCATGCGTGTGCATGTGCTTGCATGTCTTTACTTTTATTCTCTGATGGGAGCGCAAAAAATGCCACATGACCACCTAATCGGCCTTACAGAGGCCTTCGGCTGGTGCCTGGGATGCACAACAGAGAAAAAGTTGGGCACTTTCCGCAATCATCGTCAAAGCGGAACTTTTACGGATCATCGCAGCAGCATGTTATGTTGATAACATCACCACATCTGTTTATCGGGCATTGAAAACAGCACTTTTGATTCCAATAGAAGCCTGAATGAGAATTAAAAATGAACAACTAGGAGAACACACATATGACATGGAGAAGTATTTGCTTGTATGACCCTTTGAGAATATCGACCCTGAAGAGCTTCTTCTTCATTCCTGTGTTTCGTCTCTGACTGCTTACGTTTGCTCTAAAATTAAGCAAGCACTGCTCGAAGATTCCAAAGGATTTTTCACGGTATTACCAGAGTATTCCGTTCATAATACACCCCCGTCTTTTCAGCAAAAAAGGTTGCATCCAGAAGTATGCACAGCGTCTGCAAAACTGTAATATAAACTAATGAAAGCAAATTTCAATAAGTATAGAATTTAGAGCTAGCAAAGTAATGAGCTTTGTGTGTAACATGTGACATCAGTTAGGTCTCTTCGGAGTACTATCCTGGACTCTCAAGAAAGAGCAAGTCTAAATAGACGAACAAACAGACCATATACCCACAACTAAAAATAGTGGGGTCCGGATGGCAGTGCTTCATGTGCCCGAACAGGTTTTCTCCGGCTCCTGGACTTCCTCCCCTACATCGAGCACCTTACTACATTGGAACGAGCTGGAATGTTGGTATAGCGGCAATATTTTTTAGTGGCGGAAGTAAGGCGAGGCATTTTAATGCGAAATCATTACTACTCCTATTACAAGAGCAGCCTGGAGCATGTGTTCGGGTACTCGCAGATCGTACAAAAGTTGTAGCGTCGGCAATAAAAATAGGATGACGTCATGAAGCGGCTCTATGGCGCACATGACAAGCCGAGAACCGCCACTTCAGACGATCACATACATTTTGGATGTCCATATTTAATCCCCATTTGCCAAAGTCAATATGACCCTAGTTTTTCCGGCAGCATTTGTAACAAAATTGTTCACAACCGTTTGTCGTACAGAATTATGGTTGGTGACATGCGATTTATCTTTGCGTACAGCTTACATGTGCTTGTCAAATTGGAGACTAGCTTGTGACAGGGATTCGAACCGACGAGATATGCATACCTTCCCACACTCTTTAGCTCTTCCCTTAGGGCGCGGTTGAGGTCATCACAGAGATGTGATGGCTACAGCGCCATTTCCTTTCCGCAAAAACCAATTCCTGTAATAAAACTTTGATGCAACCGTGATGCAAGCGCAGAATCGAAAGACGGCTTTTGCATAGCATTCCAGAAAAACGCTTTGCGCTGTTCTTGACAAAAAGGCCCAGGAGATTTTCTGTGCGAAAAAGTGTAAAGAATAACAAAACGCTTCCAGTCCTTTTCCTAGCAAGTAAATCTCGGAAGAAGTTTTCTTTTATCTAGCCTTTAAAATGTTCACTTTACTCTGTCTCTGACGCAAAATCTTAAGCGCGTTTTTGTGTGAAAAAGCGAAATATCTATCAAAACATTGTGAGTGGCTTTCCTCGCAACTTAATTTCGGATATGCTACCGGAGTCTTAGCTGACGCTGGAGTCTCAGCTGACGGAACAAAGCAAGCACTTCATCTAACAAAGGAATCGCTCCATTTTAATCTTCAAGTTCGATTAATTCCGAACCTCCAACAATGGCACTGCGGGAGCTTTCAGGGAAAGCGCCGCCGATGCTCAAAGAAGTCCTGATTGTATGCACAAGCCTAGATCCGCAGAAGGAGGACCTCATCAACTGCGTTTCATTGGCAAGGGGCTAACAGGACCTCTAAACTGTATTGTTTTCACTGCACTTTCTGTTTGTTGTATGGGCCTGTTTCATGTAAGTGGTTTAGAGCTCTATAATAACAGCTGTGTTAATTTTTGTTTTAAAGCTGTCTTATAGCATATGGCTGTGTTAACGCATTAGCAGCATACCATATAATTGCTTGAAAGTGGGACCGAAGCCACGTAGGCGCAATCAAGAACAGTAGGATGAACAAGAGCACTGATTATGCAAAAACAGCGTGCTGCTGTTCTTGCCGTAATGTCGGTTTCGCCACTCGTTCAGCAGATGGCGACACTGAGGAGTGCAGAGGACTGGCTTCTAGGAAAGGCCTGCTTTTGTCACCGCATTTCTTGAGCGAACGGCCCCTCCGTACGTGTATGGTGTGTCGCCTGCTTTAGGTCCTGCTAGAGACCCTACATCGTTGACTGACCTTCTTCACAATGAAATCCAAGAGTAGTGAGAAGAGCGAAGAGGTTGGTGAGTTGTGGAGTAGGTGCTGTTGACTATAACTCAATCGGCGCAGTTGTCATTGGTGTACACTGCCGCGCGAACGTTCGATAAACGGCTCGATTCTGTAACGTAACAATTCGCTTCTACTAATGAAAGAATACAAATGCGTTGACGGTCGCAGAGGGAACCCAGTCGACTACTGTGCAGAGAACTGCTATTGCCCCTCCTCACTTTCCAGAAGCGTTGAAATAACACGTTTTCCGCCGCTTGTCACCTGATCTCGCGGTGTCGCTGCATGTAATTTACTTTTGGGCGAAACATTTAACTTAAACACTGCTTGCAGTTTGTGTAAGCACACTAGCTCCAACACTTCAGTACACTTTCACTGTTTTTTCCTCAATACGCTCAACTCAGGACACGAAGACCTACTGGCCATATTCTACGCAATGACCGGAACATGTCTCAGAGAACTTTCATAGCACTGCAGGTGAATAAAGAGAAATATTTTGAGAGTATTTTATTTCAAATTTCATAAGAGCACTTGTCGATCCAGGCTGCGAAAGTTTAGCTCTTGCTGGCAGGTTCTTAGCGTTCTGTGGTCGTCAAGCTTATCTGTGTCTGCATGCTTACGGGCCAGTGACGGCAATCAACGCCCGGGAATTTGTCTAGTATATCCGTTCTTTCTCGGATTGTGAGGGCTTTGAAGGAAAGCATTCCAGTTCTTCGTTCCGGCAAGTGCGATTTTCCATTACAAATAGGGTTATTGTATCAAAATTTGAGGTAAAGAAAAGTCACCATCAAATTTTAACCACCCAATTCGGGGAAAAAAAAAACTCGAAAACGAAGTGCCCTAATTTTATAATATCAGCCATTTACAGCAATGGTTCTACGAAGCTCACCCCAGCGGTGTCTCATCATAGCGCGTAGCTTCATGTCATCAATGGTCGATGCTAGTGGGAGCGTACTGATTTCTCAGTTACTGGAGAAAAAATATTCGCCCCATATTTCTTCTTATTTCTTACTTTTTTGCTATCCGGTATACATCTATTCATCTTACTGCTAGTTGGAATGACGTTATTCTTATATAAAAAGCGGTTTCACGTTTCTAACTAATATTACAAGTGTATGTGAAGCGGTCAATTGGTAACACGGACAATTGAGCGAGTTGGTAGCAGTGCTTTCGAATGTTTTAAAAAGGTCAAATGGTGAAGCTCTTCTGTACGAATTGCAGACATCCGTTTTTTTCATGCCACTTAATGTGAAAATTACCCTCTCACGCGCCGCGATGGCGGAATGGCTATGGTTTTCATATGCTGAACCCGAAGTCAGAGGATTGACTCTCGGCCGCAGTGCGAAACACTCAGATATGATGTGCGATGCGAGAGCACCTTAAATTATTCTTGATGGAGTTGGTGGTCTAAAAAAATCCGCAGCTCTCCACTACGGCTTCTCTCATAATACATGGACAGCTACCGGACATTAAATCTCACATATCACGTACTAGTTGCAAAGCATCGCATACAGAGGAAAGTAAGAACGACAGTGATGTAAAGTTCGAATACTTTCTCAACATGAGCAAGGATTACATAATATTTAACAGTCTGAAACACTTTATTACATTCCGGATCTTCTGCTGAGTCTGCAGTTCCCCACACACACCAGCGGAAATCAAGCCAGGCCCTTTTTTCGATTAAATTTTCGTTTAAACATCGTAAACTATCGCTTACTTTCTAATTCATGCTACTTTTGTCTTTCTCTTAACACTACAATAATCACATTTTCTATAGTGTTTCCTTTCTGACAATATGGGCAAAGGAACCCATGGACCATCTCGAAACCTTCCATAACACGAGAAGCGATAAAGCAGCTGTTTTCGGCTCGCCCCTATAAAACTGTGTCATTTTCTTTGTGGTCAATGGCCTGCCCTTTGCCAAAACAAAATATACGACAAATTCCCAGAAATCTTCTGGCCACTTCCCGATGATTCTAGCTATCTTGTGGTCTATGCGCCTGCTAATAACAGAGGTTGCTTTAACGGCGGGGGCAATAAAAGTCTTTCCAGGCGGGAAGCATAGCACCTCGGCCGCGTCCTCTTAAGGGACGTCTATATTCCCTGCCTATTCTCAGCCTAGGGGATTCTTTCTCCGTCTTCGTGACGTCGCAAAGCTTCAGGCTGATCGGAAGCATAGATGTGGAGGGAGGGGAAGGGGGTGACTGGCGACATGCTGAGCGTGGTAGGCTTAACCGTCTCCGCGATGGACACTGAAGAGCACTTCATCGTGATCGGTTGCGTGCCAAGGTTCACAGAAGCGGGCAACTATGGGGGTTTTAGAAGGAAATGACCTCGTCCGAGCGAAGCCGTAATTTAGGCTCTGGCGGTGATTCACTGTCAATACTTGAATGGGTGCTTTGTGTAGCGGTTCTTTTGCCTGGTTTCCTAAGAATAAAGTTAACCGAAATTTGCGCATGCTTTGGTGCAGTGATGAATTTTGCACAAAAACGTAAAAAAACTGCTAAACGGCATCAAGCGAGAAAAACCACACCGACAGCTTCGTATATGAAATAAGGCTTGCTTTGCTAGTCGCGCTTTCACTGCATGTGGGAGTGAGCAACAGAGAAAAAAATAGAGGCTACGAAAAAGTTACGAAGATCCCGTAAAAAGCCGCGATTGTGATTTTGATTTCTCTTCCCCTATAAAGTGAAGGCACGAAGCTTATTTGCAAGTGAACGCCGTGTAGCCTTTCCCTGGCTTGGATGTGAGCCTGGATAACTGAAGCGGGCCGCAACAGATCCAATTAGAAAGACGAGCGTTTAGTTTTTTTTTTTATATACGCTATCTCTACTACAGCCATCAAGACGCGGCAATATGTCAGCAACGGGCTTAAAAATCACTATCTGGAACAACCGTGCGCAGAAAAGCCACAGATAAACCTGAAACACAGATAACTAAGGAGAGAATGAATTAAGTTCAGCGACGTCCCAGTGCCCAGGCCTCCGGGAAATGCAAAGTGGCTGTGCTCTGCCTGGTAGCTTTCCCACTACTTTAACTGATAGAAACGCAAATAGCGCCAGGCGACTGCTTCGCCCGAGAGCCGGTCACACTGGCTGGAAACCGCTCTCTTGCACTGCAGCTTCCGCTGCACTTCCCAAACGGTTCTGACCCGGAGAGAAACTAATGCACTGCTTCTTCACTTCCGCCAACTGATGGCGCAGGAAATCTTGCTGTGGTCTCCTCGCTGCTGCCGAGGTGCTACACGCTTCTTCGCTGAACTGGAAACGTTTGTGCTTCCAGAGGCTACCGGTACTTCAGACCAGTTGCGTGTGTTTAGATTTTCACGAGTGAGACGGGGCGCCTGAAGTAATACAGTGTGGCAGCTTCACGGAAGATTCTTTCTGTGAGACTCGCGCTTCTTTGTAAATTTCGCTTTAAATTCGTGTTTCTTTTCCGGTGGCGCCACCCTCGTGTGAAAAAGTCCTTTGTTTCTCAAGCTTGTACACTAATAATCGAAAGACAAGGAAGAAATCGCTCGATCGCTTGAAAACGACTTGCGTGAGAGCAGAGGATGCGGTAGGTGATCGGCGTTCGCTACAAAGAGAAGTTGAAACCATTGATATATTCGACTAATACTCATGTAGAACGTTTGATCGACAAAACTTCAAGCGCCATTTTTCTGCGTTGAGAACTCTAAATAAGACCGAGCGATTGCCATGGTGCTGCGAAGAACAGTTGAACTGTCACGGTTTCTTGAGTTCTATACTTTAAAGTTGCGCCGCTTTGAGTTTCTTCGCAGTCATAAACTTTGTATAGCGCGTTCTATTTTGCTACTACATATATCCCTAATTGTCGGTATTGGTAGGAAGTGGGAAAAATGAGGTCGGCCTTTCCGCGCCCTATTTTCTTGGAGATATTCACCACGTCCAGTGCTCCCAGCTTTACTGTTGGTAACTAGTAAATGAAGGCATGTAATCAGTGTATTTTTGATGGGATGGAAATATTTTCGTTCAATTCTCTTCAATTTTTGCAATTCGCCATTCAGAGTGACTAGTTGCAATGTCAACGATTCCACGGAGCAATAACAAAGTGCAAAAAAGATACCGAGTGAAGTGGAATCAGAATGAAATCATCTTATCATTCCACCCCCCGGCCTCATGGGTAAGAAAGCACCCTATCACTAACACGCATGCCGTAATAAGGCCTGCCTTTAGAGAGAAAGTGATGCACAAAGCTCTTCGCACTTGAAATGTGCCTCTTAGTCACATGCCGCCAACGATATGTAACAAATTTAATCTTTTCTTTCCAAAGAGATTTCTAATTCAGGCAAATCATGTTTTTAGAAAAACAGGCAAGGTTCCTGGTAAGAACTACTTCATTACAATTTCAAGCCTTCTATCGCAGCGTGGAAGGCTGTTCCAATGCTGGCTCTATTGCTGGTGTCAGAAAATTCCCGCAATGAGGCTAATCCGCACTTCTATCTCATTAGCTTATAAGCATTCATAAAGCGACACTCGTAAGATGGATTTTTGCTTGAAAACTTCGACATCTTTTCAAATGTGCCGGCGAAGCACTCAAAACGAATCTGAAAACGGTGTTCCATGCGCACATAATTGTGGAAAATTTTACGGCGCCGCTGCAGCGTTGCGCCAATTTCGTAAAAATAGCCATAGCTTATGTACTGTTAGACCACTCCACCACCTAACGCAAGGCACCAGGTTTCAGCTGTTTCAATATCGTTTTGAATGCCAGCTGCGAAACAAGCTTTCAGTGTCTGCCTCAAGCGCCCAAGCTTGTCCAGTTGTATGATTCGTATTTCGCAAGCCACTTTAAACTCGACTTTGCACAGAGCCCTTTCAAGGGCGTCTGGGTGGTTTGACTTCGTAAATCATATTAGCATTTCGGCCAGGAACATACGTGGAATGCTGTGATGGGGAGCATGAGAGCTTAAACTAAGTGGTTGAATAATTAATTTTCCAACGTTGTTACCCATTGCTGAGTGGTTAGGTATCCAGTGAGACGTTTCAGACTATGCGATAATCCAATCATGGTCAGCCCTGGCTGCCTCAAAGTACCTTCTCCAGGAGCTTCAAAGTAGCGATAACGCTCGCTTCGCGCCATGCAAAAAAAGGTTTTCAACCCAAGCACAAAATAAAGCAGGAGAGTTTTGTTCACAGCACCGGGAGACGAACCATCTGTATGCTGTATTTCATAACGCTGCACATTCAATAGACGGATATTCAAATTTTCTGGCGGAAGTCAACTTATTGCGCTGCACATTTCAGTTGTTTACTTATTCATAAGCACTTTATTATATTTTATATGACACTACGCACTACGAGAGTGCGTTTGCAGCGTAGCTCTGCAGTTTAAATTAGGCTTCTGCTGCGTATTTTATCCTATTTTTGATGATTCAGAAATGCACCACGACACAAGATGCACTGGGAGAGGATTTAAGAAAATGAAAAACTGCATTCGTACCGATATTTTCATTAAAGCGCAGTTGAGAAAAACTGAGTAATTGGTGGCGCTGACTGTGGTCGGTACACGGTAGCTACCAAGGTATTTTTCTTTGTACCCAGAGCATCCAAGAAAATGTCAACGTTTTGTGCAATGTCTTATTGTAGAGGCTTGTAGTAGATTACTTCGCTGCGCACTTACAGAGCACCCGGGTGACGAATTGCAACGTGCGAAGCTATAATGGAAAGGTGAGATGTAGCGACTGTAGAATGGTGAGGCCTCTTATTAGCCTAGAGTTGAAGAGGAAACGAAAGAAAGTAGTGAGGAAGAAGTCAATCAACGAGGCAGCGGTAAGGGAGAAAATGGAGGAAATCAGGATCTCCCTGTAGAACAGATATTCGGCTTTAACCGATGACGACGGCCTTAACGTTCAACCAATCAACGATTACCTCAAAAGCTGTCATTACAGAGTGCGCAGTAGAAGTAGGTGGTACGAATATTAGACAAGATATCGGCCAGCTTTCCCAGCTGACAAAAGACCTGATTAAGGAATCCCAAGCCCGAAACCTTCTAAGTTTACAAACAGAACTGAACTGGCACAGGTATCAAAGCTCATCAATAAGCGAAAGCTAACAGGCATTATGAAGTGTAATACGGTGAGAGTGAAGCCATGCTCTGAAAATGAGAGGTAGGCCAAAAGCGACGAAGAGGAAAATAGGCATAGACAAGAATTGGATGTAAGCGCTGAGTAACAATGATGGCAATTTCACTGGCAATAATGATAGGATAGTTAAAGTACCTGAGGAGCTGTACACAAAACTATATATAGCTCATGTAATAGGACTTTAATGAGAGAGGGAGTCAAACACACCAATTGGAAATATCTCTAGTAACAAAAGAGGAAGTAAAAAAGCCTTACGAACAATGCTAGGGGGGAAGCAGCTGGTGAGGATCAGGTAACAGCAGAGCTATTGATTGACGGTGGGTAGACTCCGCTAGGAAAACTAGCCACCATCTAAAGGCAGTGCATTAGGACCTCGAGTGTATCAGAATCGTAGAAGACCCCTAACATCAAGATAATATATAAGGGAAGGGACGCCAAGGACTCGAGAAAATACTGACCACTCATTTTATGACCCGGGTTCGAACCCGACCGCGGCGGCTGCGTTTTTTATGGAGGAAAAACGCTAAGGCGCCCGTGTGCTGTGCGATGTCAGTGCACGTTAAAGATCCCCAGGTGGTCGAAATTATTCCGGAGCCCTCCACTACGGCACCTCCTTCTACCTTTCTTCTTTCACTCCCTCCCTTGTCCCTTCCCTTACGGCGCGGTTCAGGTGTCCAACGATAAGAGACAGATACTGCGCCATTTCCTTTCCCCCAAAACCAATTATTATTATTATTATTAATATTATTATTATTATTATTATTATTATTATTATTATTATTATTATTATTATTATTATTATTATTATTATTATTATTATTATTATTATTATTATATTATTATTATTATTATTATTATTATTATTATTATTATTATTATTATTATTATTATTATTATTATTATTTTATGACTGAAAGAACGTTACTGCGCTACCACAGAGACAAGGACTAACCACGTAAAAAAACAAAAGACATGCGCAGACTCACACTTAATACTCATTCAGCTCTGCATTCAGCACACCGTCCGTTGGGTACAAGGCATTTACTAAGGTAATCGCCAGTATAATCTGGACAGCTTTGTACTCCAATGAACGAAATGATCAGGCAGGCTTTCGTAAACTCGGCAGAAGACCATATTCACGCTGTTAATCACTTGTTAGAGAAAGACGCAGAATATAACTATACCCTAAATATAGCCTTAAGTGATTACGAGAAAGCATTTGTCTCAGTCGAAACCTTACAGTCATACAGGAATGGCGGAATGAAGGCGTAATAGGAGCCTTATATAAAGATACCCTAAAATAGCTACTACAGTGTCACAGCCACCATAGTGGTATAGAAAAACAGCGATACAGTTCTAATATGGCAGGATACCAGGCAGGTAGCCACGATCTCTGCAATGTTATTCACCGCCCCTTTACATTAGCGACACCGAGACATGGATTGGGAACATTTGGAGATAAGGGTTACTTAAGAATACCTCAGTAATCTGCGATTCGCTAATGACATTGCCTTTCTCAGTCACTGATGGGATGAATTGCAAAGCATGATCAAAAACCTAAACACTCAAAGAAGAACGATGGACCTAACAATTATGCATGAAACTTCAGAAATTTTTAGACAGTCTCGGAAGTAAACAACAGTTTCCGGTTAGTAGCGAGAAGGTGGAAGTTGTAACGGGCAACATAAACTCAGTCCACGTACTGAGCGCAGATCACGACCTCGAGAGTGAACTAACTAGAAGTATAAGAATTGGAGTCGATCCCAACTGGCAGGTACCCTCAAAATAAGAACGACAGTTTTCCAATAGCCTTCATGAGAAAACTATATAACAGGCAAACCTTCCCTGCCAGTGCTAACATATGGCGCAAAAACGTGGAACGTGGAAGGTAACGAAAACTGTTAAGCTTAACTTAAGGGCAACGCATCGAGGTATGGAAAGAAAAAGATAGATGCAATGTTAAGAGACAGGAAGAGAGCAGATTGGGTCAAGCAAAAAACGCGGGTTAATGATCTTTTAGTCGACGTCAAGAAGAAATGGGAATGTGCAGGACATGTAATGCGAAGGCAAGATAACCGATGGTCGTTGAGTGCTACGGACTAGATTCTAAGGCAAGGCAAGCGTAGCAGGGGGTGGCAGAAAGTTAGGTGGGCGGAGGAGATTAAGAAATTTACTGAAATAAAGTGGTTGCGGCTTGCACAGGGCAGGGTCAATTGCAGATATATGCGGTTGCCCTTAGTTGTGCAGGAGTGGCAGTGACGCTGATAATGAAGGGCTGAAACATCAAATATTTTAGCTTGCGGAAAGTGAAGATATATATATATATATATATATATATATATATATATATATATATATATATATATATATATATATATATATATATATATATATATATATATATATATATATATATATATGGGTTTAATAAATATGCTGTGATAAGTTACACCTGTGCTACACGGGTGTTTCAAATTGCGCCAAACTTAATCTCACCCGACTCAAATGACGTTTTTTTCATGCTGCGCGGAGTTTTACAAATGTGTTCAGTTTAGATGTCATTCAAATCAACGAATCACCGCGGAGAAGTTCGTGAGTTTCAAATCCTTTCGGAACGCAAGAGCATTCCGCACCGACCAACCGCCGTCGCCATCTCTTCGCCCCACCCACAGATCAGCCACGCGGCTTCTTCGGCTTTGTGGCTATTATCTACATATTTGCTTCTACCTTTTTTCGGCAGCTTGTTTAGCAAATAACTCTAGCACACGCTACATGAGCACTTCAAGAAAATCGCACGCCAATCAACGTTTATCACGTGAGAGCTAAATTTGCTCTTTAATGCGCCGGCGGGAACAACTGCATTCCAGTATTACGGTGTTTTGCGTAGCTCTTTACTGACAGCTACAACTGGGTTGCATGCCATGTTACACGAGCTGAGCTTTAATTAAGTTAAATATTCTCTTCTCTTTTGCACTGGCTGTACCCTTGTTCGTTTACGCAGTACGACGACTCTGTATGAAGCGCTGGTGTTATCGCCTTCCTAGGAAACATTTTAGTTTGGCTTGCTGGCATCGCGTAGGACCACCGTTACTGGCTAAATATGGCTGCTTACTGCTATATAAGCAATGTTTGATTTTATATCACTGTATTCATAAATATTCTCGGTTACCGCTTGAATCAAATAATTGCCGAAATTGTTATCCATGCTACCGGCCACCCAAAGTAGTGCTCGGCTGCCCAGGACACATCGGCGCTTCCCGTTCACTGTATTCGCATCCTGCGATGTAAGCGATCGGCGATTTCAGGCCACTGCCTTCAAAGCTACAACCGGTGGCCAATCCCATTCACGAAAACTTGTGAATTTGTCCTCTACAGGCGCCGAAATCCTACGCACGAGCACTGCGGAGGACTCCGTAGGCGTACTGTCATTGCGGAAGCGAGGCATCGTCTATCGCTGATAAGTGTTGCAGTGTGAACATACGAAACGTAGTAGCCGGTCTCGCTTATTCCTAACGCGAATAGGATGGAGAGAATTGCAGTTTTCGGAGCCCTTGCTTGAATGACGCGAAGGTTTTGCTCGGACGTCGATCTGTGGAGAAGATGTCGGCCGATCGTCAGATAACCGGGCTTTTGTCGGTGTCGTTGCCATCAGAAACCTGTCACACTGCTATGATACGCGACTACTGGTCATGGTAGTGACATGGTTGACCAGTCGGTCGTGGCTGACCAGTTCGTCAACCCCGCCGGACCACAGCGCACCGATCGCCGATGTCATCGCCGCGTCCTTGTACGAACTGCAAACGGTCGAATGGATAAAGGCGAAACTTGACAGCAGAAGCGCCTTTGCAATACAGTAAGAGAATGCTGCAGTTTTCGAATGCGTTTAAAAATGATCGTAAATAAGTTTGCTAGTCCACTGTGACAAATGCTTATATTGTCACGTGTCACTTTAACGCTTCCGTGTAGTAAAGGTGTTCGGCTAGAGCACGCGAAAAACAAAAAAGAGCACACGAGCGGAAAGTCACGAGGAGAAACTATTCAGGTTGTTTGAGGGAAAGGCGGGTACTCGTCAATATACATGAGGCTTCAGTGAAGATAAGGCTTTATTAATAAACAACACCTAACTAGAAACCATGTTTAAAGTCTTTCGATGTCCACACGTCTAATCAAGCATCAAAGCCTGCTTGAAATCACGATCGAATAAATGGCAGCGGAAAGTAAACGAAGACATCGAAGAAACACACAGACGAGGACGATGCTTTCCTCCCATGTGTGGTTCCTGTGTGGTTCCTCCCATTTGTAAAGGCTTGCACAGAGAAGCAGAGAACACGCGTCCAAATAAGAAAAAACCCCGTGGTCACCGTCGGGAACGTCCAGTTATCATCTTTAACCAATGACGTGTTGGAACACGGACCTAAGTTCGCGCTTCCACCTAAACTTGACTCTGCAGGGAAGCTCGCCATCGTTAGACATGTCGCCGCCAAAGCGGATGTTGAAGACGCCAGCCGAATTGTGGCTGAAGGAATTGACATTTTATGTCGGTCAAATGCAGGTGAACGACATGCAGCATCGTCCTCGTCTGTGTGTTTCTTCGATGTCTTCGTTTACTTTCCGCTGCCATTTATTCGATCATGCACCAACTAGCTCAACAATCCACCTTATTTGAAATCACGAACTCTAATATCTGCCAGGAGGCAACGACGGTCAATGAAATGTAGCAACTTGGTAGGGTTTGTTTTACCACAACCCTTATTGACACCAGTGGTCGGCGGCATGCTGATTGTGGCATTGAAAATTATGTAGCGCTTTTTTACGGATAATATTGTTTTTAACGCAAGAGTTTAGATCCTCACAGCGTAAGCCGCCGGAGCACACAGATAGAATGTGGCTCCTGCCAAATAGGCCAACCTACCCACCAGATTGTGAGCAAACGTTCCACAGTCGCAGGTGGCAGTTAAATGAAAGATTTGTCGTTAGAGGTTGCCCGAGAAGAGCAACCTGTTTCTGACAAGCCCCACCGGTGGCTATGATTGAAACAGCCATCTGCCAGTACAGTGGCGCTTTGCTCAACCGCTGCAAAGCTGCGCCAGGAGTGGTATCAGGACTCCCAGGGATCCGCATATATGGTCATTAACCCATCAACGCTATTACGTCACACTCTTAAGGCGGAGGTTTAGTGTCAACTACAGGTTTTTATAATGCGAAAGCCTTAGATGGCTGTGTCCCGAGTTTCGTGTGAGCCAAATTTTCTCCGCACGATTAAGTCGTTCAATGAAGATAAATCTGCAAATGTTTAATTGTTTTAGATGGAGTATGATGTGTTCTCACTGTGGTGAAATTTTCGTTGATGTGATACAATTAGTTAATTAAATAAACGCAAAAATTACACTTCAAAGTCAAAATAGCCACGGACGTCGACATAGGTTCTCCGAACGATTGTGTCGTTCTGTAAAGATATATGTGCAAAAGTTTGATTGTGTAAGATAGTGCGTGATGTGATCTTGCAGTGCAAAAATGTGGTAGATGAGTTGTATTTAGGTAATGAATTAAACGAGAAACTTACTCTTTAACGTCACAATACCCCTTGTTTGTGTCCGGTGTTTCCTGTCATCAAAACTTTCTCCGCGCAATTGCGTCGTTCTGTGAAGATAAATGTGCAAAAGTTTGAATGTGTTATATAGTGCGTGATGAAATCTTTCCGTGTAAAACATTTGCTGATGACATATGCGTAGTTAACTGATTACACTTCGAAGACACAGTTGCAGCGGACGTCGACATAACTCCTGGCTGTCAAAACAGCCACGAACGTCGGTATAGATCCTTTACGTGAAAAGTAAAATAAAGTAAAAACAACAAGAAACTAAATTAAATGAAATTGAATAATAAAAATAAACAAATTTAAAATAAAATAAATATAGATCGCGCACTGGCGTCGTGAAAAAAACCCGTGTTCTAGAAAGTTTCCTACTTTTGCATTCCTCCACGTACGTAGGCTTAAAAGTGCCCTCAAATTTTTTTCGTTTGCAGAGCTTTTCTCGCTCAACGATAATGGTGCGTTCTGGCTGGTAATAATGGTTGCACTCAATATATGTAGTGCTAGCGATCTTGACGGCACGAAAGCACGCGCTCATTAAAAAAAAACAAATCAAGCACAACTAATTACTCTCCTTTCCGTCATTTCCGGGTTCACGACCAGTCGTTCGCTATGCGGTGTCTGCACGTAGTCGTTTTCGGCGGTGTCAGAATCAGGGCGTTCCCAGAATCCCTACATAAAAGCGAGGGAGCGATTTTGAACTAGGGTGACGGAGGCGGTCACGCACGTGACTGCGGCAGAATCGCCTCATGCCGTGACATTAACTCTGCCTCTGTCTCCACACCCAACAACCCGTCCCTTTTCGTGCGTTGAGCCCTAAATTTCACGCGCTTCTCGCTCCTGTTTATGTGCCCGGTAACGTCATCAGATTTGTCATTACGAGCCGGGGTGCCATGGAATCCCTCGGTTATTGCCCGCAATGCTTCGCTAAGCCTTCCTCAAACAAACATGCACACACAACAAACATCACCGAAGGTGGCAAAAAATAGCTTGCGCTTTAGCGTCCTCTCTTATCGACGTCCGATGCTCTACGCTAGTTCGAGTTAGATCTTTACTCAAGAGATAGTGGAGTTCTAGGGGTCGCTCTTGGAGCAGATTTTCACCGCAAAAATAACGGAAAACTTACAGTTGGCATTCGGAACAGACTGCCACCTCGAAAAGAAACGTTGTTTTTGCAGTTAACAATTGGATTGGTATTTAATCATGACAAGAGAGTTACGGTGGTTGCAAAAGGAACGTGTTAGGTTTGATACCACTTTTTAATTCCTAAGAAGAAAGGAGAGGCATGCCAGTGGTGACGCAGTGGTAAAGTCGACAAGACAGTGTTCGATGACTGCCTTTTCACTTTTCCACCTGCTGGGAAACAACCTATCATTCCTTTCTCACGGAAGCACCGAACTTGCCGCAGTGGTGAAATCGACACGACAGTGCTCACGGACTGTCTTTCCCTCTTTCCATCGACCGAGCTGTGAGAGAGCATCAGCACCATCCCCTGCCGTCCGTGGGCGTACCACAAGTGTCTACAACTGCTCACTTGACTGGACATCGTCCTTCGAAATTTATCCCTAAGCAAGGGATCTGGCGAATACGAAGGGTACTTAAAGGGTTTTTGGTTTTTTCATATTTGAAAAATCGCGGACAACTGACGGGGAAAACACAGGACGAAACGACGACAGAGGTGCGGTGTCATCGTTTCGTCTTTTCGTCCTGTGTTTTCCCCGTCAGTTGTCCGCGATTTTTTTCAAATACGAACTTAAACCAGCAAGCCCAACTTTCGGTGTTGGTTTGTTACCGAGACAACCATTTAGAGACTGCAAACGTGTAAAAATAAACCTACTTTCTATTTTCCCTTTTAACGGCGCCCGACCCTTCGGAGCCGAAGCCTGTGGTGCTGAAAGAGTCCCAAGGGTCCCCTCGTCCCCAGCAGTGCTCAATCCCGTTCCTCGCCGCCGTGTGTTGAAGAACGCGGAGCAGTACCTCACAGTCATAACGTGTAGGTCCAACTTAGTCAGAACATCCAATTGTTTCACCATGGCCCCAATTCGTACTTTGTTTTTTTCTTTTGAACATCTCTCAGACACTAACCTTTTTTGGCGCAAACTGAATTTTTAAAACAAATTCAAAGTACAGTTATTGTTTTCTTTCTGTGTAATCCAATGAGACCAACCTGTACTCATACACGACAGCAGAAAACGTTTAAGACTCTGCTAATGTCAAGTGAGAACTCACCCCAGTTTCATGCGCAACGAATTCGAACCTCTTCGCATAAACTAAAGAAATGCGACGTTATAACAGAGAGGCACATTGGAGTAAAAAAAGGAAAAAAGTACACCAGCAAAAGCGTCTAAGTTTCGCTCTTAACTTTTATCTCGGTTCTTAAAGGTCGCCTCTGGGCTGTGTCTTATGTGCTCGTGCGCTGTGTTTTTTGTGCGTGCTCTGCTCTTTCGCTGACCTATTATTTCATGCTCAGTTGGAATGCATCAGTTGGAAGTGAGCGCTCGTGTTGTGTGTCTTATTCTACGTCCTTGTTTTTTGCGCTTTTACGTTCAGCATGGTAACCCAACTCGCCCAAACTCGGCCTTTATTGTATTCTATTATTTCACTCGAATTTCCTTCTTTTTTACCACTTTTCCTCTCCACCACGTACAATATAGGTGGCAAAACTTGCTTCCTGAAAACAACACTACCCATCTTCTAAGGTCCCCTGTTTGCCTCAGAAGTGCCGAATACCAATAAGTGATAGCGTTAGGGGTTTTCAAGCTACGGCACAGGTTAGTGCCGGCCTTTTTCCCACTCCGAGATGGCCGTGGTCACTAGCTTTTATATAAGCCCTACAAGTTATTCTTTGCCTTCAAACATCGTTTGCATGTCTTGCTACCCGTATGAATACACACAGCGGGGACCTGTATCTAGGCAGCCACGTTTCGCACATCGCCGCCAGTAATTAGATTTCCTGCCTCCTGGTCACTTGTAAAAAGCCTTGCTTTCAATATGTCGGCGAACCATATATACTTGCGCAAAACTCTTTTTTTTCCTTTTGTTTCTGCTTATCGCTGCAACGTCTTCTCAATTTTTTTCTTGTTTTGTCACCGTTCATTCCTTTCTTTTGAAATAAGTGCAGCATTTCCTAGGCAACTTTCTCTTGTGACCTACCGCTACACGCGAAGTGAACCTATGTTTGCCCTGTACTTTCCGTTTGCTCACTCCTTGTGGATGAAGAATGTTGTAATTTCATTTTTGCTCAGGTCTGGCAGGAGACGGCTGTTTCAGAAGTCCGGCGGTGCATTGACGTCGGCAGAGAGCAGGCTTCCAGAACTGCGCTGGAAAGCCTGGGTCAAATATTAGTTTTCGATAATACAATTAAATTCGAACGCCCGGCCGTCAGCGTTAGCGGGTCCCCAATGCATAAGAATGTGCTGTTGGAGCATGAACGATGCCTCTCATAGCACTGCCCTTTGTCGCGCTTGACAAGGTAGCGCTTTTTTTCTAGAGTTAACAGTATTGCCGGTGCGTTTAAAATGCAGAAAAAATGCGAGGGTCTCAAAGGCGGTTAAGTATATGTAGAAAACATTTGGAGCTCTCCGGAGCAGGAAGATATAGCCGATTGGACCTCGCCCTTTAAACGTGCCCCTAGCGTTTCTAGAAGCATGTCTTGCGTTAGTGTGTGTGTGTGTGTGTGTGTGTGTGTGTGTGTGTGTGTGTGTGTGTGTGTGTGTGTGTGTGTGTGTGTGTGTGTGTGTGTGTGTGTGTGTGTGTGTGTGTGTGTGTGTGTGTGTGTGTGTGTGTGTGTGTGTGTGTGTGTGTGTGTGTGTGTGTGTGTGTGTGTGTGTGTGTGTGTGTGTGTGTGTGTGTGTGTGTGTGTGTGTGTGTGTGTGTGTGTGTGTGTGTGTGTGTGTGTGTGTGTGTGTGTGTGTGTGTGTGTGTGTGTGTGTGTGTGTGTGTGTGTGTGTGTGTGTGTGTGTGTGTGTGTGTGTGTGTGTGTGTGTGTGTGTGTGTGTGTGTGTGTGTGTGTGTGTGTGTGTGTGTGTGTGTGTGTGTGTGTGTGTGTGTGTGTGTGTGTGTGTGTGTGTGTGTGTGTGTGTGTGTGTGTGTGTGTGTGTGTGTGTGTGTGTGTGTGTGTGTGTGTGTGTGTGTGTGTGTGTGTGTGTGTGTGTGTGTGTGTGTGTGTGTGTGTGTGTGTGTGTGTGTGTGTGTGTGTGTGTGTGTGTGTGTGTGTGTGTGTGTGTGTGTGTGTGTGTGTGTGTGTGTGTGTGTGTGTGTGTGTGTGTGTGTGTGTGTGTGTGTGTGTGTGTGTGTGCGTGTGCGTGTGCGTGTGCGTGCGCGTGCGCGTGCGCGTGCGCGTGCGCGCGTGTGTGCGTGCTCGCGTGTGTGCGTGCGCGCGTGCGTGTGCGTGTGTGCGTGCGCGTGAGCGTGTGTGTCTGTGAGAGAGAGAGAGTGAGGAGATGAGTGAGTGAGTTAGGGAATATGTGGGTGAGAGTGTTAGTAGATCAAAGTTAGAGGTAGAGTGAGGGAACAAGTAAGTGTGCATATAAAACAAAATGGTTATGAAGCAAAACCACTTCTTAATGTTCACAATGTTTCCTTATTGTCCCCCTTCTACTCATAGATTTCATCTTCGCCATCTACATCCTGTGTAGGAAAACGACGCCTCCAGTTTACCTTCATCTTTGCAGATGCAATAGGCGCCAGCCACCAGCTACTCTGCCCTCCACAAATTCCTGTCATCTCTCCCGACTCTCGCCATCGCTAGCTGCGTTTAGGGTTCCACAAGTTGAAATACATCCTGATTTGAAGGAACTATTCAAGGACTTCAATTGCGAACAGATGTAGATAAGAGTGTATGGAAAATACTTTGATAATCCGCGATTTGCTGAGTAAGTAAGTAACTCAAGGGACGGATTGCAGAGTATGATGAATTACGAAGACAGGCAAAACATAACAGTGATATTAACAAATAACACGCGAGTAACTGAAAAAAATGTCAGCAGTAAATGTTCAACAGTTAACGTTTGGTAACGAGGCAGCGGAAGTGGTAAGGGAATATATTTACTTTGCCAGACAGTGAGCGCAGATACGGACCACGAGAGTAAAATAACTAGAAGAATGAGAATGACGTGAATCGTGTTCGGTAGGTACTCTAACCTTATGAATGGCAGTTCACTGGTATCCTACAAGAGAAAAGTATATAACAGTTGTATTTTACCGATACTCACCCCGGGAACAGAAACATGGGGGCTAATAAAAAAGGTTCAACCAAAATTTTGGAAAACGCAGCGAGGTATAGAAATACAAATATAGGTGTAACGTTAACAAACTCGAGTCGATAATCGTACAGCCAAAATCAAGAAGTAGGAATGGGCATGAGCAGACCCTGCAATGAGAAGGCAAGATAACTGTTTTTTAAGTGCTGCGGAGTGGATGCCTAGAGCAGGCAAGCATAGCAAAGGGCGACAGAAAGTTAGGTTGGTTCACGGGGTAAGGTGGCAGTAGCTGGCAGAGGATAAGGCGCATTGGTGAGATTCGAGAGAGGCCCTTGCTTTGCAGGGGGTATAGTTAGGTTAATAATGACGCTTATCATTATTCTGAATTACAAGGTCAGATTTCCTTGCTGCGATCAGAAGCTGAAACAGGCAAACATACGTATGCTGTTATCCCAGCTAAAAAGAACAAATGCTTTACGAAATACGGAGTGTCTAGTCGACGGAAAGCAAATAACTGCTGAAACAAAAACAGCGAGGCCTAGTCTGCAGTGTTTTTTTTTTTCTGAACAAAGAGCTCAGTGCGGCATGCGTTGTCATCAAAAGGTAGTACATCTTCCTTATAATTTGTGTTCTCTAGTAGAGTTCACGTGAAGCTATTGTGTTACGACCACTAAGCGTGACGCAATGTTACACCCGCGATGTACTATATTCATACTGCACTCTAGATAGTACACTTTCGCTTTTTAACTGCAGCTTCGTATGCGATTCACCAACTGTTTTGCATCTCAGATTGCCTCGGCCTTCCACATAAATATCACTTGACGCATCGGCGCTACGAGACGTCCCAATCTGTAAAAGCCTGCCGATGTAAGCGACGCATTACATCACCCAC
Organism: Amblyomma americanum; assembly: GCF_052857255.1. Lineage (NCBI taxonomy): Eukaryota > Metazoa > Arthropoda > Arachnida > Ixodida > Ixodidae > Amblyomma > Amblyomma americanum. The sequence continues at coordinate 41,776,539 of NC_135506.1, read as the reverse complement.
AGACACCACCTAAACCACGGCACAAAAGCCATTCCTGACAGATCAAAATAGGTCCGCTCAGCCTGTTACCAACGTCAGGGTGTTGTAATAAGCACGTCGCAGTGCCTACCCACTGAATGATTCAATACACAAATGTGGTAGTGCAGCTGGTGTAACAATATTCTGTATGCAGGACACCGTGCTGCTACATGGTGCCCCCGGAAATGTGGTAACGTCCGAACGTTGAGCATCCACTAGTGAGCTTACCCCTTGCCTTTTTTTGTTTCGCACTTCTTTTTTATTTCTGAATATCACCGAACTACCTTTTTCTTCTACATGCCACGTTCCTTTTGTGCGAAAAAAAATTGTACAGCTTGGCAAGTTCTTTAAAACAACTTCCTACCATTCTTTACCAACCTACTATAAGAGGCCCTTGAGAGACACCATCTCCGACGTGATTTCTGCATACAGCCGGCAAACTGCTCGTAAGAGAGCGCGAGCGCATTGACGCTACTATTGTGATATGTGCTCCAGCACGACCTGTTGTGAATTGTACTCTATATGTTTATTTTGTAGGCTTTCTAATGAGGCATTTGTACAAGGCCATGTTTTATGACTTTTTGGTGGTGGAGTAAGCGTACAGTATGGTACACTGCTAAAGGGAACATGCGGTCGCGTGAAGTTGACTTTCCGCGAGGTGCTGCTGCGGAAAGCCGGAAAGAATGCCGAGCTGATTATGGTACGGAGTTTTTTTTTTTTTTCGGTATTCTGTCCCCTTGCATGGATGTCATTTTTCACACCCACAACGCATCGATTACTACTTCTCGCTGCTGAATTGGCTCTGTGGTCGCGTTTGGAGCGAAATAAGCAACATTTTATTTGGAATAAATTGTTCACGTGTCAGTGCCTTAGTTTATGTGCCACTCAAAGAGTACTGCTCTGGTTGAGTAGCGAATACAGTACTCCACCTTTTCTTTCTGTGCTTTGTATGCATTGCTTTGGCATGGATATTTGAATGCGAAAGCACTGACCACTCACTAATACCGACCAAGAACGCTGTCACCGTACGTAAGTTTACCGTACTTACTAACGTACAACCTTGCGCCGTTGCTTAGCAACCCGAGTTAGTACCCGAGCTTACCCGAGCCTGCTCGGATAAGCTCGGGTAAGTTCGAAGGGGGGTCGCGCCAGCTGCGCGAGTGGTTGCTCGAGAACAGCAACATGGATTGCACAATCCCGGCCGGTGGCTGTGATGGAAACAGCCACCTGCGAGCGCACTGGCGCACCACTTAACCGCTGCGACACTGCGCTGGTAGTGGTATGAAGACTCGCCGCCATTTATGAAGGGTTTGTAGTGGGTACGACTGATTCTGCATATATGGGCATTAACCCACTAAAGTTATCAAGTTACACCATTAAGGTTGATCTTAAGTATCTTTCCAAACGAAGAATGAACACCTGCTTTCGCACGTCTACTCGGCTTAACGTAGATAAACCGCTACCGACTATTTGAACTAGGTATCGAGAAGGCACATGATGCTGGTTTGTACGTATATAGTGATGTGCGCTTTGGTGTCTACACTCCTCACTTATATTTGTTCTTCGTACATAGCACTGAAATGTCCCAAATAATCTAAAGCACAATTGCATATGTATACCATGGTAGTTTCTTTTTAATTGCCTCCCAGTGGTACGCCCCGTAGATTGGTACTGTTCCAGTTATTTTTGTTCCTAATATTGCAGAAGCATTTGCAGAACACACAAGAGTAAAACGAGTCAATTATTACTACGATTGGCGACATTCAGAAAAAGAAAATTAACATGATCAACGCCATTGATGTGACAGAGTATGCGTCAGCATTAGCGCTTCCCTTCGACAAGGCACCCGATTCGAGAACAGGTCCAGACCGTGCGAGTGGCTGGCGTGGTCTAGTCCCTCAACCGCCATGTGACACACCGCACCTCCGCTCTAGCCTGCTGATCCAGTCGAGCAATCACAGTGTCACAAGCCGCCCTCTTCTCCATTTTATCCCTCTCACCACCAAACGCCTCGGACCCTCCCTTCGTCCTTACTTTTCAGTTTCCTTTCTCCACTTTGGTACATGTAAACTGAGGCTTCAGGCGGACAGACGGACGGATAGATTTTTTACGACTAGGGGATTATAATGCTTACGCATTAATAGCAGGTTTTTCTCTATGGAAGTTGATTGCGAGTACCTTCGGCCATTATACCACTCGTAATATACACGGCTACACGCTGACGCTTAGGATGCCTTGACGTTGTGCTATTGTGTGGGTTTGGTACCCTTGTTAGCAAGTATATCGAGAAATGCAGTCCAAATGGTGAGAAGTGCTGCCAATGGAAATTTTTCATCCCAGGCAGTTCAGGCTTCCTTTGCTAATACCCCCTGCTTACGTTAGCGCTTTGCCAGCTAGGTTTATAAACGGAACGAAGTAAAAATTGGAAGGGATACTTAATCGGCGTCTTAAGGGTATGGCGAGATAGTGATAATGGGTTAATGCCCACAAATGCAGAACTGGTAATTCTCTACCTAGCATTCATTCCTCTCTTGGAATCTTCATACCACTCCTGGTGTAGTGGTGCGGCGTTTAAGCGATGTGCCACTGTCCTAGTGCCACCGGTGAGGCTTGCGCGACCCAGGTTCCTACTCCCGAGCAAGCTCTAGCGACCAATCATTAATTTAACTGCCACCTATTACGGTGCGCAGTTTTCTCGCAATCCGGCGGGCAGTTTGTGATGACGCCACAACGTCACATGCTCCTTATGGCTATCGCGTTAATATTCCCGCACACGACCGAAAATTATTGGAAAAAGGAAGGCCTCATGTTAGCAAAATGGCGCGTCCTCAAACAAATGTACCTATTTCATGGGGAAATAGGGAAACGGGCTTCTTGGGCTCATGTTTATTTCCCTTAGGCTACAGTCGCGGCTAAAATATCTGAAAAGTGCAACACAAATTTAAACACTATTCGTCGCGATGTTTTTTTAAGTGTACTTGTCAGATTTTACGCTCTGAGTTTTGGGAACTATACATGCGTCAAATAAGGAAGAATCTTGAATTTATTTCTCTTTACAGATTTTCAAAAACAAACGTCGGATCGCTGCGCTTCTCATTTTCTATCTTTAAATGCCAGTCATGAGATGACATGACAGCATTTCTTCGCCAGATCTAAATTTGTGCACTCCTATGAAGGTTAACTGTTTAAGCGATATAACAGTTTCTCGATTCAAGGCACAGCACAAACAACTGATGTATATATCAAGCGGATAGGAACGATATGCAATGAGCATAATTCCATTGAAAAGAAAACTAACGAATATTAATATTAACACAGTAGTTTCTTTGGTGACTACAAACATTTTACGACCTCAGCGCCTCCTCTGTGGTGCTCAGAAAGTTTGTTCTGGCGTCGTGCCGAGGGCGCTCAGGTGCACAAAATGCTGAGGCCAGTTCAGAAAAATTACTGACCCGCGAACTTGAAAGTTCTAGGTGCTAGACAGAGAAAAACCGAATTGCAGTGGGATTTTAAGGCAATGACGAAAAATTATTACCACGTCTGTATATATTTAAGGCACAGGCAGGTCAGTTACAAGCGAGAGCCTACAAACAAAGAATCAAAAATAGAATCAGGTATGCTGCACAAGCTTTTTTTTTTTTTACCCTAATCGCATTTCGCGCCGCTTTGAAGTCAGCTAAGCGACACTAACACTCTCCATCTGTGTAGCGTACTTTTTCTGGGCCATTGCATGCGGAAAGAAAACTTCTGACCGCTGCGAAAAACTCCGCTGGAGCAACTTCAGAGTTGCGTTGCTATGTAGGGTATATTGTTATTTACTATTCTTTGTGAAAGTTTAAGCCGTTCTGCTGTCTGTTTCCAGACGCCTCTAAGTTTTAAGAGAGCGGTGGTCCAGGTTTACTCAACCAAGATCGTACCTGCGAAGAGCGATTGATTTTCTAGCTGTCTTATTTATCAACGGCTTTGATATTTGTACGGAACTGTAAAGAAAATACAAAATATAAGCTTCTTTGACACTAAATTCTTGTTCTACTTTGAGGCCATCTAGGAATTCAGAATATTTTAACTTGTCACTGGCGAAGTCTCAATAGCGTCTTACTGGAATAAGTGAGAGGTAATAGAAATGTGACTCGGAAGCAACGGTTTTTATGGTTTAAAATGTAGGTTTTATAAAATAACAGCGTAGTTTAAAAAGACCAATGAAGGGAGACACCTGCCTTGTCGTTTACTTTTGTGCGTGCAAATTCGATGAAGCCACAGGAGGCGCAAGGTGTGAAGTGTTAAGACTATTGCGTAAAGTGTAAACGTTGTTATAACCGAAATCTTTCGGATTGAACGCCACAGTTTTTAGCTTAGAAACAGGTCTTCTCCTCTCTGTCGTAGACAACCAATGAGATGTTTTGAGTCCCGCTTCTCACAATATGACGCATACATACTTTGCAATATTTTTTTCTGAATTCGAAACTGAAGAGAAGCAAAAGGTAGTCGCTAGGTGTCACAAATAAAAAAAATTCAGGGGGCACTTTGTTGAACTAAAGTGTGGTGAGGCGAAAGCTTTAAGCGCAGTGTTGCTGCTTGTGTCACTGATGTGTGGTTAAGATGTTAATTAAGTTCACAATTATTTGTGAATCTTAAAAGCCGGAGACGTTGGAGGGCGCTTGGGAGGCGTCCGTCTGGTTCGGCGCTTTTCTGCAAACACTGTCCAGCGTCGTAGACAAGAAGAACTACGTATGCGTTGGCAGAAAGTAGCGTAATCGTTAGTACGCTCGGCTGCGGAACGGAAGGATGGGGATTCGAATCCCATTGTGCAAAAATATCTTTTTTCTTATCGAGTTGAAGAGCATAACGGACGGACAGACAGACGGAGGGACCCGAGCATGAGGCATTAAATAATTTCGCGTTGAAAGTCAGAAGGCTCTTGAAAGTGGGCAGGGTACTCTGATTTCTCCGAAATGTGATCTAACGCCCTCGTGGTCAATACATTTTTCGAAATGAGCACACCATTTTTATTTATGCTTTTCTGATTGCTACGCGTTGTTGTGCGCGTCTTTTATATGTTGCAGAACGCTGGTCACTTCAATGATTAACGTCCCGTGAAGCGAACCGCGGCACCCCTCAATTATCTTCTTTGCTAGTTCTTTCTCTGAGCCTGCGCATCGACCGAGAATGTAAATAATAGCTTGTTTTACGTCGACATCGCGCTTGGGTAGGTCCGAACAGCGTCTGCATGCTGATTCCCAGGTTCTCGCCTCATCCAATTCACACAAGTCCATCCACCCAAACTCAGTCGTTTGTTTCTTTTTTTCACTCCCTTCTCGACTGCTTCATACTCGCTCTCATAATTTTCACGGCCTTCCAAGAGCTGTACCTATCATGAGTTATAGTTTGTGTCCCTTCTCATTACTCGATATCCGCAGGCCTGTTGCGCTGTTATCTTCCTGAGACATAGCGTAGACATTCCCGAGAAAGGAAGCGACTTTTATTGCTAACGTGTTTCCCGACTCTTTCTCTGTCTCTGTCCGCTGTTTTATTCGCGCTAGCCAACATGTCACAGCAAGTTGCCGCTTCTGTGCTCTCTCTATCTCTCTGAAACCTCTGTGTTTATTCTCATATGTCCAGTCGTGCTTGACACGAGCTGAAACGTAGTGGAAGTAGCCGGAATATTCATTGGGGTTCCCAGCACCCGTATTCACGGCGACTGTCAGCATTAAACTGCCGGAGAGACTCGACGATGCCCCTTACAAAAGTTTTCTGCCGCGTTCATTCTTTCTACCTTTTTTTCTTTGGGTGGAAGTTGGGAGGGGGTGCACTCGGTGCAAGTGCTTTATTCTGAAAGTGCCAAGAGCGAAGGCGATGTCTCGCAGGCTATTGTATGCGTAAGTGTATTTGGCCAGCTTCTTGCCTTTAGATTTACATTATAAAAACCTGCTGGCAGTGGTACGCATGAAGTAAAGCAAGAGTTACTGAAACCAGTGAAGAAATTAGATAATATTTTAATGAAGATGCTCATACGTTAAATTTTGCTAGTGTTAGAATGAAGGAGAAAATACGACGGTGCCAACGTCGACAAAGCTATTCTGCTGCTTGTGACCCGGGGACTCGTTCCGCTGCTTCATTGATAATCTAGTGCAACCGATGCGGTGGCCTTGTGTTAAAACAATCACCTTGCACTTGAATAGGGCTGAGTTCGATACCCAGTACCGCCGGGAACTCAACGGTATTTCTGATAGGTACAGACGTCTCCTTGCTTACTGCACAGCCTTCACAGTGGTCACGTCTCTAAAGGGGGCCTATAGTGGCTCTGTCCACTGTTACCAAATGGGATACTGTGCGCAACTTGCGAACCATTGACAGCATGATATTGGAGCGTCAGCCGAAGCCATGGCAGCCGCCCGTTATGAGTGTACGAACAGGTAAATTAGGTACTAGGGAAGCCCCCCGGCCTGGCCCCCTCTCCTTCGTGTGGGGATGCAACGCTCAGAAAGGTGACCAAGCTCATTCTGGAAAATTAAAGGACGCTTGCAATTCTCAGAGCATCCGGCCTGGTAGGTGGGAGTACCGAAGTGCCACCGGCTTCAATTCACAGGCATAAGTGGGTAGACATGTCCTCCTGCCAGGTGCTTGGCCACTTAGCGGTCTGCATCCGGATGCGGTCTGTGGCGCTCCCTCCTACCAGAGTTGTCACGCCTCCCTTTCCATCCACGGATGGCCTTGTGGTTGAACATCCGCTACGGCTCTTCGGTGTCACCGGGCACCTACCTGTAAAATAGGTACGAAAGGCAACACACGTCTGCAACGACTGAAATGTGTTTTCCGCAGCTCCCAAATCCACTTCAACCAGCAAGCTAAAGAATGACGATGAAATCCTATGTGTTTAACAGCACATGCTTACATCCAGACATTCTTGAACAAATTTTACAGCTATAGATCGCGAGTTTCACGGGAAACACGCACAGAACCTGTTCTAGACAAGGGTTTTGCCGAGGGCGCTCAAGGACAGGTACTCGGCCATCATGGGTCCTGAAATCTCAGAAAAATTACCCAGCTTATTTTGGGAAATTACGCTTTTGGCAGAAGCGGCGATCTGTTATCGAATAATAATAATAATAATAATAATAATAATAATAATAATAATAATAATAATAATAATAATAATAATAATAATAATAATAATAATAATAATAATAATAATAATAATAATAATAATAATAATATTAATAATATTAATAATAATAATAATAATAATAATAATAATATTTGGTTTTTTGGGGGAAAGGAAATGGCGCAGTATCTGTCTCATATATCGTTGGACACCTGAACCGCGCCGTAAGGAAAGGGAGAAAGGAGGGAGTGAAAGAAGAAAGGAAGAAAGGTGCCGTAGTGGAGGGCTCCGGAATAATTTCGACCACCTGAGGATCTTTAACGTGCACTGACATCGCACAGCACACGGGCGCCTTAGCATTTTTCCTCCATAAAAACGCAGTCGCCGAGGTCGGGTTCGAGTGTTATCGAAGTGGTGATCTTCTGCTGGAGCATCCGCCTCGTATTCGGGAGGTGTTTGGCTTGATCTCTATTGCCGCCGGCTACCCTTCGGCTTTCTAGTCGGTCAACGATCTCTCCGCCCTTCTGCGTGGCTCTTCTGTGTAAAATGCTCGGAAAGATCCTTTAGTGACATGTCTCTTCCTCGATAAAGAAGCTATGCGCGCAGAATAGAAATTTTTCTTGCTAGGTAAAGCCCATTGTGGTCTCTTACTTTACACAAGGTTGCACCCGAGACTCATTTTGTTTAGCATTTCACCCCAGACGAGCTCAAGGTAAGGTCAGGAAAAAGCTTGTATCATTGTTTCACAGGTGGGCACCCGATGGCACTGGAGATCAAACCTCACACTTCCCGCATGCGAGGCGAATCCTTCTTGTGACCTGCCCTCTCGGCCCGCTGCTTCATCTTTAACACTGTGCAAGGGTCTTCGTCGCCGACGCTAAGCACGCCGTAATAAACCACCCTTCAGTGTACTGATTTTTTCTCAGCGAAAAGATAGAACAGCAAGTAGAAGAAAAGAAAACTGCAAAGAACAAACAATGGGCTCGCAACGAGCGTGTACCGCAAGCCCACTCACACTGGTCGGTACCTGAGTTTTCATTCGGCACACCCTGTCGCACATAAACGCTCTGTTGCATCTGCACTTTTCGGCCGCGCTTTCGGCCTTTGTTCAAGCCCGAGGACACTCATATCCGAACTAAAAATTGTGAGGAAGGATCTTGCCAACAACGGGTACCCGAAAAATATAATAATCACTGCAGAACGCCGCTGTTCACGTCGAAACGCGGAAACAACGCCCACCAAGAAAAGCAAGCGAGCAAACATCCCCTACGCTCCAAGAATGAGCGAGGCCTTAGCCAGGGTCTTCAAGGACTACAATGTCCATATCGCCCACGTGCCACCAAGTAAGCTGAAGCAAAAACTTGTCAGAGTTAAAGACCGGGTTGAAAGAAACAGATTCCCCGGAGTGGTGTACAAGATCCCCTGCAAGGACTGCAAAGCTGCATACATCGGCGAATCAGGCAATTTTATCAGGCGCTTAAAACAACATCAAAATGACGTCGCCAAAGGCCGCACGAAAGAAAATGCCTTGGCTGAACACTATCAAGTTGCATCCCATGCCATCGATTGGAACAACGCCTCAGTCATCGTGACGGAGAAGTATTTATCGTCCCGTTTACTTCTAGACTCACTTCACATCCAAACGACACCACATGTATTAAACCGAACGAGGGGTAATCTTCCTGAGATCTACGCATGCTCATTACGTCGCCTGCACCGTACATAAGTAACCACCTTCGCCCATCCGCTGCCATTGTGAACAAGGGACCCGTACGGGCCCCGAAACGTCTTTGTTTTTACTTTTTTCTTTTTTGGCGAGTGCTCCTATTTTTCTCCTATTATGTTCCCTCCTCGCCAGACGGGATTCCGTCAAACTCTCGACTAAGAAGAGTACAGTCCGTACACGGCCTTGTGCGAAGGCACTACGCAATAACCGCGTAGACAAGAGAACAGCTTAATCATGTTGCTCAGGTGTGCTTAGAGGGAGAAAATGAAGTGTAGAAGGCAGCAGCAGGAGTGGAAGATAAAGTTAATAGTCATCAGCCGCGTTCTCTGGGTGGTTATAGCGTTCAGATTAAGAGCACGATACTGCGGGATCGGTTTCAGGTATTGGAAATAGGCTTCCGAGATTCGTTGCGCCCTGAGCTTACTCATAACTTCCTCCGCTTTCTTCAATGTCAACGAGCAGCTTATTCAAGCTTAATTGAACTGAATTGAGTCAATAGATACGTAAAATGCGCTTAAATTCTCGGTACGGTTCACATTTTCTGGTACTTCGCATCCTCCGGGATTTCATTTCGCAAGCAAAAAGCAGATCCTGAGCAGACCGTAGCTCCTAAAAATAAAAACAGAGGTATCTGTTAAAATGTAGATGCGGAATGAAAACAATTTAATGTCGTACTTAGATTTTGAAATGCAAGAGGGAAGTAGAGCCGGAGGCGTATTGTTTCAGCGAGTAACTCCTCAGTTTCAGAACCGTAACTTCGTTAATCACCGTTGTTTATTTCCAAACTAAAATCAACATAACAAGAAGAGCACTCTCAGCTTTGTATCTCCGGTATGCACAGAGCTTGATCGTAAATCAAAGGCCTCACGCGTGCTGTAATGAAGTTAGCTCCCCTATAACAAGCCTTGCAAAACGAAACCCAAACTCCCTGCCTGAAATCGAATGTTCTTAATAGTGCGGCGCTTTTATCCCCTAAACTTCCAGTTTTTCTCCGTTATCAAAAAGACGGGCTGGGAACGAGTTTTGGTCGAATTGCAAAACTTGTTTACTGGTCGTGAAAAAGTACCGCGCTTTCGAACTGATGAAATGGCGTACGGAAAGCCTGGAAAAAGTGCTAGCTTATTTATAGCGCGGCCAGCATGTCTAACCAGTTTCCACTCCAAAAGTTTTATTGCAACTTTTAGCTCATATTTCTTCGCTTAAAACGGTACATTCACTCGACTATTTCTTCCACGCATACAAGCCTGTACTGCTTGCAGAGGGATATTGCAAAGCACCGGGGGACAGAAAGCCGCGAACCACTTCCACAGGTCCCAAAGGAAGTTTTGCATTACAGCTAGATTTATGCACGACGCCTCTCGGTAATGCGCTTCAATGTCGCAGAGTTTATTACGTGTCTTACCAAAAGGCAGCCAATTAAAGTAACACATTCCGAAGCAGCCATTTGTTAATGTGAACAAACGCGACCACGCCGCAGGATCTGCCTTGCTTCATTTGAAACTAGATTACAAGCTTGTTTTGCTCGTAAACTGCACAATTTTTATAATCGGCGCTCTTCATGCCGTATTAAGCGGACTTTGCTTTGCCGGTGATTCAGGACCTGCAACACGAGAAGCATTCGAAATTTATTAGCTGCGCTTTCTTTTCTTTGCGCTTGCGTTTTCTTTTTTATTATATGCAGTACTGCTGCACTACTCGACAGAGCACATTTCGCGCCTACACAATAAAGTCTTTTTTGGCTAATCCTTCCTTTTTTTTAAGAATCAAACGAGATCTACACAAGCATTTCCCAAAAAATTTTAATTTGTTGTCCAGCTAACAATGCATCTCGGAACTCGAAGCAAAGGGTAAAATTATGTAAGGCAAGGTAGTCCAGAGTTGAACGCAGTGCATTCGGTGCACACATTAACTATGCGTGAAAGAATCAGTGAAGGAGAAGAATAAAAGAAGGAAAGACATAAAGGGATGGTTCCGAATTAGTTTTGACCATATGAGGTTCTTTAAAATGTCCGGTCATTGTACAACTCACGGCTTTCCATTTTTCTTTCAGATTGAACCACCGCGGTGACTCAGTGGTTATGGTGCTCGGCTGCTGACCCGAAAGACGCGAGTTTGAACCCGGCCATCATGAATGCCGAGCGGCGCCACAAAAAAAAAAGTTCCCGTAGCTTATTAGATTTTTGGCAAAGGAATTTTTAAAAAAAGCAGCGGCACATTCTCTAGAGGCACAGTATTTTCAAACCGTGCATAAACTCACTGTTTCCCTTTATTTTAATTCACAATCTTAGTTTCATCAGAACGTAACTATATTGTCGTGTTTTCGGTACCGTAGCCCAGGCTGTTACAAGGTACTTTAAATTGAAGCTTGAGTCAAGGAAACCGCACATTATACGTGTGCTAGGCTAGCAACCTACGCAAGGACATTTAAAAGAGTGATGCCGACGGGAAACAGTTCATGTTCGGTACAACTTCCCAGGTCTACCAGTACAGCAATTACGCGTGTTGTGAGAAAACATGGTTCTCTCCTAAACGACGGACATACTGAAATGCATTTCCACGCTTAATGACACGCTCATTAGAGCACCAAGTGGCTACGTGTTGCAGCGTTAACAGGGCCTTAATTTACGCTCGAGGTGAAAACCCTGTACAGCCACTTTCCTTTGAAACTCTTTAAGCTTGATTAGCTATGCACAAATAGCTCTGTACGGAGAACATTTTAACAGAGCCTAGTGAGTTGCGCGCGACGTTAGGATCACAAATGTTGTCATGATCATCGAAGAACGAATTGTATGAGTGTACACCTCTCCTAGGGTGCTTTAAATTGAAGCCTAGAAGAAACAGGGCGTCTTAGAAGAGGGTTAACGTTAGAGTGAATTCTTACTCATAGCCTTGTTCAGTTCATTAATGCGGCTGTTATTCCTTCAAAAGACTAGATCACTGATGTTAATGGCACGGCTCTAGTGAAAATTTCATGTTTTCAACCCCAACGTTATATCACTAGGTGTGGTTCCTTCATGAGCCCGCTTAGCTTCCATATTTGCGTTAATGGCTGCAGATCTAGCGATAACGCTAACCTGCAGAAATTCTCTATTCGCCAGTGCAATGTGTTAGTCTACTGGAACTAAGACCACGAACACACACAAGAGTTGCCGTTGTGTAGTCACAGTTATCACGCTAAGCGACCGCTGTAAAGTTCAGTGCCGTGTTGAAAGGAACGTACTGTATAAGATTCACCGCCAAAGATTAGAGCCCACTTTTCAAGTATGAATCACAGTCACATAACTGTTTTATTAAATAATTTTCCCTTAGGGCCCTAGTGAAATAATTATTGCTTTTGAAAATTCATTTAAACGCTTAATGCAAATGTGTTCCTTATGTGTAAACTAAGTTTATCTATTGTGTTTGTGGCGCCTGTTGATCGAGCGTCGTTGAAGTATGAAAAGCGACATGTCAAGCGCGCACTCAAAAGACGTTAGGTTTGGCCTGTGTTGTAGATCACCGCGTTTCCAGGCCAAAAAGACTATTCTTATTGAAAACGGACGAATTTATAGCTAGGAAAAAAGAAAAGAAGAGTTAAATACCGGTATCTGGCGCACCGATCTTTCTCGCAAGTAAACTGTGTGAGGCCGCGAAAGTTTGCTTTAGTCGGAAACCTGAGGCTGAGCTAGGCTGCAACGGCTTACTTGGAGCCACACATAGCACTACCGCTCTCTAAAAGGTACAGAGCAAAGCAATAAGATTTATCTACATAAAATATTTTTCGTGTGACTCACCCTCGGAAATAATGCATGCTGATGGCATTCACTATTTAGAAACACGAAGGAAAAACTTACGATTGCAATTTCTCTTCTTTATTTGGAATAAAAATATAGGAATTTATCATTGTCACTAAATTTCGCCTCCAATGTCGAGGCATGCTCGCCGCCATTATCCTAACTCGCTGACACCGTATTTTTCACGAAGAGATTTATAGAAGTTTTAATTTTTTCATCATATTGTAACTGAATAGAATGATCCCTTATTTTCTTTCGCCATGATTTGATGTTTTATTCATTTTGTTTATATTTGTTTCATCTTCTTGCCCACATGCTCGCACCTGTACAAGGTTTGCAGTATTGAATAAATAAATACGAGTAAGAAAATTACACGCCCTAGACTAGTATAAGTCGGGTGGTGAACAAAAAGTTATATATTTAAATTTTGTTTCCAAAGTTAAAAAAATTCTTTTCTTGCCCAGAAAAAAAAAACCCACAGAACTGATATGGCCTAAGAACGAAAATTCGATGATGCTGTACTCATTGCTTTTTGAAAAGTAGTAACAGAAGTAGTTTCCCTTTCTCAGTTATTGGGGAGGCCAACAGTGGAAGTTACTTTATCGCTCGTTAGATGGTTGGTGTGAAGTCGCCGATGTAAGTCTGGTGTGTGTCAGTGTGCCATCAACGTAGTACTTTACCGTCGTTGCAGTCGTTCCGCAAGTTACAACTCATACCGCAGTCACAGAAGAATTGTCAGAAAACTATCGATGAGTTCCGTCAGTGATGGCCATGCATACTTGGAGGGTTATCTTCGTGCGCCATTTGGAGCTTGTCAACGGGCGTACAATTCATAGCGTTCCTTTCTGGCCCGATGATGTACTGCTTGCGTGAAATGATTGTCACCGTCTATCTAGGAAGCTGATAGCGGTTTTTGTTCTCCCTGATCAGCACACATAAGCCTTGTTTACATGAACCCGACAGCAGCGGGTCGAATCAGGGGATCGAGTTGAGCAAGGTGCGCCAACCTTGACGACTGCGCGTTTACATGAACTCGATTTTAGCGAGTCGAGACCGGTTGAACTTGAGCAACATCAGGCGTCGAGCAGCGCAGCGGGAGAGGGCAGTAGAAGCCTTCAAGACTGCGGTACGGTACCGTTGTCTCGGAGGCGCGAAGGCGCAAGCGAAAAACAGGTTCGCATTTATCATCTCCCATCCCACTTACCCGACTCTTCTACTCGACAGTGTTTACATGCAATCTCCAGTTAGGATTGAAAAAGTCAACCCACCTTCTGTAGTGGAGTTGACTGGACTACCTCTCACGACTCTCGAACTCGACTCGGGGGTGTTTACACGAACCCAGTAACCGGTTTTCAACTCAACTCCTCAGTTCAACACCTTCATGCAAACGCCGCTATAGGGATTTTAGTCCTGCGTGAAAAGGGCTAATTTTCACCGGTTTTTAGAATTCCTCGCAGACTACGTTTTCACTATGCCCACACCCCGAAGGCGTAGCTGAACGCGCCGTGCACAAGTGTTTGTGCTGGAATGTGAGCGCCCTATGGCATGCATCGGTAGGAAGCCTTGCAAAGTTTTTTTTTCTTTTTTAAATCTTGGCCTGGTAATCTTTTTGTGCCTGGCATGCCAAGGAAGGGCATTAATTTCACTTTGGGAATCATGTCAGTTTGCGTGCGCACTTTTGCATAAACCCCCGATTGCGTTCTACAGCGCAAACTTTACAACAGATCGTGAAGCGCCGTTCTGCTGCGCTTGTTGCAAAACATGCGCGTAAGAATGCTCAATCTCCATTACCTGCGACTGGGTTTAGAATTACGGCAGCCTCGCTTATTCCAGCGATTCTTCGCCATTTGCTTTCCCCTCCTGTAGTTCCTGCTACTCTAAAGTACAGCGCATCGGTAAATAATGCTTCTGAGTTTTGAGAAAGGTGCCAGCTCCATTCTTGCGCACAGAGTTTTTAACGACCTTACTGCTGCTCTGCTCGAAGGCCTCTTAAATTCTTTTATTCATCGTGTTCTCCTGGGATTCTTCGCTTGGTGCATGTGCAGTAGCGTGGAACGTAATATGTTTGTAGACTGCCAACCTGATTATCTTTTTTCTGCAGTCTTTGTATAAACTTCAGCACTGAGTGGTTTATCGTTGGGTAAGCAAAGCAGCATAGATGTTGTCTGTGGTTGGCAGAGCACGCCCCTATTTTGCAAACGGTAGATGTAGGCGCAGCATACCACATTCAAAAGGTCTTCAACTATCTGGAAGTGGAATAGACATATGAAAAAAAAGAGAGGGAACAATTATGATTGAAGTGGATGTGCAGAGATCTCTCCTTTGCGCTTAGTCAGCAAAAGTTGTAGTTGAACTTCTTCGGCTTATCCTTGAAGTAGAGAAAGTTTGTTGTTCCGGCGACTAGCTCTTTACAAGGAGTGCTTGATTAAGAATAAACTTAAGTTATTCGGCGAGAAACGCTCATGATAACATCATAGCTGCACGAAAGTTTTCCTTTTATCAGATTTAAAACTTTTTCTTGATTATTTTTACAGCTCGCGTGGGTCCTATTGCAAATTCGACTCTGTGAACCAAATTTGTCCCCCACCGGGGACAAACTATCACGCACTCCGTCAATTCTCCCTAATACACGACATTTAGAAGCTCGACAGGCTGTTGAATTCAGTGGCCGGAATGTTTGAACAGCTGCCAAAAGTCCTCGTTCAAATGCGGCATGTTAGCTTCGGATAGTGGCCCAGCGGATTTTGCAAATGTTTTTTTATTTAACTTGAAAGGCAAATAAATAATGAAAACCATTTAAAAGTTTTTTTTTACGCTAAATGGTGCGGTATACAGGATGTTTCACCTAAGACTTCACGAAATATTTAAAAATAGGCTTTTTGAGTTATGCGAGCGCTTCTCTCGCCATAGCATTATCAGCTGTGCAGTACATCAGAATACAGAGAACACGTGGTAACTAGCAGGGTAGTTAACTATAATTGAATTCTGGTTGTTCCGAAGAGTTACGTGCACTGAATAGGTTGCTTTGCCTGCAAGCGTCTCGAAAGCCCATGTAATTTGACACGATATAGTCACAATTTGTTGGGCCACAGCTCCGAGGCTAACTGCGTTTTCGAAATCCTAAAAGCTGATATGGACATTAATTACGCTGGGCTACACGCCCCTCAATAAGTAAGAAGCCTAACAGTGATAGTCAAAAAGTTACCTATTCAATAATAATTAACCAGTTGGCTATTTAGCGCATCTTAGATGCATTCTGATGTACTACACCACTGACAATGCTATGCCGAAAATAATAATAATAATAATTGGTTTTTGGGGAAAGGAAATGGCGCAGTGTCCGTCTCGTATATCGTTGGACAACTGAACCGCGCCGTAAGGGAAGGGATAAAGGTCGAAGTGAAAGAAGAAAGGAAGAAAGAAGTGCCGTAGTGGAGGGCTCCGGAATAATTCCGACCACCTGGGGATCTTTAACGTGCACTGACATTGCACAGCACACGGGCGCCTTAGCGTTTTGCCTATATAAAAACGCAGCCGCCATGGTCGGGGTCGAACCCGGGAATTCCGGATCAGTAGCCGAGCGCCCAAACCACTGAGCCACCGCAGCGGGTAATGCCGAAAAAGCAGATGTTATATCTCAATAAACCGATTTTTAAAATTTTTTAGAAGTCTTAGGCAAAACATCCTCTAAGCAATTTACCGTACTGAAGTTGCACAGGGGTCATGCGACATACCGCAGTGCAGACGTGACGATTATTTTCAATCACCTCGGTTAAGCTGATGTATACATCACCCAAACGTTTTTGCATTTTACCTTCA
This sequence comes from Amblyomma americanum, assembly GCF_052857255.1. Lineage (NCBI taxonomy): Eukaryota > Metazoa > Arthropoda > Arachnida > Ixodida > Ixodidae > Amblyomma > Amblyomma americanum. The sequence continues at coordinate 41,760,101 of NC_135506.1, read as the reverse complement.
CCGAAGTACGACATCTTTGGCCAGGGTTAAATGCGCGGTGGGAATTCCATTTAAAAAGGCCATCTCAATCGCAGCGCCAGGTGAGTGATCGAGACATATAGAGGGTGACTGAGAAACGACTGCAGACTACACAAAAACATATACAGGGTTTTTCACCTATGACTTTACACACAAAAGAAGGAAGGAAAAGCAAATAAAGAAAGAAGGAAAGAAAGAAATGAAGGAAGGAAGGAAAGAAAGAAAGAAAGAAGAAAAGAAGGAAAGAAACAAGGAATGAAAGAAAGAAGTAGGAAAAGAACGAAAGAAGGCAAGAAAGGAGGAAGGAAAGAAGGAACGAAAGAAACAATGAAGGAACGAGAGAAGGAACGAGAGAAGCAACGTAAGAAGGAACAAAAGAAGGAAAGAAAGAGAAAGACCCGTCTTTTTTATTCAAAAATCGAGCAGCCGCATCCCGCGTCCATCCCGCTTTATAAGGCAGCATTCTCTTTCTCTCTTATACTCACCCTCTTCTGCCTTGCATCTCTCGTCTCTATTGTTTCCGGGCACGCTTATGGGCCGTACACAATCCGGAAAAGCGGCTGCATGCCGCCACTCGCTCACGACAAAAGAGCAAACAGAGCGTTTATAAAACGAAGCGCCGTCCCGACATAGGGCGATAAACACCGGCAACGGAGTGTAGACGAGATACACCGGATCGGCGGTGTTGATAACGCCAGGGCAACGGCGAAACACAAACACGCGTACAAGGCGAAACGAAAACTCTTCTTCACTTCGGGGAACCACCGGAAGCTACCAAAGAAATGCCCGCTGTGTCACAAGCTTTGTCATTTGAAAATCAGCTCAGCGATTCGCACTAGCTGTCAAGCGTACCGCAGAAAAGCGTGCAAGACTGTGCACCTGGCTACGAATGCTGCCGGTGTCACATGGTGAAGCGGCAGGCTCACGAAACGGGCCGCACTTAAAGCTATCTTGTGGTCAGTCGGAGCAATTGGTTATCCAGACGTCAGTTATCGCGACTCACTCACGTACGTTCCCTAGGTACAATGTGTCTAAACATTTAGTGGGAATATAGTCGTTTATCCGTTAGGACGGGCAATGATTGAACAGCTCTCTCGTACTGCTGTGCTGGTTTATCACGGTTGCGACGAGTCTGCGACAAGCACTGCCCAAGCATGGCACTCCCGCTATGACTTCAATCAGGCCGCAGACGACCTGCTTAGCAGGCATGGTAGGGCAACGTATTGAACCACACAAAAGTATCGCTCAATAATACGTCCACTTGTGGCCTGTCCTTGCCCCGTGGCAACGAATTTAACAATTTCATGCGCGAATATCTCACGCCATATACAACATCAGAACGCCGCTACTCAGGTGTATGCATAGCCAGCTATGAACCAACGTCAGCCGTTTTGTACGCAACTAACCAGAAGCATTACATCAGTGACAAGGTTCCATGATATGTGGTTGGCGGATTTATGGTGCCTTTTGTTCGTCCGCGTGTTTGCGTATTTCTTCTCTTGTGTTTTTGGTGCTTCGCTACCGTTATTAACCAGTCACGTAGCGGATGTTCACCTGTCATAAGCTGTGCGCTTTGAGCTCCTATGAGCTGCAGCGTGATCTCTGGGGCTTAGGGCATTGCACCGTTTTCGTTTAGTACACAGCAGTTCCCACATCAGCGCTTCGAGCAGTTGCCTAGGTTGTTCCCGGTTTATTTCTGGTTGAGGAGAATCCGGGAGGCCATCAGCACTGAACCCCTCAATAATCAATAATGGTTCATTGAGGGGCTTTGAGCAGCACGCAGTGCGCACCGAAATAAGGGTCCTAGTCCTATTCGGGCTACGGGTGCGAGTTCGGCTATCTCCGAGCCGAGAGCGCCACGTAGCGGCGTAGCGCGCGTTCCTCTTCCACCGTGTTTGAGCCAGAGTAGAGGGAGCGCTGGCGAGGGGTTCTGTTTGCGCCAGCCCTTTTGCTCTCCGCTGGACCGTAAACAACTTCGTTCGTACGGAGGCGCTGCGATGTGTACGGATGGATACGGGATTGCTGACTGAGCGCGATGCGGCTCAAATATATGGGCGGCGCAGCCGTTATGCGTCCTCTGTTCGCTGCAGCGGAATGTAATGCTACAGCGCTGATACGCAGAGCTCAGTGAGGAGGCGAGAATTGGAGGCACTATGTGTCATTCTGAGCCTGCCTTTCCAGCAGTACCAATGCTTATGAGCTGTAATTTTCTTTTTTTTGTCGTTTCCGAAATTTGTCTGATCTCGTTTGAGGCACTGTCGTTTCAGTATTCCTGATTCTTAGACTAAAATGTGGAGCAGTGGTGCTTCGAGGCGGTCGAAATGGCAAGTAGTGCACTGATTTTTTTTTCATGCAATATGACATTCTAAAGACTGCTGCAGCGCTAAACGCGCACAGTAAAACGCTTCTCTCAGTTAAACCGCTCGCTTATTCGCGCTCGAATTTTACACAGAAATGACATAGGACAGTGATAGCTCTAAAACATCGTTTTCATTACGTAATTTCCTCATTTGATCAAAATTACTTATAAATCCGCGTTGCCTGCAGCATTGGAGACCCTCCTAAAACAAGCAGCTTTCGCATAGGGCGCGTTTAGCTTTGTAACAGTTTGTTCACCCTGTACGCCTGAAAATTATGATTTATTGTGAAAACATTTCGATGTATTTCTTGCTGCATGCTTACTAGGCTATGTTGAGGTGTTTGCAGCAGTTTTCCAATTCTAACTTATCGTTTACAACACCGTACACTAATGGGCATATAGAGCGAATTGTGCGCATAGATATAAACAAACAGATCAATAAATGGAGGGCAACAGATAAAGGAAGTGCGTTGCCGCTGCTGGAGATTACAGCTAAAACTAACGTGATCTAAAATAAAGATAGGATGTTTCAAGGGTATAATTCATAGCGCAAAAAAGACAGGGACACAGAAAGGCGCTGTTCCTGTCTTTTTTGCGCTGTGAATTACACCCTTGAAATGAACCAACAAGCCCAGGTATCTACCCTTCTGAAGGATGTTTCAATTCTAATGATAAAAAAGAAGCTAGAGGACAGGAGGCAAAAATTGTCGAACTTCCGGCGTGACAAAAAGCAGTTGGGTGGCTTTCCTAGTCACACGTGAGCAGCTGCTAAACACTTACTGGTCGTCCACGGTATGAACGAAAAAGAAAAAAAATCTTTCAAGAACACTATGCAAAGGCCGACGTGCGGTCGTTGCGTGATCGCCAGTTTTCTCGGCAGTTAGCTTTTAAGTAACTGCCGAGTAACTTTTAAGTAATCAATTGCTCTTCAAGAAACCGGCTTGCACCATATTCACCGCCACATTTCGCCGATCGCCAATAGGGGTTTCGTTAGAGCCGCACACCGTGCGTGAACAGAGGGAAGCAGTGCTACTAATAAACTGCTGTCCCTGAATTTAATCCTACTCTGCAGCTAACTCTGTTTTCGCAGTGTGACAGCGCTCATTACCTTACTTGCTTACGTTCAGTGATTTCCAAGGTCGTCCTGTGGCTCATTAAGTCGGGCAGCAACAGTAGACAATCGTCGCTCATGTCTACTTTATCTGCTATTTGCTGTTTCTTTTCTTCATTTGCAGTCACTTTCCAATTTTTAGCTCCGTTCAATCGCATACCAGCTATCCGGTTCTGGAACCATGCCCAGATTGGTATATGGCTTCTGAACATGCAGACAGCCTCTGTACGAATACCTGCGTAAGACACGGCAAAGGGATCTTGCCGCAATAATAATAATAATAATTGGTTTTTGCGGAAAGGAAATGGCGCAGTATCTGTCTCATATATCGTTGGACACCTGAACCGCGCCGTAAGGGAAGGGATAAAGGAGGGAGCGAAAAAATTTCTGAATTTACCTTACCGTAGTACGTTATAGAAACTTTCTTAGCTTAGGCGGACTGAAAGATAGCCGGAAAGGAGCGGAATTTAGAAGGGCCGTAATAGACGATGTTTGAAGATGGTACTTCTCTAGACGGAAAGCGAAGGTCCTAAGAGCAGCGTTTCAAGAGACTCCAGATCTAACTGCCTTTGTTCAAGAAGCACAAAGCGATCTTCATCGCCCAGCCAACAGCACATCGTTAGTCTAGACACAGACTCTGGATAGCGCATTTCCAATCCCACTCCGTGCACGCGTAAGCAGACTACACCTAGAAGTGCTATTATGTGACACGGTTCTAGCCGTACCACAGTCCCCGAATGCAAGCTAGAAGACAACATGCATCCCAGAAATTGACGATTTGAGTGCGGATAATTTCTCATCTTTCTCAACAAGTAATGCTTGATTTAGAGCGCGCGGTTAGACGGAGTTTTGGCTCAAAAGCATCTAGGAATTGAACTAAGAAGCTAACACACTTACAACGGAAATTATTCTGCCTTGTTTGCTTTTAATTCTTGGTTATCTTTAAAAAAAACATACCAGAACCAGTTCACTCCAAACAAAGGGATGAGAAGTGTTGTCTTTTCCTAACAAAAACTCGGCGCTAATTCGTTTATATTGTATTCCGGAACCAACGTTAACAAGTGGTCTTAACAGTGCTTTTATCCGCTGCCACAAAAATTGTCCTAATGTTCCGTTACGGGGTGCTGCAGGCTGCTCTGTAGCAGATAGGAAACGTAAGTGCTCTAAAGGGAACCTCGCCACTTCCGGCGACACTAAGCTGTACATTGGCGTCAGAGGGATGTCGAGTGGTGGAAACCATGTCCATCTGAATGCTCGTAACTATTTACTCGGCCACTGGGGCTCAGTATACATCATAGTATTAAGGAGCTACCACTGGGAACTACACGATGGTTAACGGGACACAGACGGAAAGTGTGTGTGTAAGCAACAAGCGTGTTTTTAATCTAGCTTGGGGCTTAGTATACGCAGGACAGGTAAAAAAGATTACTGAAAAGTGCGTACTTTGTCCTGCAGTGCGCGTACTGTGGCCAGTGACGATAATGATCATCATGATGAGGTTGAAAAGGCGCTTATAGTATTAGGTCTCGTAAGAGCAGCATCTCATTGTTTACGAGTAAGCTGATACGATTCGAGCAAAACATTGCTGCGCTGAAAAAAAATTGTCATACACTCCTGCCTAGCAGGACTACTTGTTCCTTACCTAATTTTAAGGCTTCACAAAATTGCTATGATGAGGCGGATAAATTATTATGCTTTTTTAAACTCTATCTTCGAATGTAAGCTGCTAGCCCCATAGGGCCATCGTGGCCCCTTATTGCGAAGAGCCTATCTGCCTTTCATTATAACTCTTCCCCCCCTCTCTCTCTTTCTTTGTTTCTTTCTTTCTTTCGAACCTTGAGGGCAGTTTGTGTAATGTGCAACGGAAAAAATTATGAAGATTTAATGCACTGATTCAGTGATTGATCTGTGCCACTTGTTTCGGAAAACGGAATTGGTTATGGTTCCCAGGGTGATGGATTCCTGGCTAAGCACTAAATATAGGAAGATGCGTATTATCGTATTTGGGAGCTGCGCTTATTGGCTTCGGGCCGTTTTAGTTTGTTGAATCCTGATTATACGCCTGCTTTGCTGGCAGGAAACTGCCTGCGTATGGGCGGAATCGCTTTCACACCCGACTTCATTGTAAACTTCAAAACTGCTAAACATGTTTCGTGATGTTCTCAATTGTGTTAGATTCATTTCATGTTCTTTGGTGCGACGTAGAGGACGAATTCCTCGTGCTTCCTTACGTTGACATTTATAGGGGCAGAAAAGACCATTATAAAAGTGCGCTGCACACTAGCGAGGATAGACAACATATTGCAATATGTTCTTCTCAGCGGCGTTTCCTGGCGCTTAGAGGATTTTGTGGCAACCACTCGCCCCATCTGGTGACGGCAAAAAGCACCACGATGCGTGACATATGAGCTGCGTACGCGGGCCAGTCGTGCGATCGTGTAAGACCCCTCCCTACCAGACAGCGACAAAGGCAGCGCGAGGCACGAGGCGCGATGGTCACGGAAAGAAAACTGCGCGAAACCTGAAAACAGAGCAAATACATCTCGCGCTGTAACAGAGAATTTGCGTTCCTCACAACTTCGTGTAGGCGGCGTTATGAAGGGCTTGTTTGCATTTTTTTTTTGCTGCAGTCCTCGAAGTTTGACTACAAACAAAGCTCGAGTGAGAGAGTGCTGGTAATTGTAAGAAACACAAAAAAATAGGCCGACTGTTGATCGCGTCAGTGAGTGTGGAAGCGAGCCAGAAAACTCCGGAAACGCGCAAGCTGAACAACATGCGCGCTCCCTCATCAAAACTGGTAGGTAAAAGACAAGCGCTTTGTGTGCACTCGTTCGCGTAATTTGCATACGCGCTGGCGCCGCTAATGTTCGGGCAGAAATGCTCGCTTCACTTACTCGTTTTGACGTTTCCCTAGAGGCAATGCGTGTGCATCGTGGGGTGATTCATACTTTAGCTTCAAGCGCTATTGAGCATTGTGTAGCTTTAGCATGTTACTGGAAGATTTTTCGCACAGCCGCGCGCACGCGACCTCTCAGCAATAGACACAATGACGGCGTGATGCTTTTAAACATTGTGACATCGCAGTATAAAAAGACGCAGCAAATGCGGTTCTTTTTCAACAGCCATTTAATGTCGCCAGTGCGCTTCTTCGCCACGAGTTGTAGATTACTGAACTGACTATCTCACCAAACAAAAACATAGTGAGCCCGCGGCAATTTCTCCACGCCCGTATATGAAGGACATGCTATCTATGGGGCTCTGATAGCGGAAGTTTGTGGAGGTAGTGTAAGAGCAAAAAGGGGAAGTATTCTGAGAGCGAGATAGGGACAGCGTTTTAAGTGAAATTACTGCACAGGGCCTGGGATAAACCAATGATAGCGATTTGAGGAATTTGAATGCCAATCATGAAGAACGCCTTGCTGGCCCACCCAGTCACATGGCGATAATGCGCTGAAGCCATGTGCAGGTGTACAGCTGTCTAGCAGTGCGTACCAAACAACGAAAAATAAAAATCAGGCAGTAGCCAATGTTTTCGGGTAACGTAAAGTTCTAGTTCTCGCCTGATTTTTAGCCCTACGTGGTTCCACTTCCGCACAAAGGTTGCTTCAAGAAACTAGTAGATGCGGGCAGATACCGCTTTACTGCAGCCTAATGCGCTGCTAGAGCGCTTTGCACAAGGGACAAAGGTGGCGCATACTGTACGTTCTCCGAGTACATTCTATGCGGCAGCTTCATCAGTGAAATCTTACAACTATGTAGAATATCACAGACAAAGATCCCGACCTAGCGCCAGTTGCCGTGAACGCCTCAAAAACTATCACTATAGTGGCACCCCTAAAGCGGCTCCTACACCGCTAGGGTCTCCGCCAAGGCACATGACCGTGCTATAAAGAGCTCCGGAAGTGGTGTGATAGGGTATGCTTGTAGAAACAGGCAAGCACAATGGACTTTTGCAGCGAAACGCTGTTTTAGGGAGCTCAGCCATGCTGGAATGCACATGTCACAAGCGCATCTGACCTCGCCATTTCGGGTGTCTTGCCAGCCAAACAGCCTAATGTGAACGAAAGTGACGGCATTGCAATAGCCGACAAGGGCTCTCGTAATAAATTAGCATCAGTCGTGGCATCGCCTAATGCGGTGTTTCGTTGTGTGAAGGTTTCTAAAGAAATAAACGCCACTCATGTCTAAATGAAGGTTTGGGTGCAATAGGGCACGTATACGTACTATGAACAACGGAGACAAGGAATGCAATTCGCGTGACCGTCAGCTTCTTTATAAGAGGGCTTCACTGTACTTTTCTCCAGAAAGCCCTTCTCAAGGTTAAGGTGTTCACATTACGGTTTGTATGTCGCCCGACACGGCCAGTATTACAAAAACGAAGTTTCCCTACATATTTTTCAACATTCGAGCAGCGGTGACCGCACTAAAGAAAATCAAATGTACGCAAGAAGCATCGCGAGTGCTACGCAAGACATTTGACCACGCGTAGGCGCACTGGCTTCCTCGTTTCCCGCTGAAGGGGTCTCACGACCCGATCCACGGCTAGTACTTCCCAGCATCCAATCTTTCCGACCCTCTCCTGCATGCGTTCTCCCGACCCGCTCTCTTAGCCGGTTTCAGCAACCTTTGCGAAGCCACATTCGGCCGCTCTCCTTCACGGCCGTGCGGCGACGTCGTCATTGCTCTCCGGCCGCCGGCCGTTACGCCAGTCGCTCGCTCATCGCCTTCCTTCGGCATTGCGCATGCGCGTCTCTCTCTCACACCCTCGCCGCTCCTATCCCTGTTTCCCTAGCGCTTCCCTCTCGCGCGCTCTTTTCCATCCCCTTCCTCGTTTCTTCTCCCTTCTCGTCGGGAACCACCGCGGTATCGTTGCTCGCATTCGCCGCGCGCACACTGCTTCCGCGAACAGGCGTTCGCTTGGCCCCGTCTTCTCGACGCTTTTGTCGTCTGCTGCGCGCCTCTCACGGACCCGAACGAACCGGAGCGTCGCTGTGGCGGACGTCAAAGCTGCTCTCCCGGCGCCGCGTAGACGCGCGGAATTCGGAGGTGGCTGGAAGCAATGCGGAGGACCTGCGCTGCTTCGAATGCGGTGTTGTGAGTGAGCTCTGGGCACTTTTGTGAGATAACCGCAACGTCCAATGAACTCGAATTCCGTCTGGCCTATTTCCTTGCTCGGAACGGAAGAACGTGATTTCGACGGCGGGGAGGTCTTCATCAGTATCTGTGCCACTCTGTGATACAGTGCTAGATTTCAGTCATCGAAAGCAGAGAGTTGTCTTTGGTTAAAGACTTAATTCCAGATAATTTGCAGAAACCTCAACCTTTGCCTCTCATTGGAAACGTCCTTACCTCTGCGGGATTGTGCTATCTCTGGTTGCCATGAGTACTGCTTGAAGAGCTGCTCATAGCAAAGTGCTTTTTTCTTCCGATGAAAATTTTCAGACTAGGTTCTGCATCCTCGAGAACTTCTCTGTTGTACATAAAAACTTAGACCACCTGGTGTTGGATCGAACGCAAAAAAATATATCTATACTGGACGTGTTTGCAGCTATGGAACACATGGGAACCTGAAAGTGGCCCTTTTGAGGTGTACCTCAAATAACCCACTGATCAACTTTCTGCCGTTTCTGCGTGCGTCTTCGTCAAGTTGTGCTAGATTGTGACGTGCAAGTGGTTCTAATTCCGGACTGAATAAGCGTGTGGATATCGTCCGTTTCGCACCGTTGTCTACTGTCATCTTTCGTCCTGTGCGTGTAGAAGTGTTCACTTTTTCATCTCGCCTCTTTCAGAGTGTCGCGATAAGACAGCGTTCACACTTTCCGATTAACGATACGCTTCCACTGAAGCGTGTTCCAAAGTTCGTGACCTCTTTCTGTCTGAATCCATCTCAGTGGTGCCATCACCTACGATAGGAATCAGTCGTCTGCACTATTAACTACACGACTCTCCATGAGGCTACAAAGTGTTCCATTCGTTCATCTGTGGGTTTGACTTCGCGGGCTGTGTATGACCTTTGCGATTTGCTCGAGACCATTCAGCTTGCCAGTGCTTTCGAAGTCGAAGTCGGCAACCATCTCTCCTCTCCACAGTCGACTCACGACGACGTAAATCCTCCGAAACCACTACACTGGGCCAAAAACCCTGCTAGTTCGGGGAAAATTGTGAACATCTGCAAGTGTGACAGTGTCAAATTTAAGTTCTGGTGGTGACGGCCTGCTGATGTGTGAGTTCAGTAACAGATACTAATAATTTTTTCCTTGAGTGCATTTGAGTCACTGTGGAAAGGGCAACATTGGATACCGCCTGAAGAGAATTTGGAATTAGTCGCCGCCGGAATGAGGTCACCGCCGCAGCAAAGCTCGACCTTCTGGCGCCTCTGGATGCTTTTCGTGTTGTTCAACGTCACGGATGTCACAGGTAAGACGCTACATATACATCTTACCTAAAGCTTCCAAACCGTACGTGCAAAAAAAAAATGCGATCGCGAGCTAACCCTTTGCATATGGCGGGCATGGCACCCTGTTTGGGACGATGATTTGTTCAGACAAATTTGTCACTTTAAGCGAGCGCATTACACTTCCGCCTTAAAGAGAAAACAGTAGAGTTTCGCCTGTATAGAGGAATTTACACGCTTAATGAAGAATATTCAAATTTTAGCAGAGAAACGAATTTTCATGCGCCAGATTAGATCGAACAAGGAAATGGAGGTTTTCCCGCCACGAGCCATTTTCGCACTCCCGCTGCAGTGACGTGAAGACCAATACTTGCCGCCGGCTCTGAGCCAACGCTAAAAGGTCATCCACTTGCAAGCGGTGACCACGAATTTTGATTTCAGCCTCAGTGATTTCAACGTTCCACAACTTCAGCCCAACGAGATTGAAACAGAGGGCGAGAAAAAAATTTTCGTCTTAGAATTTTATTTTCTCAATAATATTTGCGCCTTTTTCTTCTAAAGAACCACCAGGATTACCAAGAGCCTTTTCAAATTTCTGCTGTTGCTTTTTAACCAGTCTACTAGTTTGCTATTATTATTGACTAGTCCAATTTAATGCGTTTGCTTTTGTAATCGTACCGATTGGACATCTGCTATGCTCTCATAGTATGACTAACGGTATCGTAAAAAATTCAATAAATAAATGTAGATAGAAAGAACGAAAGAACTTATTATTACGAAGAACGAAAACTGTATGGCGCTGATCTTAGTGTTCGCTTAAAAAAAGGGACCTATGCGATTATTGGGAGTCAGGGCAGACTAGTTTCTACATCCTGCAGAAATGCGTGGGAATGTGTAGCATTTGAAATGAGGCACCGTATTTCTTAGGCGCTTCGCTTCCTTCCCCCTCACGTAAAGGAAAATGAAGAGAAAAAAAAGAGTGAAAAGGGGTGACCTTTCTGTCATCGCAGCACTAGGCGTCAATCATATTTTCAGCCAGAATCGTTTCCTGGGGCAAGGCAGACCCGCCGCCCTACGGGGTAGAAGGGTACTGGAACCAACGTCAGCATGACGTGAAAAATGATCGAAGAAACAATGTGGGTAGTTTTCCATTTTGTGCTGACGATTTGAATTTTCTTCCTCTTTATAGCTTTTCTCTTCATTCAAATAACATAAAAAGACACGCTGACGCTATGCGTTTCGCCTCCAGAATTCCATGCATGTTGCCCTTTTTTTTGCTGTTGCTGCTTCTTTTACGCTTTAAGCTGCAGTTTCAAAACACATAACGCATTAAACGAGCCCTTTTCATTAGAGCGGTTCCGTTCGTTACTTCATTACATTATTTTTCCAAGATACTGTTGTCTCTCAGACACAAACTCCAAGTGACGCTCCTCAGGACGTAGAGTAACATCCAAAGCACCTTTCTGGCGGTACATGTTTGAAATAGTATTGAGTAGTTTGATTTAAGCGACAAGTTGACTAACTGTTGGTAAATAACATGTAAATGTCAACAAGACTTAGTACAAAACAAGACAAAAAGTCCGAACCAGAAGAACCGCTTGTTAAAAATAAATCTTTCCTTTAGGTATACAGGTTCATAATTAAAGAATACTTGCGCGCTTGCTCCATGAAGGTAGAAAAGAACAGAATAACGGCAGGACATGGTTGCAACACCTAGCTTCCTGCAAAGGATTTCGATGCACTTAACAATAAATTTACTTGATGTTATTCGGAAGGTATATAAAACAGATTTTCTTGAGTTTTCAACACTGTAGTATGCGTTATATTCTATGTATCACACTTTAGAACTTGTTTCTTTAAATAAAAGTTCCGAAACTTGAGAAGATCGTACTTTTTTTTGACAGTTTTATTGTACTCCTGGTGATGCTCACACGGCAAGCTTCGCCTGTGTGCATTCTACATTTGCAGCCATACTAGTCGAGTCCTGTTTATCAGCTCAAGTGTTTTCATCTCATTTGTACAAGAAGAGGGGATAAGAAAGAGCAAATGATGAATAAAACAGGGAGGCGAGAAAAGAGGTCTTGTCGGCACATTCCAATCATGGATTCATTTGGACTTCTATTTTTCTTCCAGCGTAGGTATTCGCCCAACGCTCACTGTATGCCCATCCTTCTCTTGCTGGCAATCTCTTCACGGGCGTACTTAATCTATCAGAGTAGTTGGTAACTGTAAAAGAACTTAGAGAAGGAACGTCCCTTTTTTTTCTTTTCTGATGAGAAGAAGGCATGCTACAAACTGGGAGACTTGTTATGCTCCAAGTGCTGTCAGCTTTGCTGGAAGCGTTTGCTCATGAACTCGTGAAGAGAGAGTAGTGGAGCATTTATTCTCTCAGAAAAACGATAGGGAGTTTGGTATAAAAAGAGGTAAATAAAAGCCACGTGCTGTGTTCGTTGCGACAGTGAAGTTCTTATCAGCCTGTAAATGCAGTGATGAGGTTCTGGTAGGGAATATGTTTCCTGGATTCTTAGCCAAAAGTTCAGGGCTTCGCTTGCCACCTTTATTTGTAGGGCTGAGAGTACGTAAGGTCTTTTAGGCCTAAATCATCCTGTAGTCTTTTTTAAAAAGGGAAATGAAAACATTGTTTTGATGTCGCGTTTCGCCATCGCATTTTATCAGTCTTCTTTAAAGAAATACGAAAATGTAATCCCTGTCTTGTATCACCGAATAAAGGCCACTCCGTCTTACACATGAAAAGGCCATTACATCATGGAGTCTCTGCAGTAGTCTTAAACAGCACCTAGTGTGGCTATCCGTAGGTAAATACGAATGGTTGGTTTTTATATTGGGGCACCTGCTGTAGCTGCTGCCGCAATATCTTTTTAAACATACTGTAAAGTGTCTCACTAAATTGATTTTCCATTTGCTTTTGTGCTTTGTTCAAGACGTTGATAATTGATCGATTCCTTGCCATCTTGCCGAGAGCTCTCCTAAAGCTCCAAACGAACAGCTTGGAACTTTAGGAGCCGATAGTACATACAATACGTCTGGGGGAATCAGAAATACCTTTATGAGTAACCGGAGCTCCTAGTTAGGCTCGACTGCAGCACAATTGCTGACCATGCTCCAGAGCATGGGATTAGAAAAAAACGATCAGTTTTGCCATAGGCAATTGTGCACAAAAAAAAGAACACCGCATATGCCAGATGGGCGTGTAAGACGGCGTTCACTTATTCACGTGTCGTTGATTGATAGCAGGCCGGGGTCAGGGACGCCTATTCACAACTTGCACTGACTTTCCATCCCCAATCCGTCTTGTTCCTAACCGCAACGGGGACAGTTATTCATTCTCCCGCTGCTCTTCATGTCGGTAGACCGAAAACGGGTGAGTAAGAGAAGGAATGAAAGCAAGTATTAAAACGAGATTTGTTAACAGTTTCTGGCCAGAAACAGGTTTTCTGATGGACCGGCCAGGATGGATAGGTTTTCTGATGGACCGACCAAGATGGACAGGCTTCGGACATTGTTCAAAAAGATGACGCGTTCGCTTCTATCCAATATCACTTCAGTCGGCTAAGAGCGTTCGATTTAAACACTTTCGTGGCAGCAAATTGGTTTTTGCGAAAGAGAGCAGATATAAGTAACAAAGAATGCAGAAAACGACCGTAGTCATTCGCTGCAGCAAAACAGCCATGCTAAGGAATTTGGTTGAAACGCACTTCTACTAATTTTGAATATATATTGCGTTATATAAGAAGTGCAATCTTTAGTGGATCACCTGAGGTACCACTGCACTTAATAAAGTTGGCTCTTTTTCTTCGCACAGGTTATTAGCTGCCCAGGCATAGGTTTTATCCACAAAACGTTCTGTTTCGGTTATACTTTAACTACCTGCTTTACGTTGTACGGAATACGTGCAGCTTTTACTCCTTCGCATTTTGCTACCCCACGTGCGTTGTGCATTTAGAACTCTTCATAGGCCTTCATCACAAGAGAAGCTTACGGCTGACTAATGACGGATTGAAACAGAAGTGTAAGTGCTTGACTTGCTGATGTGTGACAAATCAGGTAGGTGGCTGCCTCTTGGAAATGTGTGCGTGCTGATGCAACCGCAGTCCAAAGTTATTTGCGGTGTTGACCAATGGAACCACGGACTTATTTCCGTACATTGCTGATGCGTCTTTTCAACCGTTGAACTAATAACCGTCGTTCATGTGCAACTTAGTCCTACTCTCACTTTCGCTAAATTATCCAGTAGTATATTTAGAAGCAGAGGATACATTAGGCAGTACGCCCGACATGAATCGGGTATGCAAGTACACCCTAATAAATGCTTATATCAAGCAGCAAAAAGCGCCTACCAGATTACAAGAGCGTACTTCTAGACTATTGCTAAATAGGAAAATAGGAGAGTCATGATTTATCTCACTATAGTGGCTTCTTTTCAGCAGAGCCACTTATAGAGAGCCAAGATTAAATTGCAAATTATCTGATAATATAAAGAAACCACATTTAATAAGTATTTTTATTGATTCACTTTCCCCTCCTTCATCGAAAAATGCACTAATATTACGATGTTTCCTTTAAGGTACGGTTTGTATTGACGTGATGTATTCTGATGGCCTTACATGCACGTGATATATTGTATTTACTCAACATCACATTCTGGCATTCTTCTTTCTTATTTTTTAATGGTGTTTGAAACATTCGATGCAAACCTGTCATTTTTTCTATTATCGCATTCATGCTGGCTCTGCTCGTTCCTCTGTTAACGGTGCTGTTCATGTACACGATACTTTCTTGTTATTTTTTCGCAAGAAACATATCTCTTGTAGGTATTTTTGTAATTTAAGCTGTTACCGCCGCCATTGTAGATATGGACATAGTACTTTTGAAGCCATAATTTATTCGAGTTTCTTTAACCCCGCTCCGAGCGTCATTTTGTGGTGCTGAATAAAGAAATTTTAATTTGATATTTTGAATACACTTCCGTGGAAATGATCAATGTGTTCAACAGACACTACTAACTTCTGGCAGCAGACACGGTTTTGGATCAACAACTTGGCGTCATTCAAACTCTCTCTTTTTTCATTACTGGCATTAAGTGCCAAATGATAGTAGTCTCTCCGGGAATACAGAAACCAAGAAGTTAGCTTACCTGCAAATAGACTTCAACCACGACGCAAATTAACGGATGATACTTTCCAAGCGCTCATAAGCGTTTACTCAGCTCGGAAAATCATTCCAATAGACAAAAGTTGGGACTAAAACGCAGGAAGGGGTTGAAGAGATGTGATGCAGCTGCACCGGCTTGTTGTGGCCGAGTAAAGCGACTGTTCTCGAGCAGCTGTCCCTCTCAACTGAAAAATAAGCAGTTAGGAAGAGAAGGCACTTAAACAACAACGTTTCTAGAACACGGCAGCTTTTATTACGTCTCCAGACCCATCTCCACGAAGGCCAATACGTTGACATCACCCACTCGTGGTTGTGTATCGAAACCCTAGATTCCGTCTCACAACAACCGGGAAGCTACAAACCACGTACACATCGGCTTGCACCTGGACTGCGCTGCGGAAAAGAAAATAACAGTGGAAGATGCTGGCGAAAACCCCAGACGAAAGCACAAGTTCAAGGAGATGTGTGCATCAAAAAAGAAGGGAATGAAAGAAAAAGAAGGAATAGCAGAAGGTCCGTTGTCGTGAACCGATCCGCTGTGTCAAGTGTCACGGCCGGCCGATGTCGCTTGGAAGCCGGCTGAGCCCCACTCCGCTTCGTCGGTTCTTCGTCCAGGCCACCCGCCGCTACTGGCAACTCGGCGGGTGGGACGGCAAAGAGGCAGCGTAAAGGGTGGGAGGGGGGGGGGGGGGTGCACAGCGCTCTCCTGACCGACAACCGCCAGTGCTGGGAGCAATAAGCGCGCCCTCTAGCCGCAACGTTATCCAATCTTCCGGCCGACAAATGGTCACCGCGGCCCGCCGCTTTCTTAATCGAACCACTGGCCCGCCGCTCCTGACAGATGATTGCAATCTATTTCGTCCCGTCGCTCGCCACTTTGGACCCGAACCACTTCACGACTCAAACCCACCCCGTCAATTTTCTCCTTCCGTCTTACTTCCCAAGAATTTTCCGCGTTGTAAGTTTTGTTCGCCTCATTCGAGGCATACATTTATGTTCTTGGTTTCATCGTAGTATTTGAGTCTGCAGCTGCTTCCTCTTTGTTGCTTTATAGTGTTTTCTTAATTCCATCACCCTGATCAGAGAGTATTTTCTTTGTATTTTTTTCATCGACGTGTTGTGATGCTTTACATCGAAACTCACAAGGCCCTTATTCTCTTTGCATTACGCTCTTCAAGTTTCTCGCTCGCTCGTTTTTACACACATTTCTTTTTCCAAATGAACTGTGAGATAATTTCTTCTTTCTTGTCATTTTGGGACTCAAGCGTCATCTCTGCAACCCTGTCCTTTTGCTTCGTAGAAGAAAGCAACTCTTTCTAAGCGTTTCTTAGATTTTTTTTCTCAGTCGTTAAAATGCGCCATTCCCTTTCCTTTGAAGATGGTTGCTTCCCTTTTTGCTTGTTTTTTTTTCACTGACTTGAGGGGGCGCTTTGCTGCATCCCAGCTGGACCTGCGAATTTTCTACATACGGTTTCTCCTACGCCCTTCAATGTGTGTGGATTCGTCTGGATTTTGGGGGCTCATTCTGTTAATAGGTTCATATCAGAGCAGTACTCCCTTCGCTTCACTTAACTCAGCATTAACTTGAAGTGAGGAGCATGGAGGTAAGCTGTTCAGCTAGCTGTGCTTCCAATCGGACACTCATCAAATCAAACTCCAAGGAAGAGAACAGTAACGTTGATTCAAACCTGAACGCTTTTTGTGTGTGTGTGTGCGCCTGTGTACCTGAGGAGAAAAAATGCCTTAAAAAAATACGGTCTCGTTTTTTCTGCTTTATTTATTTCTAGCGCTTCGTGTTTTTCTGTCTAGTGCAACGACGCGCAAGCCGAGTGAACAACCAGAACATAATAATAATAATAATAATAATAATAATAATAATAATAATAATAATAATAATAATAATAATAATAATAATAATGATAATAATAATAATAATAATAATAATAATAATAATAATAATAATAATAATAATAATAATAATAATAATAATAATAATAGTAATAATAGTAATAATAATTGGTTTTTGGGGAAAGGAAAATGGCGCAGTATCTGTCTCATATATCGTTGGACACCTGCACCGCGCCGTAAGGGAAGGGATGAAGGAGTGAGTGAAAGAAGAAAGGAAGAAAGAGGTGCCGTAGTGGAGGGCTCCGGGAATATTTCGAACACCTGGGGATCTTTAACGTGCACTGACATCTCTCAGCACACGGGCGTCTTTCTTTCGCGTTTCGCCTCCATTGAAACGCGGCCGTCGCGATCGAGTTCCAACCCGAATTCTTCGGCTCCGTAGACGTGCTCCTAACCACTGAGACACCGTGGCGGGTACCGTCACAGCTCTCATTTCGCGAACTTTTGGCGTCAGTATCTGCTTGACAAAGTGTTTTTTTTTTTTTGTATCACTCTCCTATACAGAGAAACATTTTATGCCCGCACATCAGAAGCAGTGGCAAAGCAAAATACTCTGCCGTAGATTCCGACTCGTCAACAAAACGCGTCCAAGCCATGCTATTCGGCTGGTCGCACGCGCTGTCAGAAAAAAAAAAAGATTCGCGCTCGCTACGTGCGGCCTCGTAAAAAGAACGTGGAAACGTGCTGTTCGAGTCACATGCCTGCTTCGCAGCTATTTTGCGCTTCGCTCCGACTTCCATCTGAATTATGCATGATCCAATTGGCGCCTCGCGGGCGGAAGACACATTTGCGGCCTCATGCGGCACGTTTGTCCCTGACACGTGGCCTGGAAGGCGTGCTGCGGATTCGAGATAGATGAGAAGTATACTCGACGCTGCCATATTTCGCACCAGTACTCTCAGAAGTGTGGTTCCGTTTTTGTAGTAAAACTTTTTGTTGTTATTTTTTCTTAGTTTTGCTCAGCGTTTGAGGTATACCTCTCGGGCCGAGAACAATTGCTTCTGCCCCCTTCGCTATGCGCGCGCGCCGATCCTCTGGAAAAGGTAATGCAGGTAAGAAAAATGCTTGGCACGAGACGTGTAAACGAATTGTTAAGAGAATGCAAGGGGATGACAGTACTTAGCCAAAGTTATTAGGCTTGTCGCTTTAGGTTTTCCTCGATATTCTATGTCAGCGGCGTGTTGCTTGACTTATGAGTAACACTTTTTGACGGTGCTTGGCGATAATTTACTTGGTGTTTTTTTATTTGCTTGGTCGCCGCACCTTAAAACATGCTTTGAAACCGAAAGTGTATGTTAAGGCAAGTATTCATTCATTTCTGCTGTGAAGATGCCAAGCTGCCTGGAGTAATTGACGGTTTTTCAGAAAGAAATATCTAACGAAGAGCTCTGAAGTAGTACATACTGATATTACTTTTATTTTTTTTTGCGCATTCATTCATGCAAGAATAAATGTCAAAACGAGTTTATATTTATGTCGCGCATGCACATATTGTGCGATATTTTTTCTTTCAGTTCTACATATAGCTTTTATTATTTAGTAGCCTTGATTTGAGGGCTAGTTTGTTCGAGTTTTCAGGTTGGAGTAATTTTAACACAATACATAAAACGAACAGTGAAATACTTGCCTTGGATGTTTTTCGTAATTCCAAAAATTGGTTAGAAAAACCGAAACCGCAGAAAGAAGACAGTAATAAATGAACTGTAAAAGTCAGCGTTTCTTGCGAAAAAATTAACTGACGCTGTTTTTTTAAGAATCGCAAAAATGTTAAAATGTCGGCGTAGGTGTGATAATAACGATTCCAACAAACTCGGGATCACGAACGAACATGTGCGTAAAGCCTTATTACTTCCTATGCTGAGCCGTTCTACCCAGTTTTCGCGCCCCTTCCAATTACACAAAAATTTGAGTTCGTTTAGTAATAAAAGCCACACCATCGTTTTAATAAACCAATGCTTCGTTGGATGTCCATGCCAGGCCAAGCCGTCAGCTGCCGCAAGTTGAAAACGTCTCCTTTTGCAATTACTATGCATTGTCCAAGGCAGAGCACTGAAAGCCACTATCTGCTAGCGAAAATTTTTTTATTTCAAACTGCCCGCACTGAACACATGCAGAGTTTTTGCGTTATCGAATTACTTGTGGTGATGTAACTGTTTTTTGGCTGCTTTTAATGTCACCTCGCGAGAACATCGAACCCGTTTAGTCACCGTGATGCTAATATATCTCTGCGATTTTGAGCTTTTATTCCAATGGTTCGCTAATCTTTTTACTCGGCTAGGCAAAGTGTTTCAAAACAGTCGATTACATGTAGGAGGCGGGGTGCGACCTACTTATTTGTGTTTTTGTCTACACAACAATGACTGGCATGACAAGGAATGACATCATGGATGGTAAAAGCAATCATATACACTCAATTTGTTTGTGAGCAGACAGCTGAAGGGAATAGGGGGGCTCGATATGACTTATGATTTAGTTTAAATTGACTATTCGAGTATTTTTCGCCGTTATGTTTTCCTCACGTGAAAGCGGCAACAAAATCTCCCTGAACGCAGTTGGCTGCCTGAGAGCCACCATATTTTTGAGAGCATGCATATTACATTAGTAATATGCATGCTCTCAAGAATACATTTTTCCCGTGATTTTTTTTCGAGTTTCACGACTTGCTTACCAGAACAAAATTAGGAAGTAGACTTTCCGACCACTGTAGGCGGCTGAACCGCCAAAAGCCCAGCTGTCTGCCTTGATCGCCATTAAGGCTTGAGTTGATGCACTTTTTCTGTGCATGCAACAAACCACCGATGGTGTCTAATGGTGCAGTTCGAGGGGGTTTCAGAAGAAAAAAAAAGCAGTAAAGAACAGTAGATTCCATTATTTCGAAAGGTAAAGCTTTGAAGGCGCGCAAAAATATGCTGAACTGTACATAGAAGCCACTCACATTTCATTGATGTGCATTCACGCATTTTCATAGCACGCATCGTTCGCTCTTTCATTTTGGGCATAATTACAGCACTGCACTATTTTACAATGTTCGCAGCTTCTCAGAGAAATTTTGCTTTTCGGAAAGTTCTATTGCAGGGTTGGGCGTACGATTATTTACCACTTCGACTGAAATGATGTTCGGGGGAAAAAAACACTGGTTAAAAAAAGTTGCCAACACAAACTAAGCGCCAAGAAGCAACGTAGAGGCGGTCCGAGCTGTGAGCAAACTGCGGACAAAGTCAGCTTTGCAGCTCAAAATAAACACACAAAAAAACACCTCGCGATGAAAGTGCACGCAATCTCTGTGATTACATAGAAAAAATCTAGGAAATCAATACAGGCCTGGTGTCCATGGGTACCTGGTTTTTTTTTTCCTTTTGCCAGAGAGCAAGGTGTGCTAGGTTGTTTAAATATTAATTTTCAATTCTCTTCGAGCATGGAAGTCATAACTGGCTCGTGTTTTGTTTACCCATCCTCAGAAAAGAAGAACATTTGTATACATTATGATTTCATGTTCTCTTTGAACACAAGCTAATTCATTATTAAAAGGACGTCGCGAATGAAAATTACGTCGAACACCATGCGAGCCTTTGAAACGCCTAGTGGAAAAAAATATTGGACCGGCATTTCTTTTTTTTTTTCAAATGTGTAATAAAAGGAGACGGTTTCTTTTTTTCCTCTTCTGCTCTAGAAGAAACAAGAACGAGCATTTTCCATTCTGTTTTCTTTTTTACGCCTTTTCATTATTGGTTGAATCTCTTATGATTCTCTGCACCAAGCGGAATTTAATATTTACTAAGAGCCTCCGTCTGGTTCGGCGTTACGTTTTCATGCAAACATGGCTTACAGTCGCCTCCTGTTGTTTCTTTCTGCGGTTCATACTTGCCCGAAAGCAGCAATAACCTTCGAATGCGGCAATGCTTTATCATATAATTCACTATCCGCGCAGTCCCACACTGTGAAGTGCCGTCGCGGTGGCTCAGTGGTTATGGCGCTCAGCTGCTGACCCGAAAGACGTGGGTTCGATCCCGGCCTCGACGGTCGAATTTCGATGGAGGCGAAATTCTAGAGGTCCGTGTACTGTGCGATATCAGTGCACCTTAAAGAACCCAGGTGGTCGAAATCATTCCGGAGCCCTTCACTACGGCGTCTCTCATAGCCCGAGTCGCTTTGGGACGTTAAACTTCCATAAACCAAACCAAATACACCGTGAAGTATACAAAAGTCTATACGTCCACTGACTGTGGGCACTAAGGCGCCCCTATTTCACACAATACGCCACCTCTCCGAGCAAGAACGTAAGGCATGTTTTGCTTTTTTTTTACCCCGCATGATGCAGGGGAGCCTGAAAACGTGAACTTGATATCGCTATATACGCTGGAGCAGAGCGGTTGAGAAAAAAAAAACTGATCGAAGAAAATAGCGTAATCTCCCCACGTGTCGAGGCTGCACAACAAAAATAAAAACTCCCCCACAACCTTCACATCTTTTGCGAAAGCTCTACTTAACGAACAAAGCTGGAAAAGTCTGCCATAGCTGAAGCCTCGACATTGATTCTGACCTTGAATAAATACATAAAATAAAATATTGCTGCGACTGGGATTCGAACCCGCTGCGGCGCGATCGGAACAGTTACGCTGGCCACTGCACGAGAGAGAGAGATCAGCATGCTATCGCAGCAGCTGATCATGCTTCGAGTTAAACTGCAGCACACTCTCAAGTTGTGCATTGCACATCGCCGTCTTCATCAACTTCCATCAGCGGCGCAAACAGATCAGATCAGCTTAACCTCGGTCAGAGCTTAAACTGAGTCTAATATCGTCGCCAGACGTCAGCAAGGCCATCAGCCAGCAAGGCTGAAACACATGGTTTCGCACGTCAGCCTTGTTTAACTTATCAAAGCCCTGCCATTTTATCGTATTTCAATGGTTTTTCACATACTTGGATAAAGATGCAGCGCGAAAGAGACGAGCACGGGAGGGAGACACGACACAGACGAACGCAACTAACAACTGGCTTTATTTTCCGTAACAGATGTATAGCTGCACACATCGCATGCGCACACGACACTAGGGCGGCTCTGGGTTTCTACTATCGCACAAATAACGGGTATCAAAATGTATCATCAGGGGAAAAAAAAAGGGGGGGGGGGGTGGAGCAAAGAGGCATTGAAGACGAACCTACAGAAAAAACCTAAAGGAAAAAGCAGGCACTCACGAAACGGGCGGTATTATTCTTACAGAGACCTTTCCAGAAAAGCGCGCTCGGAGAAGAACAAACTTATTGACGCGTCGTTAACGCAATGACTCGATTTTTTGTTAATGTGGAAAGCCTCCAGCAAAACTCTGGCTTTTGTGTTTGCACTCTTCTCAGGCTTTCCGCGATTGTAGAATTTCCGCGAATGTAGATAAGTAATCAGATTTCTCTTTTTCTGTCAAGAAGCCCAGAGCCGCCCTAGTGTCGTGTGCGCATGCGATGTGTACAGCTATACATTGATATCTGTTACGGAAAATAAAGCCAGTTGTTAGTAGCGTTCGTCTTTGTCATGTCTCCGTCCCGTGCTCGTCTCTTTTGAGCTACATCTTTATTCAAGTGTGAGCCACCAACTAGGCCAGGAACAAGTTTTAGTGAACCACCTTTCGCAAGCACAAGTGGCAATTTGAGCACATTTCTCTACACCATCCTTGACAAACTTTGCCTCTTTTATTCTTCAAAACTTTTACTTCTCCATTAGGAAGAAGGCATAGGAGCTTCTGTGCTGCCTTTTTGCCCCTCATACTTCACACTCGGCATATTTTGAGGAGGCTATTAAGAGCCTTCTCTATCATCAGTCCTCTAACCACCCATGAAGACTTCTACTACAGACGGTGTGGTGTATCCTATAGGGAGGAGTATAAACCTGCGTGCTCATAATGTTCGAAAAAAAAAAACCTGTCACATGGCATTACTCGAAGTCCTTTCCAGCAAAGGCGCCCAAAGCTCAAAGGAGCAGCGACGCAGCTACACGGTGCAGCCCAAAGGTTAAACAGTCGTTTAGGCTTAGCATCCGCTGCTGTGCTTCAGGCGGCTGAAGTGAGTGTTTTAAAATTAAAGCCGGGAATTCTGTTCATTTGTAGCGCTCAGACAATTTTTTATTCAAATTGCTTCCTTAAAAAAACCGCAAGAGCTCCTCTCGTCAGCAGCAGCAGGTTTTCTGTATTGCCTTGGCCACGTGGAGCAGTTGGTGTTGCTGCAACAGTTTTTCTGTCTAGAAATCCAGGCATAAAATATAAACAACCGCTCAAAAACCAAAGCCAGACATACATTTCGTATTTTTAAAGATGATTTCAAATAATGCTGGCTGCGTGTATTTTTTCATTGCTTTTGCTTTTTGACGTTGGACGGCACTGCGATCGCAGGTTCTAGAACGCCGCACCTTTGGGCTCCAGAGGCCTCGGGCGGGCGCCTTCGCCACCGTGGCCCTTAGCGGCAAAGGCGCAGCATTTGCGCCGTGTAGCCGCACTCTTTACGCCTTTCGATATAAGGACCTGATTCTCAAAGGCATTTGCGGTGCCCGTGTGACAAGGCCATAAGCCTTTGTTCACTAAGTGCGGGTACAGGACGCAACTTCTGTGGAGGCGATATTCGGAGCATGAGCCCAGCTTTATTAAAATGCTTAGTAAACTCACTGCAGATGTAGGAGTAATGACCACAGCGCTGCTTGCAACATTTCGAAACTTTATCGTCGCTACTATATTGTTCCTATGTGCTGCGGATTCTAACGTTATTCTTTCATTTCATTTGATTCCATTCTTATTTACTTAAAGACCTTTTGTGGGTTTTATATAAGAGGTGGGGTTATCGTGAGAAGGCAAAGATTTTTTTTTTTCATGATGACAGGTTGGATGCAACTTTTTCTAGGAAGGTTGTTGGACTTGTGATGGCTGCCATTTTATGGGGAAGATCGTTCCAGTCGCTTGCTGTTAGGAGGAAAAATGACTTGAAAAATGTAGTCATACGGGCACGTTTGCCTGAAACTTTCAGCGGATGACCAATGCGGCGAGACGTGCGAGATGGCGGTGCGCAGATGTATCGCTGCTGTTTGAACTGGATATAATGAAATTTCTGAAATAGGCACAGGCTAGAAATACGGCGACACGAACCCCGGACCCTTCAACACATCCACATGAACTTTCCGTAGTTGCTATCAGATGAGAATGTCGCGATTAATTTAATACATTCAGTATGAGCGTAACGACTCTGAACTTACGAATTGGGAAAGAATTAGTTTTGTTCAAACTTATGCGATCTCCTCTTTAATTTAGTCTTAGAATTATATCAACGACTGTATGCATATTAATAGCTGGCATTAAAATTTCTATCGAGAAATACTGGGGCCTTTAGGAAGTAATTTTTTCGTCTAACACATCAGCCTAAAGCTATGAATAACGAACCTCTTTTATTGCCTTTTTGTCTAAAACAGCCATTTCAACCACTCTTGTAGCGTTGAAGAAAAAAATTATTTGCTCACAAACTTTCACAGTAAAAGATCTGCAATAGTACAATGGATCGCTTCCAGCGGTATTTCAAGACCGCAAACTTAGGAAGTATTAGTGAAGACGCCATCTTCTTGTTCATTTTTCATTTGCTGAAGCTACCTTACTATAAAAACAAAAGAGAATTTTTTTATCCTCAGCTCTAAAGGAAAGTTTTTAACGAGGCCCTCAACCATGTAGTTGTTTTGCGCTAAATAAACTGATACCTTGCAAGCACAAAGACCTCATCTTCCAGTATTTTCCCTCGATCATTTTTTTTTTCTGGCCTTTATTAAGCTCTTGTATTGTTTGATTTTAATCTCCGCCTTTCATGAAGGTTGCTGCATAATTTGCCAATAATTTGTAAAAGCTTAATAAGATGTACACCGTAGTTGGTAAAAAAAAGAAAAACACGTTGAACTTGTGATATCAGAGGCGAGACATCCCTGTCCCCCTAACCTCTGCTCTTCCTCCCGTTCGGACGAGATACTGGCCCGGCGAACTTGATGACGCCTTTGTTTCCAGGGTTTGATAGACAAAAGATTGAAGCAAGGAGAAGAATCCTTTTGGAGCGAGGAGGCTTTGTGGTTTCCATGCCAGATTTACAGGACGTTCAACAGCGGATGCTCGGTCTATAGCGTATGCTTTGTCACGCCATCGTCTTCAGCGGTGGAACAAAAAACACTTAAACTCGGGGCTCTGATCTGCAGACAAGATTCCAGCAGGGTTGAACGAATAATAGCGAGCTTGAAGGAAGGAAGGAAGGAAGGCCTGAGACGTTGCTGGCACATACCCACTACGGGGAAGTGGCCAAGACACAGGCGGTTAAGCGAGCTTGAAGCATTGTTCTATGTACTTCTTTTTTCTCTTTAAACCAGCATCAGTGTCTCGAGAGAAAACGGCTTTTCTTCCGCTCTCTTGTTTGGCTTTTTGCTTCAACAAGGTTACAAAAGACGAAATTAAGTGATGACTGAATGTCCACCCTGGAATAACGATCGTCTCTCCATACGGGTGACCGACAGTGGGCTAGATTTTTGTTTTTAGTTGGTTACTTTTACTAATTAACTATTAGTAAGCAGATCGATCATGCGTTGACCTAATTTAAACTATAATCCACAAGTCAAAAGAATCAATAATTGACAATGTCTCATATTTGAAATAAGCCAAGGCTATAATACGCGTGTCATATGATAGACTGGATTATTTTTTTTCATAAAATAAGTTTGTGTCAGAAGTGCGAATACGTCTTCGAACTCAAATGAAGCTTGGATAGGGGAGCCTTCAGATATTCATTTCGTTACCGTGGTGCGTAGGTCCTCGCATGTTACTCTTCGCTCGCAGTCTAAAGTCAGACTCAGCAAGGCACAATGTCAAGCGTGTACTTCAATACAATTTTGCAAACGCGCTTATGGCAAGAACTAAGAACAAGTATCAGTACGTCACAACAGGCATCTTAATCTGTGCGGGAGGGTAACATGTGGTTAGAGCTAACCAAGTCTTCCATCAAATGTTCGTCTAACCAAGAAGTGCAGAATGGCCAAGTATAAAGTTTTTAAGGTTTCAAGCTCAAGCTTTCAAAGTTGTTGGAATATAAGTAAAAATGGAGCTTTGTGTGCCGAAGAGATAGGTAAAGCCTGCTCACCACTGCAACCAACGCACGGAAACAAATAACCACACAATGATTGAAAAGAACCAAAAATCATCATAAAGAATATTGAGCGCAACAGCAAACACATTGCATAGTTCAGCATACATATTTCGCTCAAAATATTCTAGTCAGAAACGTCTACTAACCGAACACATAAGTCTTCTCGCGTTGGCACTCTGTTTGTAGCAAGATACTTCGCGATTCCATCCATGCATTTGTCTCCCTTACCCGAAAGGAGTCATTCCGCGCGCGCAGTTTTTTGTTTGAGTATGTGAAAACGACTACCTCTTCCTGCCTTCCGCGGGCGCTCGATGCGATATGACGACTGTGGGGATGAAGAGCAAAGTATAGGCTGCGCGTAATGTAATCGCATTTTGCTGGCGCGAGCAGCCATTTATCATAATTTGTCAGTCGGTACTCGAGCCCTTCCTCTTGCTCTTTTTATCGGCGGCTATTTGCTTTGCTTCATCGAGTTGCACACTCTATTTTATCAGAGATACCTGTCCGCTAGAGCTATTTGATCCGCGCTCTTTGCGTGGATTATTAAGGAGCGGGCCTATTAATGTGATTCGTCTTTATTAGATCGACATGAAAGAAAGTAAACATTACAAAAATTGGAGTCATCCTGGCTTTTTGTTTTGATTTCAGATTTGATTGTGAGACATGGGCACTTTTTATTCAAACTCCTGCCTTCAGGAGAACTGCGGAATATATAAAAGAATCTTAGAGTTCTACATTAATTCTAAACAATGTAAGAGACTTTTGTATGGCCGGCAGCTAGGTGTTAGTCTGAAACAGTATTTCAGATTATCAAACACTGAAATATTATTGGGTGGGCTAAAACAAGTCTTAAATCATGAAAAGACTTCTTCGGCGTATGTCAACTATGTTACTTATGCATGGAGAGAAAGAAATATGGTTCATATGCTACAGCAGTGATAAATATTCCGTCTCGACGAGGATTGTTAATTAAAATGAGACATGTTGTATCATACACCGTATTTCATTATGTCCCTTTGTACGTAAGTATTGTATTCTCTACGTGTTCTCTACATGTTTGTTTGTTTGTTTGAAAGTTTATTCGGCCATATTACAATATGCCCCCGGGGAGAGGCAAAAGAAGGCAGACAGAGCGTGTCTCCTAACGAGGCCTACACCCCGCCTTGCACATCTGGACACTGGTGACTAGACGGCAAATCATGTTTACAAAAACACAATCATTTTCAAGAAAAGAACAGCACACTTAAGGGTATCAAACCTGATCACGAGACAAGAGAGAAAGACATTACTATAATGTTAAAAAAACAAAAACATGACATCGTTACGCCCGAACTGTCTAATCATAAATGCAACACAGATAATAACTAAAAAAACGAAAATAATTAGAAAACTTGATAACAGGCAATGGAGTATAAATATACAGACAACAAAAAAAGAATCAGTACGAACTAGACTCAAGTAATCGCAAAATTACAAAACAGGAAAGAGCAACTTCAATTTTTTCTTAAAGGCAATAGAGCTCGTAGCTTCTTGAGTCATTGTCACTAAAGATGGGTGCGCATTACATAAGGCTGCGAGTTGGTTAGTTACACTTTGTGTTCCATAATTCGATCTGGATCTTGTAGCAGATAGGGAAACCACGCGCAATTCATATTTAATGTTTCTAGAAAAGTACATATTCTAGAAAGAAGTGAAATCCTCCTTAATTTTATAAAACATGTGAATCGCTAAGCTAAAGTTGTAACAATCAAGCAAACTGCGTGCATGAAAAGTTTTGAAGAGGTTTGTTTCATCAGTTGGATTTATACATGTTCGGGCCTCTTTCTCCCCTGGCGCGAATGGCTGAATGCACACCTCGCTGTTTGGCTTCAGCTCGTTGTTCTACTGTGCTTCGAGCCACCGTCTAAACCTACAATCTCTCCGAGACGATCCTGTTTAAAAAAAGATCTTTGGAGCTTCTTCCAATGTGAGTGCGTGGCTAAACATCCACTGCCCTCTACCACTATAACCTTCCCTTCCTATCCCCAGAAAAACTAAGTATGAAACACAGATACGAAAAACAGGTGGTATCATCGGCAAAGAACAGCGCATACGCTAAAATGGCATAAAAAATTTTGTGTCTTTCTTATTCCCTCTTTTCATTAAAACTTGTCGAATCATAAACTATAGCAAGCCGAAGCGAAAGTATGGGTCCAAAGCTGTAAACTCTGCTCTCTCAAACTTTTCGCTTCGCCCTGAAGTTGCATCCTTCGGACGGCCTCAGACACGCGAAGTGAGCCGTCGTTTTGGGCTGGAAGCTGCTTAATAATATTCCCGTTCTCATTTTCAGTCACCGCGGTAGAGGCGCCCTTCTCACAAAACAGTCATTTTGTCGAAATATGCTGCCAGCTGCGTGCTGTCGTACAAACGTCTTTCATCCGCCCCCGCCGACAACGCGAGCCAGCTTTCCATTCACGAAGCACATGACGAATCTCTGTCTCCCTCATTCTTAACGATGCTCTCGGTCGTAATGAGGAGCTGAGAAATTCCAAATGCTCTCGTCGTCCAGTTTCCAAACTCTGGCTTTCCATAAATGGCACATGCTCGCCGAATTAAAATGCGAATGAGAATATAATACAAATAGCGGTAGAGACGAAGACACGCGTCTTAAGTTTCGCCGAACAACCCCAACGAGTCGCTTAGAAGTTCGAGTTTCCGGATATTGAAAGGAATTTCAAGCTACCCTGCCGCGTTTCATCTGGATTTCCTAATAACTTCCGGAAGCATGAATGATAGGACCGGCGCTGTCATCGCTGTTTCTGAATGTTTGTTTTGTGTAGCGCCGTGAGGTTCGTGTCGTAGTGTGTCTTTAAAGGCAAGACTTTCTCATCGTAATGGTCGTATTACTCGCAAGATTGCTTCTGCTTTTCAGTCCACCGAAGCAGTGCTTATTTAAACCATAATGGAAGTTGATAGCAGGTAAACATCCTGATGCTGCATTCTTGTTGGACCACGAATTGCGGAAATGTTTTCATGCATATTCGGCGTGTCTGTCCAATTCTGTCATTGTCTTCGTTGTTTTCGCTGTTTTAAGATATGAAACTGTTTTGTTCGACCTAAACGTACAGATGGTGAAGATGGTGAGTCCGCTTACAATTTATTTGGAGGAAATAGAGAAACAGATAGACGAACTCGCGGATAAATACGCCCGTACACCATACCTTATAATTGTTCGAACTTTATTGAAATATTTTTGGAGATTTTTATGATATACGGTGATTAAATTCCAGGTGCGTCTCAGGTGCGCACATAAAAAAGGCGCATCGCAGCCTCGATTAATTTTGCGCCTTTAAACTTAATATATTCTATAAAAATTTCTATGGAGAGAGATTTTCTCAACGTTTGGATTCATTGTGGAACTTGTATCCGAAATAACACTAAACAAATCCTCGGTATCAGCTATTAAAGGTATCAGTTAAAGGGGCCTTCACGCTATTGACACTAGTTTTAGTGCGAGTTATAAAAGCGGTCATATACTACATATGGATGTTCACAATAGGGGTCATGATATATGGACGGATTATTGTTATTCGTTGGTCGCAAATGACGTCATCACATAGGAAAACCGCATTACCGATGAGCCATATTACTCATCGATAATGTGACCTGGCTATGTCATGACGCCATTTCTAGCAGACGACACACTGTGATGTCTCGGCCTAGACAGGTGGGGAGGGGAAGATGTAAGCTTGTCATTAGCGGCTAATACTCAAAAATTGAAAGATATGCAGGAAGTATGCCATTAGCTTGTTTAACAACGCCACGAATAGGTCTGGGCTTCGTCCAGTTGTGTCTCGTGTTGTGATTGTAAAATTCAGCGCATTTCTACTACAGCAACGGACAGATATTTGATGGGTATGCAATTTTACGCATCCGAAACGTCCTCATTTTTTTGGATTAAGACAATGTTCACATTCTTCCAAGATTACGTTGTTCTCCAGGTCGTAGAACACTGCGTATACAGGGCGGGAAGTTTTTCTAGCAAAATGTCCCCAAAATCTTTCAGGAAACCTGCAGTTACTTGTTCCTCACCAGCCACAATCTCCTTTTGGATTGCGTGTAGTGCTTTAAGTTCCCCCTTCGTTACCGACGGCAGTCAAATCTACGCTACTGACTTCACCATTTGAATCCCTATTATTTCGGCTGCTGTAAAGATCAGTGTAGAATTTTTCGTACACTCTAACTATCTTATTCATATTAGTAATGGCATTGCCCTCGTACTCTATAGGGGCTTATATCTGATTTTTTCAAATGAATAATTTCCTCGTTCCCGCTTTCAGGCGGCCTCCTTTATTGGGAGCCTGCTCTATCCTCTCCACATAATACTTCCCTAGGTCCTTTACCTTAAGCTCATTGATTAGCTTCGACAGTTCTGCTAATTCTAACTTTCCTTTTCGATTAGAGGCTTCCATTGTTTTGCGTCTCTTAAGCTGGACTTTTGTCACCTCCAGACGAAAGTATCCTTCATGTTCTGAACGTTAAGGTCATGGTCCCCTAATAAAGCGGACCGTATATTCTCCA
The DNA here is from genome assembly GCF_052857255.1 of Amblyomma americanum. NCBI lineage: Eukaryota > Metazoa > Arthropoda > Arachnida > Ixodida > Ixodidae > Amblyomma > Amblyomma americanum. The sequence goes on along the minus strand of NC_135506.1, from coordinate 41,729,438 downwards.
GCGAGAGCCTGAATTTCTCTACATTAACCCTTACCGCTAGTTCACTGAGGGTCTCCTTTCGTACTAGTAACCTCTGTTCTCTGTTTATATCTAGGCTAATTCGCGAGCTTACAATCTTGTTGTCCCATCTCACCCTTGGAAACCACCTCCACATCCTGCATAATGGCAGGGGGTGTGTGGAGTGCGATGTCTACTTCATGATAAGTCTCACCGTCCGGGCCCTTCTATGCCCACTTCTCTTTCTCCCATTTGCGGAAGAAGGCAATCATGATCTGCAAACTAAAGTGTTTGCAAAATATACTAACAAATTACCCCTATAATTCCTAGAACATTTGCCTTAGCCACTCACTACTTGGCCGCCTGCCTTCCTCTTGCCTATCTTGGCATTGAAGTCGCCCACCAGGACAGTGTGCTGCGTTTTTACTCTGCTCATAATAGATTCCACATCTCCATAGAACCTATGGACAATTTCGTCCTCAAGACTGGATTAAGTGCGCAGGCCTGTACAATCTTGAATTGGCAGCTATTTTAAAGTTTGATTTCGAACACTGCCACCCTCTCCTTTATGTTGTAGAACACATCTATACAGCCAGTAGTATAAGTACTAATATGGAATCTCATTGCGAGATCTCGCCGGTCTGCTAAAGCACGATAGCGTATAACGCGCTCACTCTTAAACGCTACATATGATTTATCTGTGTGAACCTCATCGCTGCGTAGGTTAGTTGCTCCGCAGCCGCTAGGGTCTGAGGGCTAGGGTTAATTGGTATAATCATATAGGAGCTGTTGGCCATGCACTACACCAGGGTGGTCATATACTGCTCTGGTGAGAGGGTCTGTTGTCAGTTTTCTGGTAGCCGGGATCAGGTGATCAGGTCACACCCCATACCTGGTTTTCAAATTCGACCAACACTGGAAATTTTTTTGTCGAGTCAAAACTGTAGCGTCACTGCGATTGAAACAGCAATCCTCTTCTACGTGAGGCGTATACTCTACCTTCACGCAATCGCTGCCGTAAGTAAGTTTATGTATGTGTATGTAAGAGCCCTTCACTGGTACGTTCTAGGGGTGCATATTGGCCGAGTAAGGCGAAGTTTATTGTGTGCCTCTTGCCCTCTGCAGAAAGGCACGCCTTGCCTGAATCTTTTCAGTAAATATTAATATTTATTTATTGATACTGTTGACCCTCGCTTGAGGGTCGTTACAGGGAGGGAATACAATGCAATGTACAACAGAAAAAATTCATGTCTCATAACATCAAGTTGGGTGCCCCCGACACAAAATATCGATAGAACGTTCGAAATTTTGCACTTCCGATTGTTCGACAACTTCAACAGGCAAAGCATTCCAAATTTCGATGACATCAGGAAAAAAAGAGTAACGAAAAACATCAATACGTGAGTCGTAAGGCTTGATCGATCGAGTGTGGCTTGTTCTCGCACTCCGTCTTCCCGGAGGCTGAACATATCTATCTGATTTTATCTTGAAGTGCCCTTGAATTTTTTGAAAGAAAAGTTTTAGTCTTAATTTTTTCCTTCCATTTTCCAGTGACTCGAGCCCACATGAGTTCAGCATTTCCGTCACTGAGTCCCTTCTTCTGTATCTTGACGATATAAACCGAGCAGCCATTCTTTGAATTCGTTCCAGTTTATTTTGATTGATTTATTTATTTGATTGATTTTGGTTGATTTTGTAAGCTTCAAGTGGCTTCTGCTTCTGCCACCATTCCGCTCAATTTTTTTCTTCTCGTCGCCGAAGTAAACTTTTTCTGTGGCAGAAAAAATCATGGCGCAGCTCACCGAACGCCACCCATTCTCTTCGCGGTCGGCTATAGTCATTCGTGGGCGAGATAATAAAAAAATAAACAACCCGGAGGCGGAAAACTTGCTGCTATTTTTTTGTTCCTTAATTTTCGTCAGTTCTCTTCAGTCTAGGGAACAAAGTTTTTTTCTCTCTTCTTTACATCCTTGTTGAGAAGAGGAGTTTTCTCGTCACCAGGAGCCTAGATTCCGCGAACCTGACGAGAAGAGGAGATAAGAGCTGATGCAATATGCAGGCAACCACGCTCTCGCTTGGCCGGCCACACATTTCCCACTACCCGCCTATTCTGATCTGGCATCCTTCCCTAGACGAAGCGCGAGCCGAAGTCTGCCTTGCATCTTGTTAATTCAGTGCAGCACCCAGTAGGCAGCTGCGGTTACTGCTCCAGAGAATTGCAGGAAAGCGGCCGACGGCCCTGCTCCATAGCCGTAATTATTCTCTGTCACCACTAATTTTGTCCCTGCAAGGGGCTGCGATTAGCCAGACTAGATAAACTTGTGCTGCGACGCTTCAGGCTGCTGCGCTTAGCGACAGCGTGAAAGTATGTTTAGTTTTACTACTGGTTTAAAAAATTGCCGCTGTATTTTCCTACTTATTCGGGAGCTGTTGCTTTGAGCGTAGTGGCACGAAATCCTCCCTGCGTAGTCTTTTTGAGTACACAATTTTGTATGAAAGTCGGAAAAGATGCCGTCATCACCTTATTCCTAGTTCATTAACGTATCGCAGATTTTCATTTTATGATGCGCGCCGAAGAAACGTTACATGCTCCTGGAAGGTTGTAATCATGAAGACAACGAGATTACCAAGCTTAATACGAATTTTATCTGTCGAGCGTGAAGATCATTAACACTATCGAGTGCAATGCAGGCAAAAAACAAAAAAAAACAGGTGGCCGAGTGCTTCAAAAGTACTCTCCCGAGTGATATAAACTATTTCGAAACCATCTATACGGAAGTATTCACGCAACGTCACCGACGCCATTTTAGTGTCTAAAGCCAACTTCAGCGGTGCTGGCTGAAGAAGGGGGATAAGTGGATCGACAATCGCCGTAGCCTTTCTCCGTGCTGCATGGACGGCAAAATAGCGACTACTGTGGCTTGAGTGCATACCTCGTATACAGCACAGAAGTTGAGGGACGGCAGTATAGTGGAAGAAGTTGAGAAATTGAGAGAGTACACATGCCGTCTCCTCGCTTTGGCATGATCATCCGTTGACTGTGCCTTCATTGTGAAGGAATAGCTACACAACATTCTTGGTCATCTCATGTGTGAGTACCTGACCAGCTTTCTGGATTGATACGAAAAATGTAGAACGGCAACATCAGGCGCACAGAGGAAGTATCTAGAAAGTGTAATATAGGAGTTTCTCTTTTACCTTTGTGAAGAGCCGCTAATGCCACAAAGCACCGTACAGGCGAGGACAGAAGAAAACAGCCCAGTTCTCTCTCCCAAAGCTACTGTAACTAGGCTGGAAAAAAAATTAAGAAACATGTATGTCTACATGAAGCCTATCAAAGAAGTTTTCTCGCCTGCCCATCCAACACCGCCTAACTGGGCAATGCGCAAGGAGATTACAGCGCCGAAGAGTGCTTCGTTTTCTTAAATCAGAAACTGTTCTCCCCGCATGTACTTTGTATGAAAAAACTCCGGCTCTTTAAACGGGAATGTAGAATAGATCTACCGGACTGAGAATGTTTGTCTTTACTTGGCTGCGATGAGCCTGCATATCAAGATTCTTCCTTTGTTACTATTCCTCGCATTAGGAAATGGTGTCTTGCAAAAAAAGGCTATTGAAAATAAACGGAATAAACTGCCTATGTACAGAGTCATTCACTCTTGAGGTGAGCACGTGGGCGCCTGGTCACACTCCGTGGCACGTCGGTGCGGTCCGGCATCGACACAAAATGACGCAGACGCAGACCACCAGGAGGCGGTGCTTATCGTTTTCTGCTACAGCCTTCGAGAGCAGCACTCGCTGCAGCGTTTGAGCACCGTAGCAAATAATACGAAGCACCGCGTCCTTGTCCCACTGCGCCTGCGCCACTTCGCTTAGATTCGGGGTTGCGCAGGACACACTTTCCCACACGTGGCTAGGCACCCACGTGCTCACCCCAAAAGTGGACGACCCGGTACAAACACCACAGTCATAGAAGATGTTGCGTAAATTTCACCTACAAGGAAAAACTTCGCGCTGAGAATGATCTCTACTGGCTTTGAACTAATTAAGAGTTCTCTAGTATCTGTCGCCAGAGACGTCTTTCCTGTCCCTTAACCTTCGTACACATCTGTGGTGCATTATTTTAGCGGCATGCAGAGAATGGCACAGACCGGCAATTCAAAGCACGGGCGCATGTATGCAAATGTAATGAACGAAACAGCAATAATTTAAAAAACCAAGAAAAGAACAGAAGGGGGGGGGGGGGGCACTTGTCACTTCTAACATCTACTAACTCCACGCACCACAATGTGGGTTTTCTGGTAAGGCAAGAACTTATTTATCGTTAAACGTGCATCGTGCCCCATTGAAAAGAACCCGAAAAAACTTCAGCGTTAAGTAAAAGCGCTTTTATTGAACTCGGGTATTAGTTGCGGATCATCGCCGCCTTAGTTTAGCATACTGAATCAAGAGATAAAGCGACTGCCAGTTCCTATTCACGTCCTCTTGGTGGGCACCAAGCTGGCAGTCGTTTAGGTAACGCCTCTTGGTAATGTTGGGGATGGCGGAGGCCTTGGGTTGTCTGACTCATTCAGCATCGCAGGTGCCGGCTCCGAAGGACAGTGTCGGGCTCTGAAAATAACGAAACTGTAAAGAACATTTATTTTTACATGTTTACAGTGGAGACAGCAGTGTTTCGGGAACGAACCAGCTGCCCGTTAAATGCCCCTCATATTCCCTAGATCCCTGGCTGGGGAGTAAGGTTCTGCGAATGACATCCAAACAAGGGAGCGGATACAGACACTGGTGGTACCGCCCACGGCAGGTGGCTGTGCTGATACTCCCTCGCAGCTCGGTCGATGGAAAGAGGAAAGCACAATCCTCGAACACTATCGCGTCGATGTCACCACAGCTGACACGTAGGCGCCCCCGTGGGAAAGGAATGTCATGCCGACTCCCAGCACGTGGATGATGAACGGCCTTGCGCTTCCCCGCCTTTTCTCCGAAACGCGGGAACTCTGTCGAGGTCGCAGCCATCTTTCAATTATCATCCCCAGAGTGACCGTTGAATAGCATCACTTGGTCCGGCGACCCGAGGACAGGCTGGGTCACCTGGCTCCGCCATTGTCGCCGCTGCTTCCGCCTCTGCTTCCGCCGCTGCTTCCGCCGCTGCTTCCGCGAACGGCAGCGCTCGCAGCTGCGTACCTTCCCGTTGAGTCATCCGCCTTCCCATTCACCTTCTAGGAATTCCTCTCAGGTGCGAGTTCACCGAACTAAACAATAGCCAGCCATTGCTCTGGGGACCAAACAGAGGACGTACTAGTGTGAAGACAAGTACTTTCCCACAACGTGATTGTAGTCGGTATTCTGATGGCGGCTATTACCTTTAACTGAAGATCACAGACAGCATCTCTACAAGGTTTTAAATACCGTGCTTCTTTGAAGAACAAGTTATTCTCTCCAAGCAGATCCAAAACTTGCTGAATGAGTGAGTCGGGAATTCTGCGCTTGTTTAAGTGCAAACATTCTTGGCAGTACCATGGCAGTGCTGCATAGGATAGCGCTACCTCCTGTCCCTCTGTTTGCCCTTTATTCCCGCCGTCGTCAACGTCCGAGACCACGTGAATACGTTTTGCGCGCCTTCTTTTCTGGCAAGTTCCGCAAGCACTGCAGCGAATTTCTGGAACCGAAGAATGCGTACGACGCCGCGCCCGACCCAAGCCGATACGACGGGGCATACTTGCATCGAACGGATGGCCGGCTTGCTTGGTTTCGCTTGGCCTCACAAGACTCGTTGGGCGGGGCTCGCTTTAGTACCGCAAGATTGGACGCTGCTGGGCGAGATCGGGACGTCTTTCTTTGTCCTGCTTCCCCTGCCTGCATCAAATATTCACGATCTCCGGTGTGGCCCATTTGCCGGCCAGCTCATGTGTCCTCTTGCGATAACGAGGATGAAAAAAAAGATAAGAGCACAGAAAAGTGAAAGCTGTTTCTGGGCAATACAGCACCAAAATGCACCAGAAAAGGCACTGAGGGGAAACGTACGGTGCAGACAAAGAGACTACAGAAGCGTCTAGCAAGGCAGTTGGAGAAATGTGCTCGTTTGTGTAAGCAGTGTGGCGCTTTCACCCGCACTCTCCGAAAGGCGAAGCAGCATAGTTTTCTTGGTAGATGCAGCAGAAGCGCTAGAAAAGTAGACTGGCCTTCTGCAGGCGCTTCGTGTTGCTCAAGTTCCATACAGGCAATTGTTTCGACAAAATGGCACGTTATGCCCGCAACCCAGCGAAGCGCAACTAAACTTGGTCCCGTAAAGTTTACTCGAGACGTTTTAGCAAAGACAGCCTTTTCCAAGGTTTCGCAAACGCTCGCTTTAACAGCGTAGCCACTACAGCGTAGAGAATAATTTATATCTGTACATTGCGACGAACTGCCTCGCAGTAGACTCCGCTCTGAACGAGCCCTAGTGGTATTACAGCTCAGTTTTATTTCTTTTTGTTGTTTAGGCGTTGTATGTGTGACGGAAAGAGCAACCGCTGTGCTTTCACTCGCCTAATACGTATACAAGCGAAGTTCTTCATTTATTCGAACTAAAGAGATCTTTTTTTTAACAAGTTTATACTTTCTGTTTCAAAACTGAAAGAAAATAAGCCTGTCAATGGGCCCCCCGAGTGTTTCCGGAGTTACTGCCGGCGTAGTAGTATTCGTCAACATTTATTAGAGCGCTGGGAGACGGCTCCCCTGCTCTAATATGCTTTAATGACTACTTTAAATCCAGCCTCTAAGCATGAAGGTTTGAAGTGATAGAAACGTAATGCACATAACGGTCCGCAGAAGACGTGAAAGTGTTTATGTGTCTCCACATTCGTTTTCTCATTTTTTTTTACAAGGGACCGAAAGTATCCCGTTGCCAAAAGCAGAAATAAATATTTTACTCTCAGACAAAAAATATTTCAGGTCAAGTGTCGAGTTCCACTAGCATGGAGTAAATGCTGCCCAGCTGTGAAATTTCCCTCTCTTCCTTTTTGTTATTAGTAAAATACTTTTTTTCATGACGGTCTTTTTTCTTACTGTATTTTTACACGGCCGTGTGTGTATAGGCGAAAATGGGGGTGGGGGTGGGGGGTGGGGGTCTTCATTAGGGAAATACTAGCAGTCTCTCTGTGCCTTTCTTTCTCGACCTGCTTTTTTGGTTAGGAACTTTTTCCCCCAGATTCAGATATTCGCCTCTAATATCTGGGGAATTACGCACTCGCCAAAGAAAGTGGAAACCAAACCCTTCCCCGAAAGCCACTTTCATCCAGGAACAGTTCCCGGGAGGCCGAAAAGGGGACGAAGGCTTAGCTTTCCGCTACTTTTATCTCTCTTTTTTTTGCAGATAGGACGCTGTGCTTGCATTTCAAATATAATACCTCCTGCCCTACAAACCGCAAAAAAAAGTTTCCACAAATAGGCATTTTTTAAAAATTTGTTGAAGTAGTTGGCCACGGCGAAAAATAGCAGCAGAGTGGGGACTTGGTGGCGAAACTTAATAAAGGAAAGATTTTCAAGATGGTAGCCCTAGTTTTCTCTTTCTTGAAGGGTGCCTCTCTGGATTTTTCGCTGATGGCCATTGAACCTAACCGAAACCGCGCAGCTCGATTTATTTTTCGTGACTATCTTCCTATGCTAGTGTCACAGCTCTAAAATCTAAGGCAAATCTCCGCAATTTAGAAACTCGACGTAAAATAACCAGGCTCGTTCTCTACCACAGGTTGTATCATTTTCCAATTGATAACAACGTTATATCTCCCACTCACCGCCATTCATCCCGGACCAGTCATTCCAAGTCTGTATACCAACCGCACGCGCGCAAATCATTGCACCTTCAGTCGCTTTCTACACAAACAGCTAAAGACTGGAATGATCTGCCTGAAGAAGCGTTTCACCAATCCAGTGCGACAGATTTCAGGACAGCCATTTCTTTTCTGAAGCCGCCCACCCTTGAAATCATCTGTGAAGCCGCACACTCCTCATGTAACATCCCTATACAAGGTTCATTTGAGGAATAAATAAATATAGAAATAAATTAAATAAGTGACGTTATGTAAATTCAGTGATGTAATGATCGAGTGTAGATGCGTCGGAGATGAGTTTCATGATTAATTTAAGAAGCCGGCAACTTCTGTGTGCCTGAATGGTTAAGAGACCGTGCGCCGGTCTACGCAGAGATAATGACTATTTTCCAGCAACTTGTACTACGATAGTTCCAACGCCGAACTACGTGATGTTCTCTTCTCGCGAGCTTCCGGGGGACTTCAGTCAATCAAAGTTATTAACGTAACCGCGCCTGTTCAGCTCTCTGGGTGTTTTGTCAAGCCCTATGCGCTGCTCACAAATAAACCCACAGCGTGTTATCATTCTTAGCATCCTTCGTAACATGATAAAAAGCGGCCGAACTTCTCGTCCTAATCCAGAGCGTTAGTTTATGACTCTACGAGACGGTACGGGATATCTCTCTAACAAATGCCTCGTTCTGATATCATGTATGCGCTCCCCGCATTTAGGCAGAACGAACTGTAAGAAGCAGCCGAGGTGCCTCCGTGAATCCATTGTTAGAAATTAGTTTCGAGCAGCGAATACGTTGCATTCTTTGCTGGAACAGAATAAACAAAACTTTGTTACCATTCCTACATCCCATGGTAAATTTGTGGAAGATTAACAAAAAAAGAGACGTTACCACTGGTGTGTTTGTTTATTAGGCACGTCATTTCGCCTCCGATCAATAACACTGAGACGTAGGAACAGTGTTTCCCGTTTAAACACTTGCCCCCGCGCTGTGCTCTCCTGCCAGTAGGTAACTGAATAACTGCGGCACACCTGGATGCAAACATGAGACTTGTGCAGTGTTAATGGCTTAAGACAGCTAATGCTTGCCTCCTCCAGCATTTATTCGACACGAAAGTCGGTGTCCATCCATCATACATCTGCCACCTTCATTTCTAAGTTTTTTTTTTCTAGATTCAAGGGACGAAAACGTGCGTCATTGAGTGCTCTAAATTCGGGTTTGCATAGGTAAAATAAAAACAAATAAAATTTTAATTCTGGTTTCTTCGGATTACATCGTGTAGCTCCCGTTTTTATCCAGAGCAATAAATGGGACACGTTTTGCTCATTATTTTAATAAACCGTCCGTCCAGAAATAGCGCGTTGCACTAAAAAATGTTTACCAAATTCTACGGTAAAAGGACCGAATGCATGAACATTGTTAAAACAAAACACACACATTCGACAAAAAAAGAATAGGCCGGCGGTTTAACACTGGTAAGCACGAAAGAGGGTGCAAAAGCACAGGCTTTTGCAGGTAGATTCCACCACCATATACTTGAAAGCGCGATTGAGGTGTTCACTGACGCAGGGAGGAAGTATGCGCGTCTTCGGCTTTTTCGTCTTCAGTGCCAATTTACAAAATGTACGCTGCGGTCTATGCTCCAGTGCCGTGTTTCTGCCACAAAAATGTCCACGCCAACGCATGCAGCGCACATCTCTTTGTCACTAAAGCGACTTAGCTCAAATCACGAATATTAATTTGATGCTAATATTCTTTGATGAAGATGATGTCCAACCTGCAGCGCGAGTGTGTGTTGCAGTTTAACACGAGGCGTGGTCGGTAGCGGCGATAGCATAGCGCCCTCGTGCGGTGACCAGCGAAGCTAATCAGTTCAAGCCTCCGCGAGTTCTAATCCCAGTCGAGGCAGCATTTATTTATTAATTGCTCAACATCACTCTAAAGGTCAAGAATCACACAAATGGGTGAGTAGATTTGACCTCGTGAAGTAACTCTTTCGCACCAAAATGACGTACTGCACATCAGTGTTGGAGACATGAGACCCCATGGCATTTTTTGGTCGAGGAATGTTTAAATCTGTTTTCTAAATAAACATAAAAAATGAAACTCTTCTGCTTGCCGGCTAAGAAGTTTTATTCTAGTTATGTTTATAGATATTCAAAGAAAAAATTTTAGGATTTTAGCAGGATGGGAGAAAAGTAAAATTTAAACGGTACAAAAAAAATGACAAAGAACAGTGGCGGGTGAAGTGAAACAAATATCAATACAAAGAAACTCGAACCAAACAACATTACCCAAAAAGGGAAGCAAATGACGTCAGGTTGTATTGCTGTACGTAAGTTTTTTTCCAGTCAGTTGCCTTTTTGGGATTAAAAAAAATACTTATACAGTCATTGCGAGGTTGAAGTGGAGTTATTGATAAAGCATGCCTTTGTCTAGAAAAATGCCCGATTGAGAAGAAGTATGTTTGAAAAAGTCGGTGTTAAAGTGCCTTTTAATGAATACCTATATTAATTCGGACGGCTGACGATATTTCCGTTACCTAATGAGTCTTGTTAATAATTCAATAATTTTGGCTCGCTTAAATCTGTTGTAAACCTTACTCCACTACTCTATTCCTCTTCTTTATTAAGGTTAGGTTTATTAAGGGGTCCCTGAAAATATTTATTTTTCTGTTTAGTCCGATTTGAATTGCGGGTGTAAATAGGGCTCATTTCCAAACAAAAGCGATTTGTTAACCAGATGAAAGAAAAAAATGTTAAAAAAGATATGCAAGAGGAGATTACCATTGCTGGTTCCTATTTCCATTCAACGTGACCCTTCTTCGCCTCAGTGGTTATAATTACATACTCCTAAAGCTGTCAGCCTCCCCTTTTGCTCCAAGAGGTCGGGAAAGCCTAAGGTTCAGGAATCCGTACGCCAATCGGTCCTCCTTCTATAAGTCTACTGCCCTGCGTCAGGCGCTGCGCGCAGGCGCTTTCGCTTTCTGCAGCGGTAAATGCGCACGCGATTCTTAATGCCTCCATCTCAGAATGAAATCTCTCTCCGAAAGTGTAATGTCCGGCTGGCGCTTCTCACATGCGCGCGCGTGCGAGACGAGGGGGCCTCGGAAATTGGAAACGACCCTTAAGGCACGACGCGCCACTCCGTCTGTGTCTGCGTGCAGCGAGCAGTTCTGTGCAGCGCCACTGAGGCAACTGGTGGCGCCCAGAAAACGGCTCTCTATTTATAGCAGTAAAAAAAGTAGAGAGTTATTATTGCTCACTACGTGCCAATTTTAAGCGCCGCCTATTTCAGGGCTCAAATGGCTTCGAAACTGTCTTCTAACTCTTCCCATTTTCCCCCCCTCCTTTCACCTAGAATTTGATTGGCATAAAGTACACTCGGCAATAAAGTATCTGTAAGTAACATGAAAAGCCCGTGGCTCGGACAGCATGACTGACGACGAGAAAGCTCCAGTTCGTTACTGGTCATGACACGTGACTTTGCAGCTGCCTTCGGACACTTTAGTCGCCGATACGAATATGGGTGAGAGAACGAGCACGAGTGGTAGTGAAGGAATGAATTTATGGCGTGAACTCTTGTTCTTCCATCTGTGGAGATGTGGAGAATTTGGCGTATTTCTTTTACACAAGGCTGCTTCTTGTAAACGTTTCTGTGCAGGTATAGCGTGAGAACAGATACAGAATTGAACAAAGATGCAATTTAAATTTTGGTGCATAAGATCAAGGTCAATATGCCATTGTAAGCATGTAACGACAATTTTTATCGAACGTCATCGCCACATTTCACCAAAGATCAGACGGTCTGCAAAAACAATCGCAACACAATACAAATTTATTTTTCACAATCCATCATTGCATTCTACTCTTTACTTAGTATGACATTTTAGGAAATCCTTCCCAGTGTCTAATAGCTCGAGGAAAATAGGCAAGTGCCACATATTTTTCCAGCCAGTGTAAGGCAACTAATAGGATGCAACCTTCCCATTTTATTGATTTACTTGTCAAAATTAAGTTTTAGAGCTTGCTTTTCTGTACCAACTCTAAACACAGCAGGTTTTCGGGCTTCGTATAATATCTGTGAGGCTTTAGAGCGCGAGACAGACTCATGCGGTCGCCAGCTAGGTCTGCACCAAGCCAGCAAAAGGCCTCACCAAAACCTCATTCTAAGCAGAAGCTGAGGATCCTAGACTATAACTTCAAAGCGTCATCTGTGTCCGATACCACGGTCACGTCGGCAGTCAAAGACGTTATTCGGTAGTTCAGTGACATATATGTAGTCGGACGACACTAAGAATCCACGTGACTCATCAGAGACTCCACATGCGGCTCGTAGTCCCAACTGATGCACTAAACTATTACATTGCAAAGCAGAGAAGAGAGTATAGTGGCCGCCAGCGGAGCAGTACTGGAGTGGAAATTTCGGCCCCTATTTATAGCAGAGCAAAATTATATCCGGCGCCAGCCGCTCATATCTCGTTGCTGGCGTAGGCGTCGCGGAGTGGTATGGGTCATCAATTCCTGAAAACTCTCTACCGTGGAATGGTCGTGGTCCTTTGAAGGATAGGAATATTAGGGGAGCGTGCCCTATGGCAAAGATGTATCTAGCGCCTTGGCTCCACTTCATTCTAGCGGCAGCGCTTGGGCGAGTTGGTTTTTCATGCTCTAGCGCAAGATTACTGAGAGAGAAAGCGAAAAAGAAATTGAATCAACATTCATATAAATGAGTTAATTTTTTTGGTATCTGGACCGTTTTTATTGGCTCGTAAAGTAGGTCATGTCATCGTTTTAATATCTGACCGACTACCAACTTGTTGCGAAGTATAGCGGTGTAATAATAAGGTCATTTCTGATGAGGGCGCTCACACTGTACGGCAGATCACTGTTGTGTAGCTTTACAGAACTGGCGAAACGCGCAAAACTGAACGAACGTGCAATCAGGCTGGCGCAGACCGTGAAAGTTAAGATTGGGATGGGGTTCTTTCGAAGCAGTAATAATAAAATATGCTGTAGCAAGGGTTTTCTCGAGCCTTCCGTAAATAAAGCTAGCAAAAATAGTTTAGTTTAGTTATGGGGGTTTAACGTCCCAAAGCGACTCAGGCTATGAGAGACGCCGTAGTGAAAGGCTCCGGAAATTTCAACCACCTGGGGTTCTTTAACGTGCACTGACATCGCACGGCACACGGGCCTCTAGAATTTCGCCTCCATCGAAATTCGACCGCCGCGGCCGGGATCGAACCCGCGTCTTTCGGGCCAGCAGCCGAGCGCCATAACCACTCAGCCACCGCGGCGGCTCGCAAAAATAGTGTACAAAAAACTCTTTGCCAAAAACAAAACAAATTTGTGATGAATATGTTTATGATTTATTGTATGTATTTTATTTGTTTTACCTTTATGGGCAGTTTTCTCTGAAATGCCTCTTTACACAGCCTCGAAACCGGCAGTGCTGAAAGCCACGTTTATGTAACAAATCTGGAACTTAATAAAAATAAAATTTTATAAGAAGAAACTTCATTTTCTGGAATATTTTTTTTATTTCCACTATATTAACTAAGTGAAAAGATGGGCAGATTTTTAAAGAAGGTACTTTTTCTCGCTAACTTACTCTCCAGTTCCGGGTGTGCAACAAAGTTGCGCCTTTCCGCGCTGCTAATATGAGCGCTTTGTGGAAAACTAATGGGTAAAAAAAGTAAAAAAAAACGTGAACGACAAAAACATAAAAGGAGATTCAATACCATTTCCGGACAATTTTAAAACTTCACCGAAAGGAACATCACCGACATAGAAGGCAGAAGATGAATGACAGGGGCGGCTGACAGAGCTGAGGTTTATTCGAAGGTGCCCCACAATATGTATAGTCTTCAGGTTTTGAGCTCAATCAAAGCCAAGGGCAGCGTAAAGAGCAGATAGTGACAACACAAAAGGTAAGAAGGGCCGAATAAAAGATACTTCATCCATTAATTTACTCGGCTGATTGCCTCAATACTATGTATTTTCGGCACCTTGCAATCATCTTTAGATGTCAGTAAAGCCGGTGTCGTTAACCTTCATCGTCCTGTGTTCGCGTTGTTCATTTTTATTACCTGGAACCAACCTGCCCCCAACATTTTCCTTGTGATTTTTAAAACTGTTTTATAACTGCTGCTTCTTAAGGTTATTTTCGCCAGCTTTCATTTCTGTAGCTTTGACTGTACCTTTTCTACAGCATATGCTATTATTACTACCCCCTGTGTTTCACCGGCACCTTAAACTAAAAGCTGACGTTCTGACTAGGACCAGGCAGTTGCTCGGTCTTGACAAATATAATTATGTGCGACATCACAGAGAGCGAAAAATCAGAATTTTCAACACAGGCAGCAAGCAGTCGCTTCTATCCGCTTGAAGCGGTGATGCACACCAATATAAACCGCATTGAAACTGTTCAATCACGTTTAAATGATGCTGAATGCGTTGATCTTATCAAGACAGGATAAAGTAACATACAAAAATGTAGCGGCTGCGTCTCCAGCTAGTGTAAATTACCAACAGTTTTTCCTCAAGCGAGTCGCTCTCATTTTGATATGACGAGGCTTAATGGCTGCCTCTTCTAGGCTCTTTATTAGAGATAAGAATACAAACTAACTTGAGGAAATGAGATACATTTTGTATCAGAGGCATGGCTTTTGAGTAGGGCTTGAACAATAGAGTGAAGAGCTTCAAGTGAGCTATAGTCACAGAAAAAGAAGCAGTGGTGCCACCCGCACGCGTCTAAACCAGTCATGGCGTACGTTGTTGAGGCATCGCACAGGATAGGATGCCTTACAGTCATTTCAAAGCAAATATGAATTGTTCATTCCCCTCCGAGGTTCATTCCTAAATACATCTTGATTCTTCCATGGAACAAAAGGGATGGTAGCTGCTAGGTGGTGTATTTCAATGCTGTGAAGAGAGTCAATTTTTTTAATACAGAATTTAGAAATCTTTCTAGGAGGGCTCCTCATTCATAGAAATGTACTGTGTAGAAATTGCTTTAAGTGTGTTCTTTTACGGCTTTTATCCCAATAATTGCATTCCTTGTTAACTGTTATTACGACGGTTTAACCCCCACATTGGCAGTGTGAGTAATGAGTAACGAGGTAGCGGGATTGAATTCCAGGAGTGGCGACCGCGTTCCATAACAGGGGACAAAGTCAAAATTACGCTTGCGTGCTGTTGAATGTCAGGACACTTTAAGTCCAGGTGGCCAAAAAAATAATATGCACCCCCTCACTCCCATGTCCTCCATAACCCATATGAAGCTTCGGGAGTTTGAGCTCCACTACGATACCGTACCTCAGTTATTCTATTTAGGCCTCAAGGGTCTGCTTTGCAGTGCAATGTAGTGTGAACTACTGGCTAAACCGTTCGCGCGGAATACTATTTTGGTCACCTTACCGGCAAGGATTAAGCAGGCAGCTCACAATATGCTCATTTTTTCAGCCAATTTTCCTGCGATCGATGAAGCGATTTTAATCCTTTGCTGGCTGTGCAGTCCTAATAGCACTGAACGTAGTTGACAAAGCACAACTATGCTGTTCTTAGCAGCTTATACCATTCTGTTCTACACCCTGCAGGAGTCTCCGTGCTGTCTTTTAGCTAATTAAGATAAGTTTTCGAAACAAATTCATTCCGTAAACGTGCTTCCCCCACATTTTGGCTTGAGCATGTGAAACATCGAAATGGCCCCAAACTGCAGTGCCTCCTGCGCTCATAGCAATCGTCACTGCGCCAACTTCAGGAAGCCATCTTAAAGGTATAGAGAGCCTATTTAGCTCTGTAGGCTCTTGGTAGGTGCCCTAGAGCGGCGAGTGATTCGCGTTGCCAGGCGGGATATTTAAACGAGCATGGCGCTGAACAGCTCTGTGTGCCTTGCGAATGATTGAAATAGAGCCTCAGGATAAAGCCCTGATGCTGATGTAACATCAATGCTTGCAACAATTCTATCTCAATAAATAGAAGATTTACACATATTAGGTGTAAATTAAAAGAACATTATTAAACAACGTTTTGTGTTATGTTAACAAACAAAATTTGTTCTGTTCCTAATCACTCTATGAAGAGTATGAAAAAGAGTGCTTTTCTCACCATGTTTGAAACTTCCTGTGACACGCCAGTGCCGAGAGCCGGTAGTAAAAAGTGCATATTGAAACCTGCAAAAAAACGAAAATAACTTGAAGTCCTGCAACTGTTCGATAGTACTGACAGTGAAATGCGTCCAGACAAACTCAACTTAGTAGCTTGTTTTTAAATACAGGTTTAGCAGATGTGAGCCAGCTGAGTGACAGCATCGGTGGCAGCAAGCATAGTGAGTTATTTCCGCTGACGTAGTTATATGAATCTGTTACATAGGGTAATCGGCGGGATCCTCTAACATTCAAGGAGGCTCTTGATAGAACCACGTGAAGTGTTAAGAGAAATGAGTGCATTTAAGACCAACAGAAAAAAAAATACATGTATGCAAAAACCAAAACCTTTAACAGGCTCATGAGGCTGGCGGAAGTGCTTCGTCTATATGCTCATTAATGCCGGATGTTTTATCTTCTGCAGCAAAGTAACTGCATATTATGTTATTTCACCCAAAGCAGAGTGATGTAGCCTGGTGCGTGAAATTTTGTGAAAGACTCTTCACGAAATTTTAGAAAACGGACCCAGTACATAAGGTTCCAAGCACGATCCCTCAAGCTGCACGACTAAAGCTCGAGCATGTAAAGTAGCCTGGTGCCGTTTAAAGGGCACCTCTCCAAGTTCTACCACTGTTCGCATATTCCGTCCTACCTCGGCAAATCTCCGCTTCCCACGTCGAATAGTGTCGTTGAATCGAACAAGGACTAGATACTTTTTAAGAAAAGTGTGGGATTACTGTGCATGTCTTTCACAGACGGGGACGAAAAGCATGATAGACGGTATAGGGCTAGGTGCCTCTCACTTTTTCACGAGAATGACCCGAATATCGCTGAGATTTTTATGGCCAAAGATTATAATCCCGACTTGGCCAACTTTGAAAGGGCCAACGACGTGTCGGAGTCGGCATTCTTGCAGAAGGGAAGAGCTAAAGTTTCACTCTGACTTCCTCATTTAGAAAACTTACATATTGGAACACCGAAAATACACTGTGCTTGTTCCAGGCCTAATATCGGACAGAATGAACGGAACCGAAAGCGTTTATTTATATTTCTTCGTCTTCATATTTTTCACACTAAGCGTTATATTTTTCGTGACCATGGGCTAATTAGCCGTTTGTGAGCGGCGCAGTCCTTGAAATGGTGTGTGATTTGATATCAGCCGCTGAACAACTTCGCGAGACGAGTTTCACATTGGGAATGCTTCTACCAAGCCGCCTTTAACGATTGACGTTACCGTGTGTACTAATTAATAGGAATATGGGTGCCAGCCTTTTCAGCGACAATTGACAACTACGCACGCGTTGGCAGAAGGCACTAAGCAACTCTATGGTTGATAGACTTCGTTCGGACAAATCTGCGGACAAGTCTGATTTCAGTAAATATACACCTCATTCTCTGCGTCTCTCATGTAGTAGGAGCCTGCGGTAAATTGTCATTCTGACGACGTGGCTCGCCACTTGATTCCTCGATCATGGCTTTTGAAGCGGACGTGGTGACCTCCTTAACCTCAAGGAACTTAAAACAAAAGAAAAAACTATGACTTTTTGCTACAGGATTTCAGTTGTGCGAAAGTGACGTGTAAAAATACATAAAAAATATTATTGAATTAATTACTACTTAATTAATTAAGGAACGAATGGTTATTTACTTTGCTATTCATCCGTCCACTAGTTGAAATAAACCTTATGATTACGTAAATGGCATTAATATGTTCACACAGAAATTAATAAATCAAGCCATAGACTACCCTTCCTTAGACCTTAAGAGCAGCGCAGCAGACATTAGTTTTTCACCGCCCTTTAATCCGTGCACACTGGTATGCGGCCGGCGAAAGCCACCGCAGAGAATGCGCGCCCCAGAGATACACCAGTGTGGTGGCCGGGTCGCGGACTCGTGAATAATGCAGGCCGTCTCCTCGGTGCTGCGTCGCCATCGACGTCGCCCAGCTTTCGACAGTTTCGCTAGGCAGCCCATTAATTAGCGAGTCCTGTTTGTCTCCCTCCCTGTTGCACACCCTCTCCCTCTTTTTTCACTTTCTCTCTTTGGTGCCCAGCCCATTTTCTTGTCTGCCTTTTTCTAGACTTTTCGCTGACGTGATCAACTGTGTGTATATTTGGTTGACCGATGTCCATGCACAGAGTGAGGGGTAGGCAGGGAAGGAAAGGACGGGATGTTTACCAGAAATCTCTTTTGTTTTGCTAGCCAGCAGGGAGTCAAGTCCGAAAGGGGATATAAAGGTAAATCAGTAGGGAGGCGAAATGAATCTAAGTTAACAATGAAGAACGGCAGCTGAAAACATGCGTACGAAAAAGTCATATCTTATAGCGAAGCCACGAAGCCCCCAGGAAACGCAACTTAAAATGTCCTCCCGGCTCCACCACATCGGTCACTATAGCTGGCTTTGCTACAGTGAGGACGGAGGGATGGACCATATTACTTCAACGAAAGGGATGCACCGAGATGTGCTTGCTCTTCCGTTAAGAAACTTATGGCCTGCGTGCACTCAGTGTCAATAGTTTCTCCTGGTTACCTTTATTAGTGCCGTACATTTTAAAACTCTTCTGCATCGCCATTTTGGAAGTTACTGCATATCTAATTTCTTTCAAGCGTTAAGTTGTAACCTTCATTCATGCCATCCGTTGCCAGTAATTTACAGGTTACCAGTACGCTGTGTTGGGCAAGTTGGAAGTAATTCATATTGTGGGCCAGCGCAAAACGGACAACGCACCTAGGAAAGAGAAGACATGGGCGCTGTACCCGTGTCGTTACAGGTTACGCTGTACCCTTCATATTTCACTTTCCGCGAGAGCTCGCGTAACCATCGGGCTTAGACGTGTCTCCAACCTTCATGGGGACGCTTTATATTGTCTCCCGGGATCGAGGACTGCAACGGGGTTTCTTAACCGTCGTGCCATCTCTCTGCGTATCTTCGCCGTTCGGTGTACAAAGATAAGAGTCCCCTGCACTTGTTGCCTCTCTTTTTTGCATCAGCAAGCGGGAAGCACAAACAAAGAAAACTGCAATTACACACTACCGAAAGCAAGCAAAATCTAATGTAATCACGGTAAATCAGCGCATATAAAAACTTTGCATTGTAACGGTTTCTTTCATTAACTGGAGATTTACCTATGATAGTTTGTGAGCGAGAAATTTGCAGACATGACGGATTATTATGAAAATACAGTACAAGATTTTGCTGCGAATTGCAGTAAAAGCCTTAGTTGAGCCCTGGAATGTGCATTCCTTAATGAATTGCACTAAACACACAGGCGACACGCGCACACTGATCCTTCAGTGTGATCACACTACGCAAACAAAAAGAAAATAATACAGCGAAGCCACTCTATTGCACAAGAACAGTGGTCATGCTGAAAAGCTGCTTGTGTTAACTCGCGACGGCATGCAAATAAAGTGCATGGGAAACGGCAACGGTCATCAAAGTCTAGTGGAATTTTCCGGAGGCCATTAAACCATACGAGTTAAAGAAATTCAACAAAACTAGTGTACCAGCAACTGACCAGCTTTAGTGGACCGCTATGTCAACTAGAAAACATGCCTCGGCAAGCGAAATGTTCAGACTGCGAACACCACAAGCTTGACATAAAAATGTATAATCGCATTTCACCACATCAACAGGCGCTACTCAATGATTTCGCGCTGTCGCTCTTGATTCTTTGCGGTGAGTTCTCGGGGTGTACGGAACACATTCCAGCAACTTACCACGGATGACACGCAGCCGCTCACAGCAGTACTCAAATGTCGCGGCTATGCCGTGCACACACGAGTATACCGTAGTCATAACAGCTTGGGCCTAACAGAGAACGCGGAGTACGGGGCATGGTGCGACGCCAGAACAAAAGCTTTATACACTCTGTGCACCGCATATCACGATCATCAGCTTGACTACGCCCACTGCAATGCAAAGGCCTCTCTCACGTCTCGCCAATTAATCCCGCCCTTTTCGATCTGCACCCATCGTATCCCCCAAAACTTCTTGATCTCATCCACCCATCTAACTTTATGCCGCCCCCTGATACGCTTCCCTTCGCTTGGAATCCACTCCGTTACCCTTAAGGACCAGTGGTTATCTTGCCTTCGCATTACTTGCCCTGCCCAAGCCCATTCCATCTTTTTAATTTTGACCAGGATGTCATTAACCAGCGTTTGTCTCCTCACCCGCTCTGCCCACTTCCGGTCTCCTAGCGCGTCGCCCAAGGCAAACGTAAAACGTCAACCAAAGTGGGATCTGGCAAACGGAAAACCTTCACCATCCGCACCCCCCTCAGCTGCGTGCTGCATGCTAGGAACAGAGCGTCGGCGTATAAGACGCAGGTGGCCTTAAGTGAAGAAAAACTTTTGAATTGCTTTTTCGACGAGGAGCTTATAAGTTACAGTAAGTGGAGCGTCTCACTTTGTAAGTCACAGTTGGGAAAAACGGTTTTCTCTAAAGGTTACAAAGTAGCTTCTTCAAAGTTAGCGCACAAAATTACCCGCTTTTGAACGTTGTAACATTTACACCAGCCGAGAAAAACCAAAGGCCCTGAGCTGGCGCGCTAGGTTTGCTTCCTATCTATTAAGGCTACGGAGGGCGCGTGTTTGAGTTCGACATCCAGATTCTCCGCCTCGGTGATAAAAAAAATTTCAAAAATGCAACCCTCCCCTCCATTGCCCTAGATTTCTTGTTTTAGCAACAAGTGTGACAGTACAAATCACCGTGCTGAAAAAGCACGGTAAACTGTACTGTCCACTCTCCTCGATTGTTTTCTGTTCCGAAGCAAACTGCCATACCCGTGCGACATTTCAACGCAGTGACAACAGGTATGATTCGAGTTTATTGGTAGTTCCTAAAAGAACTGAGATAATTTAGGGTGGTTAAAGATGTGCTTCTTACATATAATCTAGACTTCTCCTCTGCGATGTTCACGGGAACAACGGAGAATTCTTTGGACGTAAAAAGCGAGGTTGTGTGTTTCATATGGTTGTTTGAGACGATATCAATACGATGAAAATTAACATTACGGAGAATGTCTCTTCTGATATTTCTCCTCGATCATCATCTCATGACGAGTTTTTCGCAGCCCTTTTTTTTATAATTCACAATTCCTGCGCATTACTGCTGCGGGTCGTCGAATATTATTTTGCCTCTGCAGTTTATAGTTTTTGCGAAAAACAGTACATGAATAAATTTAAAAAGACGCCAATGGCCCGTGTCAGAAATAACATGGCTGCAGGGTGTGAGTCGCTGTGGAAGAATATTTTACCCGGCATTTAAGTTTTCCTGGCATGCCTTTTCTTCCGTAAATTTTTTTTATGCTAACGACTGGCTTCAAAACAAGTCAGTAGCTTCTTCGAGTTCACGTATTTCACCCCTCTAGAAAGGAGTGCACTCTCTTCGTTCGGCAGCAATAGGACCATTGCTCGTGGGCTGCGTCCTTGCTGAAGCACACAAAATCTGACGCACTCAGGCGTGAAAGGAATAAATAAAGGTGGAGTGCGTCCCCGAAAAAAAAGGTGCAACAAATAGAGCAGTGATTTAGGAGCGAAACGAATCTGCATCCTCCTCAGAAGCTCCAAGAGCTCAATGCTTGCTCGTAAACCTACTGAAGTCGGAGTTTCCGGGAACTTTGCCCCCTCCCTCCTTTCCCACCAGGACACTGAGAAATATGCGGCGAAGTAGGCAACAACCTCAGCTCTTTCCGTGGAATATACTTCTCCGAGATCACTCCAAACTCCCCGTGGCACGCGCTGGATCAGCTTTCGGTTGTTTTTATGTTGCTAGTATTTCTTTCTTTTAATCTTTACCAAATGCCGACGTTCCTCTCTCTAGTTTCCTTGCAGTGTTTTGCGTTCACTTCATACACACTTTTGCCTATTTCTTTCAAGTATTTTTCGTCTGCTGTCTCATTTTTCAGCACTGAAGCTGTTTGCGCTTTCGCTAGAGGTACGCTTAGCGCTGCAAAGCGCTGCGAAATAACATTATCTCATCTCGGCCATTTTCTATTCAGATTTTGTACTTAGCTTATCTTCCGAAGCAACACACGTCTTTGCTTAAGATGTTTGTGGCTCTGTAATAGGGATCAAATTGCTGTGCATGCAAGGCATATTTTATTATCTGTAGCCACGCGTACATTAAGTGCACACTACTGTCGGCGGCTTTGTTTTGCGAGCCATTTGAGCAAGTGAGCAGCGCCTGAGTGCATTTGCTACACAAATAAATTTGCCGGTTAATTAAATAATTATTTCAGCACCAAAAAAATTATGGAAGTCATTAGGGAGAAATCACGACAGTAAGCAACAAGAAACTGCTATTTTAGTGATTGCGCAAATTATTCCCGAAACCATTCACAATTATTCTGAAACACGTGTCCCCCATGCGCAGCCTTCAGAACATTATGAAATAATTTTCAAAGAAAAATTGCATAAAGCATTCTTTCAGGAAAAATGTCACTCCACTCGGCGTTGCAATACACCGACATAGCAAGGTCATAGGCTTCTCATAGGATCATCTCGAGGCCTATGGGAAGGCCATTAGGCTGGACGCTGAAGTGGCCACCGTTATAATGTCCGCGTAGTGGGTAGAAATGCGGCTTTTGAGAGCGACGGTTTCGGCACTCTTTTATGATTGCGATATTATTATAAAGCAATTAGTTGAAGATACTAGTAGCTTCTTTATCGCAACTTGGCATGATTAACGTAGTGAAAAAGATCATGGTGACGCGTTAATTAGTCGGAATAATATTATTAAAATGTTGGTTATGGTCCTGCTTGTTACCGTGCACTTGTAAGCATCGCTCTCGACCGCCATATTCACAGAAGAATTTGACTTTTATGATGTTGGTCCCACCTTGGTGTGGACTGTGAATAAAAACTATTCATTGCTTTTTACAAGTGCCCTGAGTTTGCTTTGCCCACTTTTCTTATATTTAAACAGAGCGTATTCTGATCCAGATATAGTTCTGTTTTTTTTTTTACGCAGTGGTATTATGAGTGCCACAAGTAAGGAAAAAAGTTTTCTTCCTTAATTTACAGTGTTAATTTATTTCACAATACACAAACAACACTCTCTGTATCTTTAGAAAAAAGGCTATTTACGAATCCCTGCAATAAAAGCTGATAAATCATTGAGGGTAAATGTTCTTCTACAACATACTAACGAAATAATGAGATAGAAATATGATAATTCTAAACATGCAAGCAATATCATAACAATATACAAAATACATAGTCATACAACGGCAAATGATAATAAACAAATATCTGGAAGGAAAAAGCAGCTATCATTATTCAGAAAATAAGAAACGCATGTCTCTAAAGCAGTTAATCTGAGCTTTCAGTAGCAATACATATATCGACCATGAAAAGGAAGGCAATGAGAACTGCTCTAAGCAATCGGCGCAGGTACATTTGGCAAATATTTACGAAAGAAATTAATTCTTCAAAGACATTGACGGATTAGACGTAGCGAAGGCAGCACAAGGAAATGTGTTCCAAATTTTTACCCGCACGTATTTTTACCACTACAATAAACATAGTGGTTGTGAGATGGTGGAGCAAGAAATTTTCCCTATGCTGCTGAGCGAATATTAGTTGTGTCTTAATGAAATGAGTGCGAAGGAATATAGGATACGCCTGATAGGATTGTTAGCACGAGGAGTTCAACACTGAGATCTCGAAGCAGCAGTACAGGCATTATTTTATTCCTCAAAAACAAAGGGCGAGAAGTCGTATTCAGCGCTACGCAATTTATTATTCTCAATGCCCGCTTCTGGGTAAGAAAAACGGGTTCAGTGTTAGTTTTACAAGGGAACCCCCCATCATTCTGTACAGGATGTTAACTTCGCCTAGATAAATCCCAAGTGTAATAATTTGGTCATGTGAATTTCAAACTTTCGCTGAGCCTTAGCCAGAATAAAACATGCGTAAGGAAGTTGGCTGCGCGATTTTTCGATGTACGATTTTCAGTTTCATGCGCTAAGTTTACGCCAAGGTATTGCATTTTTCCGACTTGTTCAATGTCCTTAACTTTAATATTCAGTGTTGAACAGGCTTTCTTGATGCATTCAGGAGGAGATGTAAAGATAACGGATAACGTTTTTATTCATTGCTATACATTCAAAGAATATATATTTGTCGTTTACCATTTTTTGACGCTGTGTAGTTCTCAGTTTAAAATGTCCTTGGCTTTTTTAGCGAACTCTCTAACGAGCAATGAAGTTTCGTTAGTGTACATAATAGCACGGGTATGGCTTAGGCAATCAGGTAGGCTGTTAATGTAAAGCTTGAAGAGTATGGACCCTAAGACTGAGCCTTGCGGAATGGCTACAAAAACAGAACGCAAACTCGCCGCGGTGGCTCCGTGGTTAGGGCGCTCGACTACTTATGCGGAGTTCCCGGGTTCGAACCCAACCGCGGCGGCTGCGTTTTTATGGAGGAAAGACGCTAAGGCGCCCGTGTGCTGTGCGATGTCAGTGCACGTTAAAGATCCCCAGGTAGTCGAAATTATACCGGAGACCTCCACTACGGCACTCTCTCTTGCTTTCTTCTTTCACTCCCTCCTTTGTCCCTTCCCTTACGGCGCGGTTCAGGTGTCCAAAGATATATGAGACAGATACTGCGCCATTTCCTTTCCACCAAAAACCAATTATTATTATTATTAACTCGGTGCATATTCGCCAATGATAAACACGGCCATCGTTGAATCATAAAACCTCTTAAAATATAAGTGACACACCCCTAAACCAACGTCTTTCTAGTTTAGTAGGTAAGTTGTTAATATTCACGGTGTCAAGCTCTTTTTAATATCCAAGAATATACCAAATGAAATGTTATTATTCTTGAGTGCTTCATTAATTTTGTCAGTCACGAAACGCATAGGCGGGGTTGTCGACCTAAATTTTTGGAAACCAAGCTAATATTAGTTTGATAAGGAAATGTATAATTTATGAGCGTGTACTGTTCTTTAGAGTGTTTATGCAGATAAAAGCCGAGATAATTTAAATATGCTAGTACCAAATTGTGAAAGATTTGAGAATAGTCTAGCTCGATGCTGTGAAAAACATTAAAGTATTCGCTTCTTCAGAATACCGGCACAGTTTTGCAGGAAGCGGTGAGTGATGTTTAATTCATAACGGCTCTGTATTCGTTTAGCCGTTGATAGATTTACATGAACGTATATTGTATTGGCTCAGGCTGCATGCAAGTTAATGGCAGACATCCATGCATGCATTTGCACCAGCTTTTACTAGCCCGCTACGCACGCGATATGAAAAACGTCTCTGTATCGCGCAATATCTGCGTAGAAGGACTTTTCGAAACACTTTATTGACACAACTGCCATCGTTGAGTTCTTGCAACTTATCGACACATCGGAACGAGCTGCAAAGGAACGATACGCAGAGCTAACCATGGTTGGAGGCTATCCTCCGCTTGCATATTGGAGATGGTTTGAAGTAACTCTGGTTACAGGTAAAACTTGTCAGAAGAGTAAATAAAGAGATCTATACAGTTGGCACATTTGTTCGTACACTGTGCACCGATACTTCTCGGGCAAAGCAAATGACCATTTCAATAGCTTAGCATGTACGCAATCGGTCGCCTTTACATCATTTACCACTGAGCAGATGAAGTGGGCACTCTAAATATGCAGTGTTTTCTACTAGGAAGAACAAATAAATATAAAAAATATACCACGTATGCGTAGTCTACGGAGTCTCCACCTCATGTGATGCGGTAACGTGTACATTGCAAAGACAGTGAAATGTCAGAACGGTATATTGCGTGAATGCAATCGTAGACAGCCATCGCAACAGTCTCTTTTCGCTCAACACTAATAACTGTGGTAACAATAGGCTTCTCATCACGGTGCATATGCGGGCAGCTGCAAAGATACGAACACAGTGGCATTTAGACACTAAGATTCGATCCATTCGCTCAGAAAAAGTAGATATTTTTTGTTGCTGATGCTTCACAAGAGTGAAATACTACATTTTCGCATAAACACGAATGAAACGAGTTGTGTTTAGCATTATGATGTCGTATTCGCTTTCTCACTAATGCGAAATCTGTGAAGCATGCGAAACCTGTGAAGCAAGGTTTCTTCAAGCATGCACTAAGCTCTGTAGGAAGCGAAATGTGCCTGCATTTAAGCAACACAACATTCTTCGCGGTATGGACCGTTTTCCTCGAATAAGCATGTTCTATGTCTGCAGGGCCCAAAAAAGCACACGAAAAACATCATGCGCCCGAACAGCACACATAAATAGGCACAGTGACAAATTAGCATAGGAAAGAGAAGCTTGCGTCAAAAAACACGCTGGTAAAAGTGGGAGAGTGACAAAACAGCGCGCAAGAGAAAGAACATGTCGGCAGAAGAGCGCAGAGAAAAAACAGCACGACTACAAAACAACTGAGTGCAGTACGGTGCAGCGCTGCCACGGTAGTGGTGTTATTCGGTTCGATAGGTTAGGTTGTATGGCACAGTATACATTGGAAAACACCTTTTCTGTCTGTCATATGTGCACGATTTTCTCAAAACCACCTTTAGTTTCTGAAACACTTTGCGAACAGGATGCCTATAAAACGACTGCGACACTTCATCATCTAATGCCTCTTGTCCTGCGGGTAATGTTCTATCATAAGACTTTACTGCGATTCCGGGAACTCAAGAATAATACAATGAGAAACTGCGCTGCGACCTAAGTCAAAATCCGTACACCAAAATTTACCCGGCGCGGTGGCCTATACAGTGGAAGCAAAAACTAAAACGCAAATGAGGTGGATATCCGGGCCAATTTCATTTCTCAGTCGTCCAGGTTATGTTTGCATAATACAGAAAATGCTCGGTCATTAAACCTAAGCAAGCCAGGAGTGCATCAGCACTACTTCTGCCATACGCGCATTTCAACAATGTCTTCTTCGACTGGGCTGCGCTGTTTTTTCGTCCTGCTGTCTTTTACCGTACGAACTTTTATCGTTGACTGTTTTCCCCGCGGTGCTGTTTTATCGATGTGCTGTATTCTCCCCGTGATGTTTTCACGCATGCCATTGTGTCGTGTGCTCTTATTTAGTGGCATCATCTGATTGCAGGACACGATCAATCAAAGTCACAAAATGCCTAGTACATGGGAAAACTTAGTGCTTGGCTGTGAGTGTAAGCTTGCCAATACGAGAGCTTAATTGTTAAGGCCATTGACCTCAGCACACGCTCGGCAGGTGGTCGTCTGGTTTCTTGACAAGACAACTGCACATCTCACTTCATATAATTAATTCACATTCTTGTAGCCAGTGTGCAGCTTATGTTTTATCTTCCCTTCCATGCAACACCGCCAATCTGTTCCAGAAAAGCGCGTAGCCAACCTAACATATCCTCGCCAGTCTTTTTCTAATTTTTTTTATTCCGCTTAGAAAAGGACGCACGCAGGATATGCCTCGTGCATAGAAGTCGTCCGGGTTGTTCCCACCCACTGCTTTTTCCAAGGCGTCTCTAACCTTTTGAATATTTTTCTTGGTGTTCGGGTTTTTTTCTTATCTTCGGTCTCTCAGAGTGACGATGTCCTGCCGTTTTCTGGAAGTAACCCCAGAATTTTTCCTTTGCTTTTTTCGCTATCCCGGGACCGCCTCTTGCTGCCTACTTTAAGTGAGGCCATAAAAGAGGAAACGACCATCCGTCGCTGCATCGTAAATGTCGAAACACACCGTCGGGTCGTAACCAGTGCAACTCGAACGCGACACAATCCTGCGACGCTCTAGGAGGACACGCGTCGCGCTGTATTGATATGAAGACTCGGCTACACTTTGGCGAAACGCAACACAGACGCGAAATTGAGTCGCAACGTCATTTCCAGGGCGAATAATAAATAAATTAGCGAGCGCGGTACGCCGCTGTGGCACGTTGATCATTTTGTGTACTCGGCAGCAAACCATCTTGACTTTTAGTGACAGTGAAGATGGTGGAGCCGCCCAACTGAGGCAATGGTATTCCCTTTTTGTCTGTCGTTCTTTGCTTTGATATAGATTTTACCTTTCTGGCAGTTGCTTCATTAGTCTATAGGCCTTGTGTGGCAGTGTCGACAATACACAGAAATGTTCTGATGACAGTTTTGGTTTTTTAACTGCAGCGCTAATGTGCATGAATAAGCGCATTAATGACTGTATTGAAGCGTCAATGAGTAATAAACCTTGCCTTAACCGTTTTTTCTCTCTGTTAAAGGCTGCACTTGTTTCCTCATGGATCGTAGTATATTCATTCATTGTCCATAACAGCAAAGTTTATATCCTATCATCCTGCCGGCTGAGGCCCGCGACATTTGCTGAGCCAATGACAAGCTGTAAATTATTTCGTCCCCTTCATATAGTTTATTCACACAAGAAGCGCTTTATAGAGTAAGAAATAAGCAGCTTCTAAGTTCTACTACATTCACAAGGAAGCGCCGATTTTACTATCACAGGCGGAGAATCATTAATTTGCCCTGCTTGTTTAATGGCCAAGAGCCTCAGCTTTACGCGGTGTCTGTTAACAATAAGTAGTAACAAATAGCTGCTGACTGCAAGATAACAGGCATAACATGATTTCCGCTTGCGCGGAGGCGATGCAGCGGTTCTGCTTCTACATTGTGTAGAGCGGACTGTTACACCCATACATGAATGGCATATCGTCGTTGCTGACCACCACATTCGAGATAGTGAAAATAAAACTGATCGGTTTATTCAAGAACAGAAAAAAAAATGAAACTTCAATTAAAACTACAAAATTGAGCCAGTTTTTATACTTCTAGAGAATAAAATTACTCCGCACACATTCTGAGGCCAACACAAAAAATCAAAAACACAAGCAAATAACATTTAATTGCACGTTGACACGATTGCACACTTGAAAGTTTAGGTTCCTCCAACGCCTTGCGTGCTACTTGAAGTCGCTCGCACCTCGCTTCTTTTCGCTCACACGTCCAAGGTTACTGGCGTGTATTTGTAGATTTATTTATTTGCTTATCTAAAATAACGCGTCAGATAAACTGTGTCATTTTCACAAAATAATACGCGCTTCTTCCAATTGATTGTCTATCGAATTTTCGCACGCAACGCTTGATTTCTACGAAAGTGGACCCACTCCACAAAAGCAGGGGTGCATTTCCTCCAAACACTTCTAATGCCAAAAATGTCTGCCCCAAATTTGCCAATATCCCGCATCTTGATCTCCTCTACGTTGTATATCTTTCCATTGGTGAGCACAAGCTCGCAATGTGCGAAGGCTTTACTATTTGTCTCGCGACGTGCGTTCCCCTTGTCCCCGTCACGTGACAACATGTTTCAGACTCTCACAGATGGATTCGGCATATAGAGAAAAAACCGCACATCTCTTCGGTGACTTGTTTCCATCGTTGCGGCTTGCTCAACCGAGGAGATGGAGTATTAGCATAACTATACGAGATCTTGGCTTCCTATAACTCTTGGTTTCGCTTCTTTCCTCATTTATTCGTTGCTTTTCGGTTTCTTGACTGTGATGCAAAACTAACTAGCTAGCCGCCCTTTTGATTGAATGAGGATTAGCTTGAACGGCATTCGCGGCGGAAAGGAACAATAGTTATCGGTCGTTAATTAAGAAAAGATGTTATCGTAACCAGTTTGCAGTCATCCCGACGTTTTAGTTTTTTTTTCTAGAAATGAGCCGCTTCACTGCATGGTTTTTCGCAGGCCAGCTTACTATAGTGTTTTGTTTCCTTTACGCTCAGATGCCCGCAGCTTGCGAACCTTTGCGTAAGTAGTGGAAGAACACTGTAATGGGCAGGGGCTTAGGTATCATTCCAATATTCTCACTTATCAGTTTGGTAACCAAAATAACCAGACGTAGCTTACGCCGCTTAATAAGAAATGTTTTCCCTTCGCTTCCTGAAGTGCTAACCGATTTATGTGGTTATGGTGCTCGCTAGCTGACCCGAAGGACGTGGGTTCGATCGCGGCCGCATCGGTCGCATTTCGATGCTCGCGAATTGGTAGAATCTCGTGTACTGTGCGATGTCAGCGCACGGTAAAGAACACCAGGAGGTCGGAACCTTCCGGAGCCCTCCGTTTCGACGTTCCTCTTAGCCCAATTCGCCTTGGGACGTTAAACCTCAATAAATCAAACTAAACCAATTTATATGGGTAGTATACATCAGTTAAAGGCGATACGTTGAGTGCGTTCACTAACGGATCATGAATCATTGCACAAGTAAGTTGTAGATTTAGTAGCTCGTTTTTTAAAATGTGCATATTTTAAAAAGGGTTTACGTATTCCAAGAATAAACTGAGGAATTTCAATGTACTAAAAAACAGCCGTGACTTGTAATATTAGGTTTTCTATCTGATTCTAGAAAACAGATTTATTAAGCTCCAATACTTCCGTGTTACTTTATGCTAATATTAGCGCCACGTCAGTTGTCTGGAATTCCCACGCGACTTCATTATGTGGTTTGGTTCGGTTTGGTTTGGTTTATTGGGGTTTAACGTCCCAATGCGACTCAAGCTATGAGGGACGCCGTAGTGAGGGGCTCCGGAAATTTCGACCACCTGGCGCTCATTAACCTGCACTGACACCGCACAGTACACGGGCCTTTAGAATTTCGCCTCCATCGAAATTCGGCCACCGCTGCCGGGATCAAACCCACGTCTTTCGTGTCAGCAGCCGAGCGCCGTAACCACTGAGCCACCGCGGCGGGGCATTATGTTATTTATTTGCTGTTATTGTCAGCTGTGTGGAAATGATATTTCGTCTTTCAGAAACAAGAGGCACGCTGCTTTTCGCTTGTTAAATTAATGCCAATGTCCTGACATTGAATAAAACGCTACATTACGCATTCAACATAAACGGCTCTTGGAATTTATGTTACACCGGTTTAAATCTCAGTCTTCATTTGTCTAATCTCACTAACTATATCTACCGTTATCAGTTCTCTTTCAGAAGCCACTTAACGCACACCCCTAATTCTTAACGCGACTCTTCCGCCTCATTATTACCATGCATAAATGGATTTTACTTTGCTAGGTGGTCCACGCTAATGCGCTGTTTGATCACAAGTAGGCTGAGGTAAGCATTTCATGTGCTGCCCAACACCACTTCCTCGTCTAGGTTTCGACCAGGATATCTGTGCTGCATATACAAAGAATATTTTACTATTCTCATCTTGTTTCACTGGAATCCGCTCACAGTTTTGCTCAAGGACAGTTGCACTTTTTGAAACTTATTCCCTTGAGACCAACGCCCCACTCCTCGCATCAACTCCTCCTCTCGGGAATGTCTAAGCAGTGGACTTCTATTTGCATAGTCTGCTTCGTTGTTTAACGTAGGTAAAGAAAACTCTCCAAACTCCAAGCTTTACTTTTGTTGCTGCCAGGAGTACTTTTTCGTCCGCAAACTGTGGGTCGATGTCACCGCACTCGGTGCTATAAAAGTCAACGCCTCGACCGCCCGCGCTGAATAATTAAGCGCCTGGGAGGAACCATTCTTTTCGTCTTTTCACAGCTTCTTCTTGCCACTCGTCCGCCTACTCGTCAGCAGGTTCGCTTCTCTGTCTTTGTGCACTTTACACCAGAAGATAAAACTGGTAAAACTCGTGGTCTGAGCGTTGTAATTTATTCAAACAAAAGACGGCCTCACAAAAAAAAAAAACGTATTGAAGACACGGTCAGGTCCAGTGAATGGCGCTTTGTCATATTGAAGGTTCTAGAAACACTATCACAAATTAGAAACGAACACTTCCATATTTTTTTCTTTCGCGCTGCGTTTTAAAATCTGTCCTGAAACACGTGCGTGCTGTTAGCTGTAAGGCTCTAGAGGCTTGCAACTTAAGCTGCAGCAGCAATGCAGTTTGAGTAAATTTCATATGGGCAGAAGATATAGAGGAACGTAATAACATTGGCAGCTTCGGTTGACATAAGTGAAAGAAGGGTGTTTATTGTGTTTATTCTTTTTATTCGACTCCGAACATCCGAATTTTTTTTTTCTTGGGGGGGGGGGGGGGGGCTAATTGATATAAGCTACCGCTTTTTTTGGTATGGTGGGAAAAGGCGCTGGTGTGGTCTATCATATGTAGTTTCACAAGGTTCTTATATTCGTACATATCGTCTAGATGAACGCAGCTCAGGAACAATGATACGGCTCTCCATCAGCATGATGGCTGAAAGTCGGATATCACAGAGCAATGCGAGATCCCGTTGCGACACCTCAATAATTGAAAAAAAAAAAGAAAGCTGAGAAAACAACCAGGAGAGGGTGGGAAATCTGTAATCACAGAAACACGCTTGCAAAACTGAGTGCACGCTTGGGACATTTCAATTTAAGGGCATACGTAATTAAAGATCGCCGTCTTGCTGCTGTGCCAAAAATGTACCAGTATGGTTATGCTTCTTAAAAAAGAAAAGCCCTAACAAAATGAAGTTTACTTAAGGAAGAGAAAGGAGTTTCTCAAGGCAAAGAAATGACTTTGAAACCGACACGTTTTGAAGCCTCGTAACGAAAAAAAAAACACTGCATGATTTTTCAAAAAATTTACTGATTATGAAGATGGTGACTGCGCCACACGGTCACGTCACAAGGTTCGTCGCTGACTGGTCGCCTGGAAGTCTTACGTCAGGAGACAACGTGACATGGTCAAATTTACAGGTGCGCTGGCAATGGGCAGTTGGAAGCTGCACTGGTCACGTGACATGGCCGACCACGGTGGTGGGCTTGGCGGCAGTTGGTAGCTGCACTTGGTTGCGTGCACACGTGTAGGAACAGCTCCGTATATTAGGTTCGAATGGAGCCAGAATTGACGCCATGTGTGACTAAGCAGTGAAAAACATCCGCTAGCGGAGAAGACTACCACAGAAGTATGTCATTGATTATGAAGTACCTCTGGCGGCATCGACTTAGCGCATGCGATGAGAAGCGACGACGGAAGGAAAGTAGAACGAGTGGACTTCAGACTAATGCTACCGAATTCTCAATAGGTAATGTAATTAGGTCTCCGCTAATTTTTTTATTTGTTTGTGCTTTGCTGGATGCGCGCAGTGCAATGAGGGCTGAAAATGGAGCGTGCATCATCAACCTCTATTATTATAACCCGGTTGGCGAAGTAAAGGAATGCCGTGACTGGGAAAAGAGTTATTCGGGCAGATACGGTGTTCTGCACGTACAGAGACGACTTTAACAGTTTCATACTACCATCTTTTAAGAGAATGTGGTAAACGCAGCTACGATGGAAATTTTCTCACTTACGACACTCAAGATATAATTATGTCTCAAAAATTTTTCATGATACATTACAAACAGTTATGCTCAACAAACGATGAGTAACAGTCGCATCCCTTGAATATCAATAATTAAGCATAATTACTTTTTATGTTCTTAGTTCACATTGTGTTATATCGATGTGC
This sequence comes from Amblyomma americanum, assembly GCF_052857255.1. NCBI lineage: Eukaryota > Metazoa > Arthropoda > Arachnida > Ixodida > Ixodidae > Amblyomma > Amblyomma americanum. Next base: position 41,696,103 of record NC_135506.1, on the reverse strand, counting down.
TTTTCCAGAGTCATGCATACCTATCTTAGACACATGACAGTTTGTAACATCTAAAAAGGTTTTGAAAGATTCCGAACTTACGTTATATCTCGTAAGCAGTCAATACTTCATGTAGAAGTATTTTAGGGCGTCATCTGAGCAAGAAAGGCCTCTCTGCCTCCGCCCGCTTGAAACACGGGAAGCAGTCATTTCGAATGATCGTCCTGTACGTTTTTCTCATAACAGAAAGTTATTCTAAACCCCAGGACCACTGTGCACTCGCATCAAAAGAAACATCAAACCGTGAGCTCTTTATTCACCAACAAATACGCTTGTATCTTTTGTCGCGTAAGTGTGAACATAGCCTACAGTATCCTTTCCGTGCGCGCAGTTTCTATATGTGCGCGGCATTTTCAACTGTTACCTGTGCCTTTGATTTCGAGACTTCCTTCCAAACAACATCATGCGTTCATAAAAGTTCTGTCAGCTTTTCTGCAAGCAGAAGAAACGGTGCTACATGTGTTCGCTTCCTCTCGCAATGCAGTAAGTTAATAAAGGAGCCTGTGAAGCAAGTCCTTTCATAAAGGGGGAATTGAGGGAGTCGATACTCGTTTATTTGAAGTGTATTTTACACAAGGGGATTTCATTAAACACTACTGGAGTAAGTATTGCGCAGGTCTTCAAATTTAAGTAAACGCCCGTGCGTGCACGCCGTATTTGCCTTTGTAGCGCAGGTCCACATAAACTCAACTCTCACAGCGCTGGTCTCCCAGGGAGCCAGGAATAAGGGTGTGGCTTGTAAATTAAGTTTGCACGGCCCACGCTTCTCTACGACTTGTGCAATTCCCCCTTACACCCGCTGCCCTGCGGGTTTCCTGGCCGGTTAGAAAGACTGGTCTGTCCATGAATTCTTGCAGCATTGTGCAACATAAAAGTGTAGCCGGAGGCAGTTAACGACTTCAACTCGGAAACCAGAGGCCGTATTCTAAAAGCTGTTCATTTTCCGTGGTTCATTTTTTGTCCATTAGGTCCTCTGTTAGTGGTTGCTCAGATATACGCGCTTTTTCAAGCGTCTTGAGCAAGCGACCCAGCCATTCGGCGGTAAGCGACCGGATCCCCATTAGCTGCATATCGTAGCGAATGACAGCCAGTGGTCAGGTTCGGTAACCGGCTGTTTACAAAGCGCTGCAGTGCAGAACACCATTGGCTGCATATTGCATCCAATTTCAGCTAGTGGTATAAGTTCCGGCCGACAACCATACAATCGCCAGGTCGCTTACCCCAGACGCTTCAAAGCCTCGGGTTTATCTGAATGCTCACTGATAAAGGACCGAATGCACGCGAAATGGACAACAGAAAATGGGCAGCTTACAGAATACGGCCCCAGGAGATGCCAATAACGAATCGTTTTGACTGGCGGTGAATCAAAGTTGAATCAAAGGCGGTGAACCACATCCTTTGCAACGGCGATTGGCTGGGGAAAACATGGGAACTGGCGAATCGCGAAGCTTTCTCACTTTCAAAGAGCTTCGTGTGCTTCTCTTAAGACATTCAAATGCGCACAGCACTAAGCTCAAAAGTGTTCCATTGTTTCAGGGACACTGTAATACCTCCTCGAAAGCGAAGGGAGTTGCTCTTTTTCTTGCTCTCTCACTCTCTTCACCTTTTAATTGTGCGTGCTTTCAAAGACGCAGTCCCTGCGGAGCACACTGATCTCCCCGGTCTCCGCCACTCCCTCCCTTGCAACTGTTGCAGCTCAAGCAGTGGCCCGACCTGCGTCAGCGTACCAGCATAATTAATCAGTCTGGGCCCTGCGACATGCCCTTGGCCCCCAAGGGTCGTGCGCCATTGCGTAATATGATCAACTGCGTGTCGACGCTAGCGACCGCGCCAAGTCGCGTTGGTGTCGTTCATTTTCTCTCTCTTTGACAAAGGGGTGGCGGCGTCGGAGGATTCGGCAATTACGGCGACTGAGTGGTTTCGCCACATTTTAGTCTACGCAAGTGCAAAAGGCGCGAAATGTTGATAGCGGTGCTTGGGGACGGCCGTGCTAAACTCGACCTTTGGCTAACCTAAGCTAACCCCAACTTTCGGAAGGAAGGCGCAGGGGAAATATTGTCAGCAGCATGGGGACGCTTTTAGAGTAGTTTACGTGGGCAGGCAGTTCTTAGTAACGCTGAAAATACGTGGCTCTTGCAGCGGGGGTATGAATACTGAGTTCGTTAACTCGCGTAGTTGTCTAGTTGTCATAAGACGCAGTGTAAGAATCAGATAGTTTAAGCTTAGGCATGTCTGTCGCAACAAAGTCTCGCTCCTGACGTGGATACACGGCAAGGTGACAATGGTGCCGATCTTTTTAGTTAGTTCCCGCAGTGAGCACCAACTTACGCCTTGTGAATGGTGCATTCATGCACCAGAAACTGTAGTTAAATATATGTTAACTAAAAAAACAAGGCTCAGTATGCTTATTCACTTAAGAATTGTGCAAGCTTTTTTTATTTTATTCTCTCTGACACCGCCTGCGACGTACGCAGCAGCCCGTCCCTTAATTGTAGTGCATTGCAAACGGCCAGTCGGTAAGCTCATTAGGCTTCTGGTTACTAAGTGCTCGGCCTGCCTGTTCTTAGTTGTTAAAGCCAATACACATTCAGTACCGTTTGCATCAGGTGGGAAAGCAGGATGGGCATGGCAGGACTAGGATACGCACTCGTGGTTCATGAAGAAACGGAGTTTGATTAAAAACTCAGCGGTTCGGATTATAGCGCCAGTCGTATATTTTAACATTAAACTGCCAGAGAAATAAGCCGGAGGAAATATTTAGCTGCTATGAGTGTTTGTTAGGTAAAACGCCCCCTAATTATATTATATAGCAAGACAAAAACATTAGTGTTGCAGCCGTACCTCTGAGTTCCGCTATCAAGTCTAAAAGGTTGACATTTGTCACGTAGCGCACAAAGAGCAACCTTAAAAGAATCCCTTTTATACTGGGATCAGTGTCGCAATATACAAGCGAGAATGCAGCGCTTGGAGGAACCCCGTTTACAGTATCATAAAGGTTGCTTGTGTTCGACCGGTACGAATGTTTTGCCGTTTTCCGAGCGCCCTAATTGTTTTACTATCAGGATCGTCCTACAAATACCACTGTAAAAATTTGTAATGTCTATTTCTTATGCTCAGAGCCGCCGATATGTGCCTTTCTCATTTTCTTTAAGCGAGAGAAGCTTCCAGATTTATCTTGAATGATTGTAGCCGCGCTCAACTGATTCTATGTTGTTCTAGATGGTCGAGGCGATTTGCGCGACTCTCGAAAGTTCTTTGAGGACGTTATCTTGATCGTGTCCGAGAGCGGCGACGGTTCTCTTCTTCGACGACCGCCAAGCGCGTTTGCTGCTATCGCCGCTGTAAGTTGAGTTGTTCAACTCTGAGCGGGCACGAGACCGCTCAATATAAAGTTTCTTTTGGAAGCTTCCCACAGTCTTCCTGAACGCTGGACTGACGTCACCACCTGGGGACAATACAAAAATACACTACATAGAGAGCATATGCTCTTTGTATCTTTCCTATAAAGATATTGTTACTTTGCGACCACAGGTGCTCGGAAGTAAAATAGAATGCGAAATTTCGGGGATAATTGCTTGCTCACTACTTTCCTGGCGCATCAAGAAATATGAGCATATTAGGAGCTGAATACGCACTACATGGTTGCTTTCTTCGAAATCGTATTCCCCTTTAATTTTATGCTCCCCTCTTCTGCTAACTTGAGGTACAAAAATGTAATTATTAGCCGCGCAGCCAAGATTGCCGCAAAGCTCTACCAGAATTTAACGCAGGAGTGTTTCGTCATTTGTCATCGGGCAGATAGCATCTCACACTTTTGGCCACCCATTTGCAAAGGACGCAAAAGCGAAAGGTGTGCAACAATCCTGCCGTCCTGCGCTTTACTAGAGAACGAACTCCGGAGCACCCATTGGCCAAAATACCTGATACACGTGATAGCACATGGCACATTGCGGAGGACTCCCGCTATTAGACCTACTTTTAATTCTTTTCTCATGCAAGCAAGAGAACACGCTTGTTTGCAAGCGTGTTCTCTTGTGTTCCAATATTGTCAAGGCAAGCCAGCGTAAACAAATTACGCTGATGCCGTTTTTCCAAAGTAAAGGCCACGGACCACAACTGTGTGGGGACAACATAACACAAGAATACTAAAAGGAGCCTTTGCTCGATCGAAAACAAAAACCTCAATCCTTCCTGTTCCAACGTTTGCTGAAACTGTGAGTCATCTAAGCTTATCAGATTTAGCTAGCGCGCGCGGGAACTATAGCGTCTGTTGAGACGAGTGTTTCGTGTTAAAAAATGGAGGTAATTATCGTACTTCCGTCTAAGACTCAACGCACGAAACGCGATAAATGCGTACTGGGAGACTCCTGGAAATTCCTTTTCGTTCAACTGTTGCGCAATATTACTACTATGCGGCGAGAGAATATTTAAAGCAGGCTCTCCTGGCAGTGCCTCCTCCTGTTGATTACAAATCATACAGTATACTGGCGCTCCAAAAATATGATAAGTGGCCTTACACAGATGAAATAATCCACAACGGCTTTTCTTCTTGGCCCCTTTCACAATGTGTACGTCATGTTGTGAAGAACAAATAAAAATGAATGAATGAATGAAATAATCAGATGCTTGTTATTATATGAATAAGGAAGCTACAAAACAAAGCGTACGTCCACAGCGGTTATTACTCTGCGATGCAGTTTATTACTGTATAGAATATAAGGAAAAGCGCTGTGTCGCATGAGTTTGAGTTATTTCCGTCAACTTCGCGTTACGGCTTATCTCTGATCTTCTATTCTGTGAACCGGTACAGTTATTTTTCTTAGAATAGGCACATCACCTTTCGCTTTCAGTACTGTCTCACCCCAGATTCGATGGCATTGCCCCTTCATGAAGAGAGCTTGAAATGATCAGAACTGAAAAAATCGATCGCTTCTTGCAGTCGGAGCATCGACAGCGCCCAGACCGTCACTGTTCCCAGTAACCTTCCTCACCCAAATCTGGCGAGAAGGACTGACAAAGAGTCCAAAGGGGAGCCGCTGCTGACGACACCGTGCCGTTGCTAACGCTCAGCGACGATGAAACATGCGGTTTTGCACCGCAAGAACCCGAAACGCATGCGCCGCCTCGGCTTCGTCGTCGAAATCGAAGCCACCTCTTGAATAATGCATCACGTCTGCGTTGCATTCGTGCACTGCCGCTGCCTCTGTGCGTTGCGTGGCGCAATCTCTTCTCTTTGCACCTCTTGCCTTCCCCGACCCGTTTGACCACGACCCCGCATCCATCTCAGCCGACTACGTCTGACAGATTCTCCCCTTCTCCTGCATCTGCCCCTCCACTTAGCCGCCCGCGTCTTCAGCATCTCGTCTGGCATCGATGACTTTCCATGACTCGTGGGTCCGTAATGGTAGCCTCCTACTTTAGCCAGGCTCCCGACTTCAGCCCTTCGTGTCTACCTAGCCGCTTCTTTTACCTCTATCTCAGCCTCCCAACTTCCTCCGGACCTGAGCAGGGCCATCCCCTTCCACTCCCCCATTATCTCTATGTGCCGGTGCTCGTCCCTTTTCCTTATGCCCCGTCTCCGCTAATGCCCTCCTCTCCATTCCATGCCCGCGAGTCTGCCCTTTACGGTTCACCCATTCTGCGCTCGCTGCTCGATGCAGCGGACTCATTAATTAGTTTGCGCAAACCTACGCGCCCGGCGACGTTCGAATAGGGGGACTCGCTCGCGCAAAACCTCGAGCAGCCGTGCGGTGGCAGCTGGGCTTGTGAACAAACCGCTAGTATGTGTGTGCATTTGTGTGCGCGCGTGTGTAAATGTATGCCTGTGCGCGCGCGCGTGAGTGTGTGTTTGTATGTGTTGTGTGTGTGCGCGCTCAAGCTTACGCGCGCATTCTGGAGCAACTCGGTCACTACCAGCCGCGGTCACAGCGGTTCGTTTGACGCTGACTCAGGTGTGCACTGCAAGAGGAAGAATTTCTCTTTGCGGGGCGAAAGGCACACGACTGCCCCTCTACTGCGTTTTGAACACCGGTATTACCATAGGTTAATGTATATATCTAATAAATACCAGTTCAGGATGTTCACAGCTCTGTGGTATGAAGAGTGTGAAAGCGTTTTTTTATATGAGTGCCGTATTAGGGGGTGATATACTTGAATTTTTTTAAAGTATTCGCAGTCACCATACTAGTGACAATAAAGGCACAGTATTAATATGAGTTGTTTTCCTCCATTTTAGTTTTAGTCTTCAGGCACCACAATATACACATTTGTAGGGAAAGAATTGGCTCAAAATGTATTACTAGTGTTTCCGAAAGTATTCTAAGAAGAAGCTGCGCTTTCGCTAACGAAAGATACTAGTCCCTTGCTAAGTATCGATACAGAGCGTGGTTACAGTCACACATGATCGATCATGGGTGAAAAAGGACACTATTTTGAAAGGAACGGCAACCGAGCGTAGAAAAAAACGCGATGTTCATGCGGCATTTTAGTTATAACCCTTAAACCATATTCATAATGCTGGTAAACATCAAAACAGCGTGTCAAGAGGCTGGCAACTCGGCTTCAACTTTCAAGCTAAGTCTTCAAAGCGAGTTCATCTGTGCCGATATTTTTTTCTGTCATACTGAAGGCACTGTGTCGAATCTTGTGACTGAAAGAATTGTTTCGATTCAATTCCAAGTCGGTCTAAGCTGCCGATATATTTTGATACCGTTTAGACACGAGTTTCTTTGAAGCCTTTCTTTCTCGGAAAAAAGCGTTCGAATCAGCATGTCGAGAACGTGATGGCCATGGCAGGTCAGACAGGCGTGTGACACGTTGCGAAGAAAACTACAGCTTTTTATGCTACTGCGAGTTTTTTTATTAAATTCACTGAATATATCTGCAGGCTTTTATCAAAACTTTTTTTGTCGGCGTGAGTTCATAGATTTTTTTTTAACTGATGCTACTAAGGTATTCCTTTCCTTTCCGTCATGTACCAACCTCGCTTGACCAACCAGCTGTCGGACACGACGCCGACATAAGAGCTTAGAAGGTGGATAAAAATAAAATGGTTAAAGAATGAATGCTCGGGAGCAGCTGCTGGCATGCCCGCTTGGCATAGAAGGGCTGGACTCTATTATATTTCGGATATCGAAGGGGCCTTGGAATAAAATTCGGGGCAGAGCCGAGATTGAAGACGGGCACAGAAAAGCAAGAAGTAAATGTAAGGAAAAAGAGAAATAAAACACCAGTGAAGCAGATCACACGCTGAGGCAGATGCTTGATGGGAACTCCTCTATCCATTTTGTTTCCTTATCTTTATTTTCGGTCTATTTCTTACTGTTTCATATCGGAGTTTTGGGTTGAACCGTTTCCTTCAATGGATGCGAAATGAAATGCGGGTAGTCATATTGAACTCCGCTCCAAGAAACTCGCCTTACTGCTTTTACGTTCTTTCTCAGATTCTCCTGCCTCGCCTGTTCAAAGGTCTTAAAGAAAAAACTCTGCAAGATCGCTCGAAACCTGTAACATAACGTCCCCTTTTTTTTCGGTTTACCTCGTCCACTTTTACCAGCGGCAGAATGATCAGACTGCACGCTAGTATCGCTTCTTTAGAAACTCGGGATCCTGCGAGTTATCCATTCTTCTTCTGTCATTACTGCTTCGAACCACGCATTTTGAAGCGCTGTGGACGCCAAGAAACTATGAAGAGGTGTGCCCCACAGATGCGAATAAACAGCGCTTCCTCTGCTGCAATGTTAGTATTTGCAGTATATTTGTGATATTAATATGAACTTGTAATCGAAGCCGCAAGAACTAACCATTGTTCTTGCGTAAATAATGGGTTGCTTTTTTTTCATTTCCATTCCGCAATGATCACTAACACGCATAAAATAGAAATAAACGTTTAAAAGATTATCTTCTTACAGTCACATTACGCTGTGCCGTCGTTGCCGAAGACTGCGAAAATTTTATTCAAATTTTCATGATGCAATTTTTATTTAAAGGCATTATTTTGTTTAGGTTTCACCTGAAATTCATGCAAAACATCAAGTTAACTTGATCAAGACCTTTTAAATCACCGCCTCTGTTTATTTTTATTTTTCCAGTTCACAATTAGCTTCCATATAGCAGAGAAAGTTATTCTCCCGCTTTTGTTTTATTACCATTAAACTTTCATGTTTTGCAAGCTCTAGACGCTCATTGTCATCTGAAATGGCTGAGAAGCTATTAACCGTAATTTTTTATTATTCGCTCTAATCGGATATTCTTACTTACTTTGCTAAGAACTTTTTTTTCACTTGTGCATTGCGAGGCAGAATAAATACGACATACTAATGACTTGCGGGGGACATGAGATAAATACGCTCCACGCCCAATAGATGGCGAAAAACGAACGGTGTCATATAAGTAAGGAAAATTTATATTTAGATCATTAGACGTTGATCAGAAAAATTAAACGCTAATCACGCGCAGCCCTGAAAGAGCATTACGAAATAGTCACGGCGATAAGGTACTCTGCAAATGTGAAAGCTATTTCTTTTTTGTATTTTATATTCACAAGAAACTACGCACGCCCCATATTTGTGGAACCAATGTGTAGCAACAATTCGCGCTAGGGTAACCTTAGATGGCGAAAGTAAAATCTTAATTATTATTTGGGCAGGCACTCTTCCATATTAGCAAAAGAAATCTTTTGCGAATATTATATCTTAGCATCTCTTACAACAATGTGCGATGATCTGGAAAGGTGCGCAGGCTGACAGCAGCAGCAGGTTATTTCAGTGCTTTGAAATGAAAACACCAGTACTGAGCATCAAGTATCCTTTTATAAATATGCGATCCCTAGCCCTTCCTACCTTCATTAGAGAAGCCTTGAATAAAATCCTATCATTAACTAAGTCTGCCAAATACTTTTAATATATGTCAAAATAACTGAATCGAAAGGATAACCAAGCTAAAGTATGATATTGTACCGGTCGTTAGTTATTTGCTAACTATGGACATACAGTACCAAGTATTATGGGATAGTAGCAATATCTTGTGCTCCTCTATTTAATTACATCGTAAACGTCTATTAGCTCTTCATCTTCTTTAGTGCTTATCAATTCCATTGTCAAAAATTAGACTGCATTTTTTAGAATTTTTGCTTATAGAGCCTACTTAAGAACTGCTAAGTTTTGATAATTACGTAGTACATTTTTACGCTTTGTCAGACTCAATGTCTAAATCGAAGTAACCTTTAGTACGCAGCGGTGACCGTACTAAATAGCTGTGCTTGCGGTTAAGTTGTTTGCTGTAGGCACATTGCATACAGGACGGCCCTTAAATGACCAGACTCAGCCACAATGGGCATGAGGACGTCCATAAGTATTCAAGCAGAGCATAATGTTGTTTCGTCTTTAGTTTGTAGCGATAGCTACATTACGGTAGCATTTCCAGCCTTCAGCGTGGTGGCGCCGCCACCCTGTGACTGTGCTGTCACGCTGTAACGTGGTTGGTCACGTGGTGCGGAGCAGCTTCCGGCTGCGCGGCGCCGTGGCTGATCACGTGGTTCGTCACGCGGTTGATCACTCGACCAAGTTCCACTCGGCCAGCTGTAGCTATCGCGTCATTCCAGGCTTAACGAGAGCTCAACCACCGCCAATTTTTTTTTTCAGTTGCGCTACGATTTCTTGCTTGATATTTATCGTGCCCTTATAAGCTGGTTATTCTTCGATCGTGTAGAAGTAACCAAGTTTTTTTTTAAACATAATCTAAAAGGCAATCCTCCACATTCTAGCCGAGTCATATACAGATCCTATTTTTTTATACCGGCATTAAGCATTAACTGTGCTGCAAAGAAGCAATAGCTTTTAGCTAGCCTTTTCACGCGTGTAATAACATTTTTCCATACATTGCTTGCCTGAATAGCGGTCTAAAACCGTGTATAATATCAGAAATGCTAGATTTATTTTTACTCATAGCGGTAGGCTTTGTAGAATGGTTGATAAAGAACGAGAACTAAATTTGTGGGGGCGAATATTTCGGTAATCACCGTCATGAGAGTAAACTAAAGCCATGTAAATAACTTAATTGAACATGTGCGGCTTATATACTTGATAAACTTAAATCTACGGCGCTGCAGTCGTCCTGCGCGTGATCTGACTCCTTCCGAAGGTTTTAGGCGAGCAGACTTTTGCAGCACCTCTGTCTAACCGGTACTCAGCTTCGGAGCAGAAACGTGGAGTCTAAGCAAAAGGGTTCAGCTTAAATTGCGGACAATTCAGCTAACGTTACGGGAGAGGAGGAGGGCAGAGTGTATTAGAGAACAAACGCGGGTTAATCACATCCTAGTCAAAATCAAGAGGAAGAAATGGGCTTAATTGGGCAGGGCAGGTAATACGAAAGCAAGATATTTGATTGTCGCTCAGGGTAAGGCAGTGAATACGAATAGAATGGAAGCGTAGTAGGGGCGGCAGAACACTGGGGGGGGGGGGGGATGAGATCAATGGACCGCAGATGTCACAAGACAGTGGTAATTGGAAAGATATGGGACAGGCATTCGTATTGCAGTGGGCAATGTCGGGTTCATGATGATGACAATTATGATGAGAATCGTTTACTGTTTTATAAGTATGGCCTTCATTCAGTGAAGGTGCCGCTTCCTGTTTGTCGGAAGCTTCCAGACACCACCCTTAATCTAACCTCTACCCTGCAGAAGGCCTGCGCAAACCACCCCACATGGGGGAGGTGGAAGCGACGGCAAAATCAAATTCATAGGCGCAATGGCTAGGCGGTTACTTTAAAAGCGCAAATTTGAATCTCAAATATGAAACCAATAGTGGTAACGCAGTTTCCTCCCATCACGCATCTTCTGATCCCGCGGGAAATTTTTGTCGCTTCTTCTGGAAAATCTTCCTCGCTAACTTGTCCAAACGCAATAGTGCTGTTAAATTTTAAATGCTACGTAATCAGCATGCTGCTTATATCATGATTTCCACCATACAGCTCGCTTCTGATATCTGAAGGACTCAGTTCTGGCTGAAAAACTTCTTTTACTAGGTCCTCGGCACTAATTACGCACATAGCAGGAGCCAAGTGAAGAACTCGAGCGTGAAAATGAATTTGCGCGCACAGCGGCAGTAGGACAAAATTTCGCAATAGAATAAGCGCTAGGAAGTTCATGCCGTATGCGGCGATATTGAAAAAGAAAATGATGTTGTTTAGTCTCCATCTATTGATATGTAGGTCATGGGTTTTATAGGAAACATAAATATGGAATATTGGAGTGGACACTTAAACCCTGTCTTAAGTGTATGACGCGATAGCGTATTCGGTTAATTCTCGTATATGCAGAAGGTCATTTTGTACTCTACATTCATAGATCCCTGCGAGTCCTCATACCGCCCCTGGCGACGTGGTGCAGCGGTTAAGCGTTGACATGTGCTCTCAGCGGTGGGCTTCGGGTGGCCTGCCGCCCGACCAATAATTAACTGCCACCTGCCACTATGGGCAGTTTTGCCCACTATCCTGTACTGAGATTGTGTTGACGTTTAAAGGTAACGTGACATAGGTAGCCCTCCCTGTCTCCTAGGTTTTTCTGTGCCACCACCTGCCAGAGATATGCTCGTAATTTTTCTCTCACAACGCCGACACCAGATAATCTGAACAACTTGATCTTTAACCCTATCCTATTAAAACAAAAGCAGCTAGATAATAGCCGGCTGAAAGTGTTATACCACTTTTACGCAAGAACACCACCACCACCACAGCGTATCTGTCTGCAAGACATGTACTCAGGAAGCTGTGTGTTCTGATATAATTTACAAGTATTGCTGATAACCTTCCTTCGCCATTTGAAGGTACACGCTTTATTGAGCTTAAACGGCCCAGACATAGCGAGGCCACGATGCAAGACCGCGATAAATAAATTAGGCAGATCCGTCGGTTCCCTCTTGCTAACAGCCGCCAAAGACCGCTTATTTTGCCTATGCAATCGACTTAGCATGTCGAGGCCTTGTTATTCTTTTTTTTTCTACAATAGTGTTGTTTCTCGCTACTTAGGTCTTTCTATTTTTTGAACAGGCCCTGAATATATCGGCAGAGTTTACGGGAAACCAATTTATTTTAAAGATGCAGCCACAAAAGTATTTTTTTTTTCACCAAATATGAGAGGCTAATTTTTTACCAGAACGACATTCCTCGGTACTTGACTTGCTCTCTCACTCGGCTTGGCTAGATTCTGCTTAGCTTGGCTTTCCGTTGCTTTTCTTTGGTTTGAGTTCTTTCCGCGCGACTTGCGTGAGCGCGCGCGGGATTTTTTAGAGCGCACCTTTAATGGAGATGAACCGCTCAGACTCCACGGAGAACGCTGAGTCTAAAGGAAACCGATCGATAATGATCTTCGTGGTCCCACGTCGCTAAGAAATATATAAGACAAAATAAATAGTGCCGAGGAGTTCCCGGCGCCTGGCTAATCTGCGGCTCAGTGCAAGTGCTTGTGAAACGCTCATTTATTTCTGGTAATAACGTTTAAGACAAACTGCCAGCGGCGTTCAAATTTCGCGATAAGGCGCCTTTGCTCGTCGATTTGGGTTCTTATCTTGTCTTCGCCTGCTAGTTGGAGTACGGACCTACCTGATACTAGGAAACTTCGTTCTCGAGATTGAATAAAATCAAGCCTAAAAATCGGTAGCATTTTCAGGCGCTGCACATAAACCATCTGTCATGAGAGGCATAAAAGAACACTGACTTAATGACGTCTTCTATTATTTCAAGCAAAGCAATACATTTAAAAAAAAAGAACAGGGATAGAGCAGTTAGTTAACCAATAGTGGGCAAATAGTAGTTTGTCTTACGCATCACGTCACCCAACCTCGTATGCCTTGAATATGTAAATTACTGCGCGTGAGGTCGACTATTTTCATTCAAAATTTTCGATTGTCGGAACTCATAGGGCAGGTGTAAAAAAAATCTTTATTTTTACTTCCTTCAAACGGGAAATAAAAAAAAATTAGTCTACGCTTAAGTTTCGCCTTAAAGAGTGGAACGTGACAGCGTGTTGCAGCACAGCCAGGCAGTCCACCGAACGCCATAGCCCTTTCGGTGCGACGCCTTGACCGTTAGACAAATCGCTCTGCTACGTACGTTGAAACGGACGCGCGGAGCGGCAAACCACGTAGAAGCGCTGCCGGGCGCCTTACCCAAAAGTGCGGGATTCAAGTTGCAGTCGTACTTCGTCGGCACATCGTTCTCGACAAACCCGATGCCACGAACGCCAGCATAGCTTCCGCGCCGAACGAACGGGCAGCAAGCCGCAAGCTTCGTGGTGAACGCGCTTTGGATGGGCGCTGCGTTGTTCGCCGCTCACCGCGTGATTACTGCGTGCCCGCAGAGCCCCACTGCGCCCGAACGAGAGATGTGTCAGACGCGTGACTTCCTTTAATTAAAATCAACTTTCATTTCATTTCCCTTCCTTTACGGCGCGCTTCGAGTGTCCACAGAGATATATGATACAGGCCTGACTTCCTTTCCTTAAAACCAATTTTCATTCCATGTTCCGTTCCTTACGGCGCGGTCCGGGGTGTCCACTGAGATGTGTGACAGGCGTCCGACCCTTCCTTTCCTTGCGCTGCCATCGCGCACTATCTGCTGGGGCAGTGGGGTACATTGCGAGGAGGAGGTGGAGGAGGGATTTTTCGCTCACGGCCGACGCCGACGACACCGGCTTTTCTGCGACACGAGCTCCTTAACGTTGTCGCGTTAAAATAAAGGCATTACTCGCTCTCTTGGTATTAGTGAACTCAGCTCGGTGGAGAAAAAATTGTTTCTCGCGAAACGCAATATATGTCCTTTATCAGAGAAAGAATTATAGTTGAGATCTTTTGCAGGCTGGCAGTTATACAATAATCCGTTATTCATGCTGGCAGTGAATTCGTCTTGAATGCGTTGCTCTCGCGGAAGCAATATAATACGGCACTATTAAAGAATATATTTGCTTTTAAAGAAGTAAATTGATGCACCACCTGTAATCATCAAAAATGAAGTAGAGCCTAAAACTGATATGCAGGAAAATGCTTACCTGGAAAGTTATCACACAATAAAAAATGTTTTCATTAATATGAATAAACCGAACTACACCTCACTCCTCGAAAAACGAAACAGCAATGGGCGTTATCGCGTTCAGCACTCACAACTCATTTCATAGCGCACCTCGATAGAGATTAACAACCACAAGCTACTTACGAGTAAAAGCGGGTCAATTTATTTTGTTTATTTACTCGATGAAAAGAGCACTTGGAAACAGACATAATCTTTCCCCCTATAGCGTTTACATTGAAATCTCGTCACTGCCGATTCACACTTTTTAGGCCGCTTAGAGGAAGGAGACCTTGCTCGTCTGCTTCTGTTCGTCAGTCATCTTAGCGCCGTCAAAACTACCAGTTAACGAAATTATGGGGCGAGCCATATCATTGTAGTTTTCCTAACTTAGGATTGTCTTTTAAAGAATGCGAAAGCGGTTCCAAAACTCTATTTAAAATATATGAAAAAGCTGGTGTATGCGTCATATAAACTAGACTGTACTGGCCGTATTCATACAGGACAATCATATTTAAGTACGACAAAACAGCAGGAGATACAAGAGCATTATGTGAAGCTATGAGCTATGGGCGACATATTGGGCACCGAAGGACCGAAAAAGCTACTCGATGATGACAAGGAATCAGGTTCAGAGGCCTGAACCTGATTTTCGGTTTTTACAGTGTGAGGGAAAGTGATACGATACTCACGACGGCGTCTCATGAGAAACCGTCTATAGTCCTCTGCCGTTTAGTTCAGCAACCATTGTGACCTGCTGCCGATCACGAGTCGGCGGCTCGCCTTCCAAGTTGCAGGCTGATATACAAGAAGCTGAAACACTTCTGATTGCTTAGAGTTCTGGCCGTGTTCGAAGTGCTCCATGCACATCTGCGGATCGCAGTATACTATAATGACCACAGCATGATGGTTGCTAACTCTTCCATAGAAAGCGTCTAGTCATATAAGTATTTTGGAATCACTCTCTGCAGCGATCTTTCTTGATGCGTACACATAACTAACATTATATCATCTGCTAACAGATCTTTGAGAGTCTTGACACGCCACCTCCATCATGCACCCCAAGACGTAAAGCTTCTGGCATATAAAACACTTATCAGATCAAAACTGGAGTACGCCAGTCACTTCTGGCACCCTCCTCGGATATACCTAACAAATGCGGTCGAATCAATTCAAAGCCGTGTCAAGCGTTTCGCACATCATGCGTACTCGTATTCTATCAGCGTTTCATCTCTGAAGGAAAATTCCAGCCTTGAAGGCCCCTTACTTCGTTTCGTTGCCGCATTGCCAGCCTTTGTTTGCTGCACAAAATTCTTCACAGTTCACTCAATGAAGCACCTTACATTGTGCATCGCACCCACATATATAATTGAGCTACGCATCCGCTTCAGGTTCCTCGGCCTGTTGCGCGCACAGCAACGTTTTCATGATCTTTTCCACGAGGAGTTGTGAACTGTAATGTCCTTTCCCACGAAGTGGCCACCATCACATGCCCATCTTCTTTTGAAGCCGTGACAATCCATTTTCACAGGCAATGACCTCTACTTCCTATCCTTCACAAATACCTGTAACCCCACCCCTTATGTAATACCTCCAGGAGGAGGTCGTTAAGGACAATAAAGTGAAGTGAAGGGAAGTGAAACATCATTTCACAGCAGTTTGGAGCCCCTCAATACAGGGTGTTTCTTCGTAAATATATGCTTAGTGAGGCGATTTTAATTTCTTTGGGTAACTTTAAGGCTGCGCAATAAATCGGTGATAATGACAGGGCAGGAGGCAGTAACTCTCTAACTCTCAATGAAGAACTCACCCGCGCAGTGCGGGAAGGAATGAAAGAGAAAATAAAATAAAAATGAAAATCATTGGTCGCAGTAGAAGACTGCAGATAAATTTTCACGCCTGGTATTCTTAAACGCGCGAAATAATGGCACGGCATACTGATGTAATTTGCGCTTCACTTCCGTCAAGGCACCAATATCAGGAACGAAATGGAATCCATTCGTATCTGGAGGAAAACGCAAAAGCAACACTGCAATTGATAGATTCTAGTCTCTCGAGGAAAGGAAGGCAGTAGGTCGGATTTGCCATTGAAATGAGCGTGGAATAGCATATTAGATGTTAGCTTTGGCATTCTGAGCAACAAAAGAAGAAATCACTTACTAAATACTAACCGTGCTGCAGTAAGGTGCTCTATACTGCGACATTTCTATGATCATGATGCATTTAATGAGTTCTTGCGCGTTGCATTGGCAGAAACAAGCACTTGAATTATGTGCTGCCATCTTATTGGCGATCTAGCTGAACAATGTTTTTCGCCCATCGTTACTGCACAAAGAAAGCTGCGATATTCCTTAACCAGTCGACAAAAAATCGCCATCAAGCTGAACACTTATACAAAAATGTGGCTCATTGAAACCAATAAAGATGGGGAACATTAAGAATTGAATGGCAAGCTGAATTTTAAACGCTTTCGCTGCATCCTTTTACAGAAATTTCTTTTTTCTCATGCAGGCGCTTCTGCTCACGAAAACAGTATCCGGACAAAGGATGCAGAAAAAGAATGAAGGCGACTTTAAGCACTCTCCAGAAGAGCAAGAGTTTTCCTCTGTCCTTTAAGAAAAGAACGCCATTTAAGGATTAAAGAACAGCGCAAGCTGTTGCTCTTTATTGCTAATGGCCCTTTTGCATTCCAGGGAAATCCCAGCGTTCCATTTCCAGGAACCGTTCAGAGACTTAATAGCGACATTTGTGTAATTATGTTTAAAGAGTGCTTCGGTTTCGTGGGAACATAAAGCCGATGGCCTGCTGTCATTGTTTACAAAAGTTTCGGCGTTGCCTGGTGCTCCAATATCCGCCGAATATCAACACCACTCAGACACGTGAAATCTTTGCTTAAAGTGGCCACATCCTAAATTGTACACAAATGCAGGACAAAAAAAAAGAAACGCAGGTAAACAAAGAGTAGACACGCACAACAATAAAAATGTATCCGCCCCTCGCTTTATAATTTTCACCGCATCGCAAAACACAACAAACCGAGGACAATCGTTTCAAGTCCTCTGGAAACAAAACAAGAGCACTGAGAGCCTGAGACAAAACGTCGTATTTGGCGTCATTTACCGTGTCTGTGTTCCGCTAAGCGACATCCTTAATGAAACATAGCATCACATGCCAGCGCTCCCCGTCTGTTGCCATTTCTGAAAGGACATTCACGCCGGCGTCGTAATTGCTTTCCCGACGAAACGAGAACCTCACTTGACTAGTTTCTCGCCCTAGTTTCTTTGCATTTTGGAGTATTCACTACGTCTCATTTCTTCTAATGCCCTCTGTTAATTGTTTGCTACAGTTTGTTTCATCGCTTGCTCCACCGGCTGCGGTACTCAAAGCCCAGCTTTTCAGAAATCATTTAGCTAATTGCCGTTTCAGCGGTTTTTGGGGTGCTGCGAAAAACGTTGCCTCACGGCGATGACAATGCATGCCTGACTTTTTGCCTTCTGCCTCTTCTTTGTTTTCTTAATACGCTGCAGGTTGCAGAATTTGTTTTCCTTACCTGGTGGGTGCGTCTTTCTTACTTTTTGAAACAAATTAAAGAACAGCAAAATAGCTGCCCGCCGGTGAACATTTTCCGCGTCATTCCGTCAAAACTGCAGCGGCTACGGAAATTGGAATCTGCGCGAGTTTGTATGGCTTCTCCTCGCAGTAAAAAACGACAGCACAGATTTCTAATCAGGGACTACGGACAACGATCACGTCAATCGCTGGCTATTACAGGTGCCAATAAAACATTTTGAACACCACCACCACCATCTAAAAGTAAAACTTGACAATGCGGAGAAGGTTCACGACACTGCGTTCTTCGGTTCTACGAAGTAGCACGCTTTTCCTCTTGCATTTTTTTCTGCGGTGATACGAAATGTAGGGCAGAGAGTGCTAACTTTCTTGCCGTTGCGTCCAGCGTTCAAGGGCCGCCTCAAAATTTCTTTGCTCTCGATTTTGAGCGGCTGCCATCGCATTGTTCGCCCATTTTTCCCCCAGTGCAAGACAAGTATTTTATTTTTAAGTGTACAACGCCAGCTTGGCCGACGTTCCGTGGTTAACATGCTCGCTATGAACAAGTTTGGGTCAAAAGTGTTTTTACTAACACACCACCATTATCACCATCTAACCATTTCCAACAAAATTATAGGAGCTAAAACTGGTGTCAAGAATACTAGCTTCATGGCAAAGCGGATTGATACTGAAGAATAGAAAGCCGGACAAGTAACGAAACACAAGTCTTGAAAACGTGCGAAAGAGGGAGCGTGGTTGAGGTTTTTGCAAGCTGCAGGTGGGGCTAGCCTCGCGGAATCTGCCGGCAATTGCTCCACCGTAGTGCCACGTGAATGTTTATTTATTTATTTATTATTCCTAAGAAGTCAACAAAAACATTACGTGAGGGGTGGGCCGACAAAATTGTATTATTTTGGACATAGATAAGCTTCGACGGCGGATTTGAAATGAACTGGATTGAGGATGGTCGCCACTTCAGATGGAAGGCTATTCCTGTCGTTGCGGATATGTTACAGTGCGAGATTGCTCGGGGTGGACGGTGTTAGGGTGGGAGTTAAGGGATATCCGATGAGCGCGTGTGATACGGGGTACATTGTGGTTAAAGGTGTGATAAAACCTATGATACAAGCAAAGACAGGGCAGTCTCATAAGTAGGTGTTCTATTGTTTCGTTGCACCCACAGTTCTCACACGCAGGAGAGTCTGCCATTGCGATTAAGGGGGAGTAGGCATTTGTGAATGCCACTCCCAGCCACAGGCGACGCAACAGCTTAGCATCGCAGCGAGAGAGGCCGGACGGAGGACTGAGTTCAAGTAAGGTGTCGAGGTGTTTCAGACGGCACGCGGAGTTTCCAGGACATGACGCTAAAATCTCATTTCGGCCAAGCATTCAGATGTATTGCTGCCTCGGCTCTTGTCAACGGTATCTGGACAATGTTGGCAGCGCCGTGAGCCGATCGAGCTGTAGCGTCAGCTGCGTCGTTTCCGACAGTGCCACATTGTCACGGTATCCACTGGAAGACGATGTCATGACCCTCTTCCTGCGCCTGGTGTTGGAGATGTCTTAATTCAGCTACGAGTTTATCGTGATCGCCATGGCATAATGCTGAGTTAAGACATTGCAGGGCTGCTTTTGTGTTGCAGAACATAGCTCATTTGTGGGGTGTTTGTGCACCGATGTACTGCACAGCCGCACGAAGAGCGGCCAATTCTGACCCGGTGGAGGTGGTCGGATGCGATGTTTGCTGGATAATACTGGCCTAGCGGTCTCGCAGGAATGACCATGGCGTAGGTGTAACTTGTACCTGAGACCGAACCATCTGTATACACATGAGTGCGGTCCCTATTTGCGTCGTGGAGTAGGTAGAGTGCCAACTGTTGAATGGCCGGCGTCGATAAGTTGAATTTTTTTGTTATGCCCGGAATTTTCAGGCGCACACATGGATCCCGCAGACACCACAGCGCAGAGGAACGCCGTGCTGCCGGGGTGAACTGTGATTGGATGGACGACTGGTGGGCTGCTATAACCTTTGTAAAGGCTGCATGTGGTCTTTCAACTGCCACTAACCTTAAGGTGGTGCTGGGGAATCCTTGTTAGGTGACATATGCAGATCCGTATGGTGTCAAGGGTTACATACGTCGAAAGTGGGTAATCTTGGTTGATAGAAATGGTAGCAACTTCAGTCAGCGGGATTACATTAGAAGTATAGGGGCTAACTGTTTTTGCAGAAGCGCTTTGGATTATCATGCAGCCTGTTAGGTAACGCGGTAGAGAAAAAGATATTCTTAGTTCGGGCTACCTCGGTGTCATAGTTAGTAGCGGCAGTGCGATATTTATTGCAGGCTTGTGCTGTGCTTATAGCTTTAGCTGCCCGAAATAATCGCTTCTTTTTGTTGCCTAGTCTTTTAAGTTTGTTTTTACTATGGGGAACTAGGGCGTTTTGTTAGGGTGATAGTCGGAACATATATGCTGATGAGGCGTTGCATTTCAGGCTTGGAAAGGAACCAGTTAGATTCGAGAGAGCGGAGCGAAAAACCAGATCTAAACTTGTCAAGAAAAGAAGCGAGGTCGCTGTTGAAACCTATATAATCACCTTTGCCATACAGGGTAAGCATTTTCTTTAACATTTTGCTATTTTGTAAGTTGCAAGAAGATGTAGCATGAACGGCCAAGTGATCGCTAAAACCTTCTAGATAAGCGATGGGTGAGAAGCCATCATGTTGCGAGGTGAGCACGTGGTCCAGAATATTAGCAGAATTGCCAGTCACTCGAGTGGACGGTCCACTAACTGATCCAGCCTGAAAGTAAGACAGGTGTGCACAAACTCGCTGGCAGGCTTAGGTTTTGAAAGTGTGGAAGCAAGATCAGACCATATGATAGATGGGAAGTTGAAGTTGCCAAACAGTAATATTGGAATGTTGGAATAGAGGGTTCTTACTCTCCTCAAGGCGTCGTGAAATGAAGAATTAAATGAAGAATGACAGTTTTTTTTTTTTGGGGGGGGGGGGGGGACGATAACATACGAAATATAACGTGTGGATAGGATGGATCACAGCAAAGCCATATCATTTCTAACGTGTTTGCAATGTATGCACGAGAGCAATGTAATAAGCGATCAGTAGCAATAAGAATTGCGCCACCCCCCACGTCAGTACGGTGCGATCTAAATATATCAAAATTAGGCAAAGAGGGCAATATTTCCGTGTCATTATTTGCAGAGGCAAGCCAAGTATCGCTTAATAAAACTATATTAACGGAGCATGATTCAACTCGGTTACATAATGAGTCGCGTTTTGGGATTACACTACGGTTGTTTGTCAACAATAAAGATAACTTCCACAATGACTTTCACAAATCAGGCACATACCTGAGTCCTGACTAATCTACACTGCTAGAAGCACAATCACCCATAACAATTAGAAAAAACTCCTGCTGTCACCATCTGGTGTCCAGATCCGAGTCCTGAAGGAAATTTAAAAGAAGGTGTGCTGCCTCCTTTCTACATCAGTGTTTTCCGTAGGGGTATACACTGTCCTGAAGGAAACTGTAAGGGTGTCCTGTCTTCTTGAGCGAAGCGAACACACCTTTCCGCGCTGTACACTAAGTAGATGATAAGATAATGTTCACTATCACCGCAGAACACATGTGGAGCAAAGCGGAGAGCATGCCAGGCCCGTCTTACACATCCATGCAGGGCTCCGAGCAGAGCCCGTGCGAATGCGATATAGTGATGTGGCTTGGGATCTTTTTAGTCCCTTGATCACACATCCCTTGGTGGGTGAACTCCACAGAGTACTAAAATGACTTTTCACCGTTGCTCTGAAGAGTCTCTTGGCATGTTCAGGGACTTTTCTTGATGGGTTACCTGACAGCGCTTTATGGATGAGGCTTACCGCCACGTCATTGCTTATGACACCTGTGTGTGAGGGCACTCTTTGGAGAAGCCTCTGCTGTGCAGATTGTGCACCATTCGTAGGGAGCTAAGAGACAAGGCATTAGCAGGGAACTCGAACTCTAACCTTTGAAGGGCAGATATTTAATCCATCAGGATCACAACAGGTTTAGCCAGAAAAGACCCTAGCTTCCGTAAAGCCGCCTGAATTTCAACGCTTTAGGTCGGTAAGGAAAACGCGACTGCAGTAAAGCGTACTGACTAGGCGGTATTCAAAGAAGAAATGTGAAAACCTTCTGCGCTAGCTCCTCTGGCCTTATCCAAGAACCATCAGTGAAAATTTCAAGATGGCGGGCACAATCTGTTTCTAAATGTTCAAGTATGAGACAACGCGTTGCCGCCAAATGAGAACTGCGCTTGGCGCGCAAGGATGAATAGAGACTGTATAGTCGAGGTTCACAAATTAACAGTTTGGTCTCAACCTCTTGCATTGTCTTCGAACACCAAGCCCTAAGGAAATAAGAGTATTAAGTCAAAAGTAGGCTCAGGACTCAGGTCTTTTTCGAAGCCGTGGCTGAAGGGCTAGCCCAGATGCCGTCGCTCCTAGGCGGCCAAGTTGTGTTAGTAACCTTTGTGAAGCGACGAGTCTAAGATGTTTCGATAGCGACTGATCAAGAACTGCATTGTTCGCTGCCGTCTGCGAAACTCCAAGGGATCTTTTAGGCTCTTTCTGTGCAAAATTTTGAGGCGGCCAACCTGTGATACTGAGGGAGAAATTGATGGAAGTTGCTACAATATGCGGCTAATCAAAAGTGCTTCGTGAAGTCTGACCATTGCGGAAGAGTGGTTTCACCACTGCTCACTTGGGATTCTAAGGATTACATTCAGACGCGAAGATACAGAGGAGACAGTCGAATCCACAGCTCGTCGCCACTATAGTTCTTCCTCTGCAAAAGCTGCACTCCCAGCGTTGCGAAAGGAAGACGGGTGTAGATTATAAAGCCTTCTTACGTTGGGACGCTCTCAACTGCCATGATACCTTTTATCCAGATTAAGTCAGCGTTAAGGTTAACCTTCTTTTTGTCAAAGTCCTCATAGGGCACAGCACTACATCAGAGCAGTGATACTGGCCTCGTTCTTGAATCTGGCTAGCCAGCTACAAGTTTGAAGAGTAAAGTTAAACAGGGAAATTGAGAATGAACTACCCCATCCAGCGCATGTCAAAAATTTTTTTGAACAGCACTCTAAATCGCTTTTATTGCAGTACAATTTTCCGTGAAAGACTTAGAGCGCAATAAGCTATGACCACTCAACGCATCAAGCAAATAAATTGATATCAACAAAATAGACCGACAGCGATTTTCGGAACGCACGCCCTCTTGTGAGTATTTTAATATTTGGTGTCCACATCTAACGATCGTTGCGCTGCGCTCTAAATGATTGTTTCTAAGTTTTCCTTTTCCTTAGCAAATCCTAAAACAATTCATAAAATTCTGCAAGTCTCCTTACGTCTGCGCTCACCCTCTTTTAACGACGGTTGCGAAACATTTTTTTTTTAATTTTTTATTCTGAAAGAAGCGGTTCGTCTATCTGAGAGTGCCTCTACTCTTGATTCTCAAAATTCTCTTAAACTCAGTAATTAAAGGCCTACCCAGAACAACGCAGACGCACTTTTCATAAGTGGATTAGTGATTTCTGCTTCCCTTGCAGTTTCTTCCACCACTACGATGAAGTTGGGTATAAAAAAGAAATAATAAAGTGGCAATTAACACAGAGGGCGAGATAGAGAAGGGAGGAAGTCACTGACATTTCAGCCATTTCTCCGAAACTGCCGCCGCGGTCAAACGCTAATAAGACGAAAGCAGAGATGAATGGCTTGTCCGTAAACTTATAAATGGGTCGTGAGAGGGTGCCTGGAAATCTATGGCAACGCGGTCTCTGCCCGCACCGGCCGGCGTCGATGGACGTGGTACGGCACCCTCCCGTGGACCATGCGCTAACACCCATTCCGAATTCTCCTCCTCTTCTCTCTCCGACCTTTTTCCTCCCCTTTCCATCCTTCCTCACCAGATAAGCTCGTGGGGCACCAATTCGAGACCACTTTCTGCCCTTCGGTGCGCGCATTTTATGGCACCGGCCCCAGAGCCATCTTCTCCTTTATCCCATAGGCCAATATGCTATTTTTGCATCTTTGTTTTCGTCTCCATTTCTCGCGTTTTCCCTCGCATTCTCCTCCCGTCCACAACACATTCCTCTTGGGTACGATTCAGGCACCCACGCCAATACAGCAGAGGGCCTCCGTGTATAAGTCTTCCCGCACGACTGCTGTTGTGTGCAGGACGCTCCTAATTTTCCGGATCTGCAGTCAACAAAGCCTTTGCTACTTGCTATCGCGGAACGGCGCCTAGGACTTCCGCTAATAAACCAACCACTGCGAAATATTCGTATATCGTGATATTTATTTCGCCGCATTGAATGCAAGCCCACATTAGGCTTCGGAAATACGAGAGGGAATCCACAATGTCGGCGTTAATAAGCATAGCAAAGAGACAGACTGCGGGACAGACAGGACACAATGAGAGACACTGAATCCTGTCTCCGCCGCTCTGTTTATCTTGGCTCTATCTTAGCAACTAGCCCAAAATTACACCTTACTGCAAAGCAGAATGTGCAGCTAGAAAGTGACGATGGAAACATTTGCCAACCACCTTCACGCGTCAAAGTGCGGCTTCCCCAATCAATGAAGTAGTAGTCGGTAGTCTGCGTCCTTTCTGACATTCTTTTTATTTTTTACTTGAACTACAGTCTTTCGAAACTCTACAAATGCTAGCTTCTTTCCTATTCAAACAGCGGCAACCTCGCTCTGCTCGCGCTCAATATGCTGGATTGCCTTAACGCGCTCTGCCTACTGGTACAAGGATAACGCTTAGCCTCCATAACCCTGCACCGAATTCCCGAGATCCGAGCATGCATGGTACCCTAAGCTGGCTCCCTCTAGATTGCCTCTGTGGTTTTGTATCCACCTGAAACGGCACCGCCGTGCTGGCCAATATGGCAGCGCTAGAAAGAAGATAAAAAAAGTCAGGAAATAATCAAAGAGGAGAGAAAACGCAGCATGAGCTGTAGAGTCTGGTAGGTAGAGCCTGTGTATAAACCTACGTAGAAAGAGATGTGCTATAAAAAATCGATAAGATAGACGAAAATAACGTGATTTAGTGGGAGCAGTTTTTACGAGCCTTCCACGATACTTCCTTTTCATATGTCATGGTGGTCAGAATCTTCGCGTCTTCTTCTTCGACTCCTGAGCGTGAAAAGTTGCGGGTTTGAGCTCGATCTCCACTCCTTGCCTCCACGGCTTTACTCTCGTGGATAGTTGTTGCTGCTTCTTAGCCCTCGAGGCTTCCAGCTCGATGGTTCAGTTTTATTGATCCCCCGCTGTCGTTGAGCATTACCTCTTTCAACATCTAGTTCCGCCTTTATATCTTTTTTTATGAAAGAAGTGGCTGTTGTGTGCAAGTTGGCAGGTCAGTGATATGCAGCAATTTAAAGCAAGACACGGGCGCGAGTATATACTTCATACGATAGGGAAACTGAAAAAGCAGTATTTATAGAGATTCATATTGGTTTCTTTCTTTTATTTTTTTAGATATGAAGGTGATTGTCTATTGCATATTTGTCAAACTGAAAATGGATGTGTCTTAGTAACTGCTTGGTGCAAAAAGGAAAACTGGCATGGTAATTAAATTGGATTCTGTATTGCGCTAGTTAGTTTGTAATCATGTTTAAAGCTTTACCGCGACAAGAGAAGACACTGTAAAGGACACAGCACCCGTGTCGTCTTCCGTTTCTGTGTCTCGTCTTGTTGGGCTAAACTTTAAGGTGACAATGTAGTATACATAGGTTTCATTAGGATCACAAGGTTGCCACAGCGCGAGCGCATTAATTAGCTGGAAGAAGACCGATTTATGTGTTTCTCGAGAGGAGGGCCCAATTTGTTATGCATGAATTAATTAATTTAAAATCTTTGTGTTATCTTTGAGTTTCTAGGAAAAAAATGTCGTTTCTTGAAGACAACCTCCACGCAAGAATGAATTAGCTGACAGAGGTAACGAGAAACCAATCTATAACTGCTGGTTTTTTATTGCCACGCAATAATTTGCTTTGCCACAGCATCCTTGCAGCGCTTGGGTTAGGACTTCCTTCGCCAAATGGTCGTCCGGGTTCAAAGCTTTGCCTAATTCAGCTCACCTTAAATGCTTTAAAGGGCTTCCTTGCGCTGTAACAACAGCAAACCTCTCCTCGCACAAATGGTGTAAATTGCACATTTACCGTGGAAGCAGCACGGCAGGCATTACCGGTGAATAGCAGGTCGTGGTACGAAGTTACCACAACTCGTCTCACTTCCTTCTCATCTCAGGATGGTGATGTGTGCCAAAGAAAGCAATTGTTCGTAAAGCTCAGCCTTCTTTCCGATTCGATTCCTATATGTGGCATTAATGAAGGCAAACACGACAGGTTCACGATGTAAACACCGAATGAAACAAGCTTATTATACATTCATAGATGCTCGAACAATTTCTCTGTGTACCTAACTTCTATCACGTTTATAGTGGCTGGATGCTACAATCCTCATCTTACAGCTCAATGCCCCAGCTCACGGTATATCAATTTTGAATGAACAATTGAACGTCTCAAGTAGAAAACTGCCACAGATTTACACCGTACATTTACACACCACAGCCACAATAAATTTGCAAAAAAAAATCCCCTAAGCTCCTGGTGGCAGCTCTATTAATTGCGACAGGCTGCTCGGGAAGAGTGACCTGGGTCGCGACCAAGCCTAGGTCCCATCGACGGCAGCACATGCCGTAGAAGGGCGTTGGTTCCTCGCTTGTCCGCTGCACCCCTGCGCCAGGAGTGGTATCAGGATTTTCAGGGATCTATGAATGCAAAGGATGACCATTCCGCATATATGGCCGTCAACCTTGTTATCGCTATCCGAACAACTGCCATCTGTGAGCAGTGGATCTGAACACCGGAACCGGAGAGCAAGCCGAACTGCTAGCTCACCTAATTCTCATTTTGCCCAGCTATGAAAATCGACTACCACTTTTTTCCTTCAACTAAAATCAAATAAAAGTTGCTACTACCACCGCTAGCCTTCTTTTAGATCCGGCAAGATGTCCATCCGCAGACTTCTCCTGGAATACTTAGTGATAACCGAGATTTGGAGAGCAGCATCCTGCAATGCGGAATTCTTGGAAGTTTTACTTAGCATATCCACGCAGAGTGTGTTTAATAGGCGTGAGCACTATGTTGTGCATTAGTTGCGTATTCACTTATATCGGCGCTCGTACTCCTACCTACATAGGCATTGATTTGTTTTTCTTTCCCCTATGTGCACTGGCATCCTAACTCTGAGCGTTCATGATAATGTATGCTCATCTGCACCCTGGCGATAATCACATTGCTCTTGGGCCGTAGTCGGTATCGGTTTTCCTTTTGCATTGTGAAGGGCTTTAGTACGCAAGGTCTTTTTTTTCGCACGGAGTTAACGTGAGCAAGTGGGTTGCTGAACAGAATGCCCGTGGAGTGTGCTACGCCCGTCAAGTGGGCTTTACTTCCACAAACACTGGCGATGCACGCCTTGCAAACAGAGATGGGATAAGGCGGTAAAAAGCAGCGTTATTAGTGGGCTGTCTGTTCTTAGGCTTCCTCAGAATCTTGTGCAGACCTTACCTGTCTAACAGCATGCGCAGTTTGGTTCCTTGTCTGTTTGTTTCCTCCTTTGATTCCTTCACTTCTTTCTTCCTTTCGGTCTGTCTTCCTGCATTTCACTTTTTCTACCTTTTTCTTCTTCGTTTAGTTTATATTTCTTCATTCTCTTTTTTTCCTATTCGTTCATTCTTCCTCTGACACTGTTTCACTTCATGCTTTCATTCTTTTTCGCCCTCCCTTTCACTCTTTCTTTTTCATTTTCGACATGTCCTTCTTTCTTTCTTTCTTTCTGTCTCTCCCTGTCTCTACTTGTTGCTTTTTATTACATTATAATTAACCGGAGTTGTTTTCTTCTTGTTTATCACGTTACTTCGCACACAGAGGCGCCAATAAGGTTTTTATGTTCTGTTTTTGGCGACCACACGAGGTGCTCAGGTGAAATAAAAATTACAATCTTTTTCTCCCTGCTGACTATTTCATCATCATCATCATTTATTGATCCCTTAAGGACCCTTCACAGGGTACAAAGCTGTGCGCTGCTAGAACGAAATAAATAAAATACGAAAGCAGAGCAGGGGGGGGGGGGGGGAGGATGAGGAGCAGGTGAGGAAGGTTTAATTGTGCGCAAAGCATTAGGAAAAGCCAATGGAATTGAAACAACTTCCGCTAGTGATTCTCCTTTCTTTCGGAAGTGTTCGTTTTGTACTGTAACGCCGGCAAATGCGCCATAATATTAATGTGATGGTGATGACGGCGATGGGCCCAGGGTCACACAGTGTGCTCAATTTTGGAGGTGGAAAGTCGCGACGATTGCCCGCGGCTCTGTTGTGCGCGGTCCTAGTACACAGATGGGGGTTGCAACATCGCGGCACTGGGAGGTTCGCAGTGATGCGGGTTCTGACCATCGGTTCCCGGTTCTTGCTTAAGTCGGCCGAGTCCCTTGCGAAGAACAACCACCCCGCAGGACAACCACGCTATCTACGCTTCCAAGAGAGAATTTTTCTTTCATCGCCTGTCTCCTGGCCTTCCGATAAAATTTGCCCGCTGACTGGTTGTTTGCGCTTCCTTTTCGCGCGCTCTCGAGCTTACTTCCAGCGTCAGCAAAACAATTAGAAGGCTGAGTTTCTTCTCCGCCCACCACTTTAATAGAATGTTTTACGCCTGATCCGTATTATAACTCGCATGAAGCTGCAGGTCACTAAAGCACGCTTAGAAATTCTTACAAACCGCTAGAAAGACTTTGCAAGAGGTGAACATCTATTGACAAAGATATTCGCTCTTAAAAATCTGGAATCCGTTCTAGAGAGAATGAGAACATTATCATCAGTATTCTGACAAATTGTACACTGGTCCGGACAATATAAAAAACTTCATGCCCAACATCCTATTGGCTTACTGCATGAGGCAGTTTCGTGCAGACTTCAATACGTCTTGCTCACTAAGGTACACGCCGCTGTGGCTGAGTGGTCGTTCCGTTCAGTTGCTGAGCGCAACTTTTCGGTCGGGTTTCAATCTGACTGATAAATGCAAGAACGGAAGAAATGCAAAACCGTGTGTGTTGCGCGGTGTAAGAAAAAAAACCTTCTCGGTATGTAGGTTCCATAAGCGCGTGCGCGATTTCAGTGCACATTAAATAACCTCAGGTGGTGGCAATCAGTGCGGAGTCCTTGTTGCTTTGCCAGGCTAGAACTCATACTCATATGACAACTTGACTTACGACACAGTATATTTAAGCGTTTTCGTAATGCTATCCAGAAGCTGTCGACAACATAATGATGGACAGGACAGTTTCATTTCCTGAATGGATGACTATAATATCGCTCGCAAATAATCACATCGTATTCGCTGAAGTGGTTCGTCGTTATTGGAAGTTGTAGACCGAAACACATATTTCACAAAAAGAGTACGATGCTATTTTAACCGAGTAGTCCTGAAGATAGTAATAGGAAGGCTGTAGCGTTAAATTCGACCCTCCCTGTATGTGTACTCCCCTAGTAAGCCTCGATATTAACACCGCGTAAGAGGTTGCACTCCGTACGCCCTTTGATTTTAAGCCGGCCGATCAAATTTTTGCGCGCGGTAAAGCAATCTTTCCGTTAAAACTCACCTGCTGTGTCACTGCTGTGGTGCTGCACAGTTTTGAATTGGAGGAAAGGCTACTAATGTTTGGAAAAAGCAATGAAGTGACAGAGGAAGGCGGTTGGAGGTAGAAACATTTAAGTGCAGTCGGAGTGGCAGGGCGGCTGCTTTTTCATTACCTACATAATTCGGCAATAAGCGCTCCGCTTAAGGCCCGCCACGCATCTCCGAGGCCATTCTTCCAAGATTAACCGCTACCACCGCAGGCCGCCTCAGGGAACGGAGGAAACCTCATTTCCTGGCTCAGCGCTGGCCAGCGTCTCGACCCTTCGTTGTTCCTGGCAAAAATCGGCAGCCTAGACTCCGTGGCGTGATTGATCGGGGCTGCCGGAGGAAGCCTTATACCGTCTATCGCGCATGCGAGGAACGTCTGTAGGAACAAAAGTAAACCGCGACTGAAACGACGCAAGGACTTATATTTCTTCTTTCCGTAATCTCTTAACCTCTCCCTTCCGCAGACACATCTACACACATGAACGCTCAAGAACGTAGGAGAACGCAAACGAACGGACGTACGCTTATCTTAAGCTCGCCGCGTTTGCCTGGCCTCCCTTTCTGCAAGGTTCTTCTCGGCTTTTGTTTCGTGCCCGCCCTTAAGCACCCATCCCGAGCGGATTGTCTCGTCCTGTCTCGGATTGCGAATGCGGACGCTTCGGGACGGCTCTCGCTCGACGCGAAAGGAGTCCCTTCCCTTAATGACTTCCTTAATTGCCGTCCTGCTGCCATAGCTTAGACGTACCCATTCGCAATTGTTCTTAGCCTTCTCTTTTCTACTTTTTTTATCTACTTTGTAGCATTCGCCTTTACGGGCGTCTTGATGAAATTACCTCACTCGTGGTTCAGTCTTCGGCTACGAGATGTTTCGTGGAGGCGAGTTGGGCCTGGAGGAAGGTTCGCAGTGCATATAATTAAGGCTTGAAAAAGCCACGTGGTATTTCGTCTGGTAGTTCACGTTGGGCGAAATCTATTATGTATGAGGTTGCATCACGCTGCCTGTAGTTTGGTTTCATTAAATTCCTTTCTGTCTCTGTGAAGGTTAGTGCAGTGGTGAACCGATTCATTTAGCGATCAGGTCAGACAGGAAACAACTTTCAGTGATGAATCGAAGACAGAAACGTGACATAGTTAGGACGCCATTTTTGTAAAATTTAAGTCATTAGGACGTCTGACCTCGATGGAGCGCGTACTACGATTTCGGACCAATACCAATGGTAGTGACTAAGGGCCCCTGCTGGGTTCCTCGCTGTGATGGTAATTCTAATCAGCAAAAACTCTATTTTCTATGTGCACTCGGTGGAACTGATACAGTTCTTCGTGAAACAGAACATTTATGGATTGTTTTATTTTATTTGCTGTGTAACATAGTCTTCGGCGATCTACTTCCGTGATTGTATGGTTCCTTTTAATTTCCGGATAGCTTTGCTTTGGGCAAAAAACAATTCTATTTTAAAACATCAGAATAAAACACGCAGGAAGCTTTGCCCTTCTCTGCCGTTAGAAAAGAGGGCAATATATTATGCTGTTATGGTTAGTCAAAAACGTAATTTATCCTTTATTTACTCTATGTAAGAAATTAATTGGCCTGTAATTTGTTCTTCGTCCATGTTCTGAGGCACAGGCCGAATGGACACTTTACGCTGTGTTAACTGGTGGGGAGGAACCCCACGCCAATTGTCTTATCACCATAAAAAGCAAAGGGGATAGGATGATAGCATGGCGACAAAATAAACTGAATTGAGTTCACATTTACTTTTACAAGAGTAACACTTTTTGACAAGACAGTTGGTTCATTATCTTTGAAAAGGATCTGTGCGCTTAACAGACGAAGACAGAGGGAGAACATCCGACTTTAATTACGTAATCTGAATAAAGACGTGCTTTTATGAAACAGTATAGGTTATATAAAAAAGATAGGGCGTGATTAAAAGGGAGCGTGTCTGGAAGGCTTTAATAAGCAACAAAACTTGCTGAAGTGAGGACAGTAGCAGTTGTTTAGAGGAGTTATGGACGAATTCAGAAAAAGTAACCTGTGCCGCTTCTTGTCCTCAGTAGAGACATTCACTGAACCTACCAATCCACATTTAACCCAAACAGTCCAGTTAGGGTTACGCATTTTGCTTAAATTATAACTGCGAGAGAGATGATTTGCAACGTAGTTTCGCTCTCAGACACAAACCACGTTCAAATTGAGGAGTAGCATGTATGGTTGATGGAGTTCGTCACCTAGAAGAAGAAATAATAGACTGATGCCACTAACTTGATAAGGAGAACGGCTAGATTAGGAGCTCAAGATGAAGGTGGCTTCTTTTTCCCTTCCGCTAGTCGCCAGGGTTGTGAACAACGCTTCGGACGATGTCCAAGGCCTTGGGGCCAAATAGGGAGTGAGTCCTTGAACGGCACCGACAAGTTCGCTAAGAGCTGAAGACCTTTTCATGTTGGAAACGGACGAGCACTCAACTGGGGTTGTCATTAAAATCGGTGTCTTCTCAAACTACCCGGCTGTCCAAGTAAGTGAGGTTTTCTCTTTTTTTTTACTATCAGCGGAGACAGTGAAGCTGATGCGGGGGCTCCTCGATTGGCTGCGCACTTCGCGAGCTGTGTACGGGAAACCGAGCGCCCTGCACGTTCCCGGAAGTGCGGAGGCACCGAGTCGGGCTCTGGCGAATCCTGGGCTCCGCCCACTTGCATGTTTATTGCCCATGAGCTACTATCGGTTGAAATTGGGCTAGAGCAGAAACAGTAAAGCTCTGCCTAGCTACCGAAGGTGTTCAAATGAGCTGTAAACAAAGAAGTAGGGAGAGCGCAACGAGTGTTAGTCTTAGCCGCTTTTAAACCACCTTTTCTCTAAACCGCCTTTTCTTGAGCTGCCTTCTTTCTTCGCCCGTCCTTAATAAACCAGCTTGTTAAGAAGTTGGAGTGACTGCCTCAACCGGCAACGCGTCGTCGGACGAGCGGGCGGAGCGGCGAAGCGCTTTTCATACCGCCAAGCACCGTCTACGATCACAGGCCAATGAGCCATCGTTATTCATCGATCACGAAGAGCATTCGACAGCCCAAACAGGCCACCCGTCAAAAGTTAACCAAAACATAAATTATACACGCAATAGATACGACGTTCTCTCGACATCTTGCACAGGTAAAAGAAACGGAAGGAAGCAGCTGTTTATATTGTTGTGTGAATTTAGCAGGACATGAGGGAAGACTAGTGGTTTCTCTCAGTTAATTCGGTTTAAATGGACAGGATGCAACCGTTGCCACTCAATATTGGCGCGAATCTTTGCAGTGTTTGTATGTTCATTCTTCAAAGCTGTCGTCACGCCGCTTTATCGCTTTGTTTGCGATGCAATACGCGAAAAAATTTATCTCGATTGATCGCATCCAGGCAAAGCTAATTCTACGTTGTTCCACAATGTTCTAGAAACTTTGCACGCTTTATCTCGAAAGTTCGCCATCAGCTTCAAGTTGTGCACGGCCGAGAGCGGCGGGTATTCTTTTACGACGGCCGCCGAGCACGCTTGTTGCTACGCCGCCGCCGAATGATGCAGTTCATTGTGGGCGCAAGTCAGCCCAAATAAATAGTTTTGTTTGACGCCATTTTCGCTGTCCTTCTGCTCCCTGGATTGCAGTCACCACTTCGTGACATCTGGTGGAGGTGCTGAGTACTGCAGCGGCGTAGGTCATGGCCTATGGTTCTGTGACCGTCGGGGTGCCAAGTACCTGTTGCATTTCTTCCCGTACCACATCCATGAGAGTTGCTGCTTGCGGCTGTGGGTAGGATGGCAGTTTTTGGCGTAGCTCCTCGCGCACGCTTTCGGGAATAACTTCCCGCAAGTTCCCGCTGGTGATGGTCGTCGTGTCCGGAGGGATTGCACAGAGAAAAGGGCGTTTATACTGCTGAGCCCGGACGTCGAGGGCCTTCCCGATCATGCAGGCTTCTTGCATAAATTCATCGACTGTTTTTGGCGGCTGGCGGACGAGGCTGGCAAAGAGTTGTTCCTTTACGCCTCGCATTAAAAACTGAACTTTATTTTCCTCGGTCATCTCGGGGTTGGCGCGGCGAAAGAGGCGCTAATTCGGAAGATGGATCCTGGACTCCAGGAGTCGTTCGGCTCATTCTTTCCTCACGACACCGGTTAATACGTTCCTTCTTGTATAGCTCCCATGTCGTTATAGACGACTCGTGGTTTTCGTACCACGTACGTGCTGAGCCCTGAGAAAAATACGTGTCCAATTTTTGCCGCTTCATGCCACGTACTTCCCGAATGATGCCACGCGCTCAAATCTGTCCAACCATTCTTCGGGGTCTTCGCATAGGGATCCATTGAAAGTTGGCGGCACCCGCGGCTGTTGGAGTATGATCGATGTACACATCTCTGGCGAGGTTCTGGTGCTCGTAGCAGAGTCTTTTTGTTGCCGGATGCGGTTCGGCAGTTTCCCGAACTCAGGATGCTCCTCCTGGAGACGTCGGTTGTTTCGGTGAACTGGGGGCTCGTCGTCCGATGCGACGCTCAGGGGGCTGGCGTCGCGACTTGGAGGGGGCGTCCGGAATATGGAAGGCTACCCAGCACTTCCACCATATGCCATGACGTTCTCAGCAAGAACGAGCAAGGGCTTCTGACAGGAACGAGCGCTTACCGAAACAGAGGCCACTGAAACGCCCACCGCGCAAGATGCGACAGTAGCAATCGCAGCAGCACTGTCGCAGCGCAAGGACACAGAACTAAGAGCAAGGCCGGTCCTCTCATCCACGCTGAGAACGAATCTTCTAAACACTTTTCAGCACAGAAAGCATCTTCGGGCCGCGTAAGGAGGCCAGGAGTGCAAGCATAGCTGGATGTTTTTCCCGCGGTGCCCGCTCCTACTTTTCTTCCTTCCTTGGAAAGAGTGACAGAGAAGAGCTGCTGTGCAAGGGCATGTCCGGAGGCATTCGCTGCACAATAGATGGGGCGGACACTTGCCTCCATTTCCGCCTGCCCTTTTCTTCCCCTCATCTGACACAACGGAAGTCACTTCCGTTAGGCTCCTTCTCTGTCTCTCTATATGTCCCTCCTTCTCTCCGTGCCCGGGTGGCGACTGTCGTCCGGCGTCTTTGTACTCGCCAGCGAATGTACTGAGGGAGGATGGAATGCGAAAACGATGGCTATTGTGCCTTGCTTTTTATGCCTCCCTTGTTCCCTATGCCTTCTCCTATTTCGGGACTCTTCTAAGCTTGTTGACTTGCATAGCGGTGGACAGAGGGGCAGCAGACGCAATAATAATCTCGCCGCATGGATCACAGCTTATATCGCCATAGAGGGAACACGAAGCGTTCGACGACTGAAATATGGTCTGCCCTACAGCCCCTCCTGATATATGAAAGGGCGATATGGGGCTTGTAACGAGTGGCATTAGTCACCGCTCGCTGACTATGGTATAGTGCTCCGACAACCGGCGGACAAAGCTCCGCTTGCCATATTCTGTTTCTTCTTCTGAGTCAGTCGAGTACCGACAGATATAATATTGAGGTCGTATTCGGTGAACTTAGGAGACACTTCTGCGCAGATATAAAGTGTAGATAAATTTTGGCGTCTTTATATTTCCTCCCGGAACCTCGTCGTTCTAGCCTTTGACCCGTTTGTTATGTCACTTATGAGCATAATAAAGAAGAAACAGCCTATATTGCTGCAGGTTAGGGAAGTAGCGCTTCACTATCTACTTTTTTAAGCGCGTGCAGAATCGACCAGCATTGTGCTTGCTGATGAAACATTCAGCTTTCACTTTTATTTATTGTGTCCTGCTGAGGACTGCACGTACTAGGGCTTAACTTTTAAAGGTTGTACATGTGCAATGCGCACTCCAAGCGTGCACTCCCCTGTGTCTGCTTCTTGTTTCCTGTTTAAGGGTTGTTTATGTGACAGAGAGAGAGAGAGAGAGATAACTTTTATTAGATGATTAATTCGAACGAGCCGGGTGGTCGGAACCCCTAGTCTAGGGTTCCACTGGCGGTAGCTTACTTGCGGACAAGCTGGATGACCCGGCCAGTATTGCTGGTTGATTTTGTCGCTGGTGAGGGCCTCCTCCCCCTGCTCATGTGTCGGGCATGGCACTACTAACTTTTTGTCCGGTTTGTCCCTGCATTCCTAAGATATATGGTAGAGCGTGGGGATTGCTCTGCACCAAGGACAGTAACTTGGGTATTGTGTGGGCCTGTTCTTGTGTAAAATGTAAAGACTTGGATATGTGTTTGCTTGTATTCTCTTCCAGTCAATGGCTTCTGAAGACAGTTGTTTGTGTGGCGGGGAGAAATGTCTTCTTTCTAGCCTAAGATGCTTTAGCCTGCCACCATACTGTCCTAGTAGGCGGGTGGGGTAGAGGTGGCGATCTGCCCGGTTTGTGAGAGCTCGGGCTAGATCTCACTACCTCGCAGCTAGGCCTTCGTGACCAGGTGTCCATGTTATTCTTTGTGAGTGGGAGAGTGTACTTAATAGTGTGCTCGCCCGTCCGTGAGGTTTTCCTTCAAAGTAATTTCTGCAGGCTTGCTGGAAGTGCGTCACTACGTGCGATGACCTGCTCTGTCGGTCTTGAGTCTAGACGGTGACGGCTATGGCCAGAGATTCCGCTTCCGCAGGATTCTTGGCATTGATTGAAGCCCGAATGATTGGCCTCTTCATGTCGACCGCAGCAGTCGAGAACCTGCCTGGCTCGGCATAGGCCCCGATGTCCACGTATACTGCTTCCGGTTCTTTTGATAGTTTTTTTGGCAGGGCTTTGACTCTGGCTCTCCTTCCCTTCTGCCGCTCGTGGTGCATTTGTCTGGGCATCAAGTTTACATAGATATTCTCTCTTGCAGGTGTCGAAGTTTGGGACTTGCTCTCACTAGTTCGTAGTGCCTGCTATAGCCCCAGTCTTATCAGATAATCCCTGCCCGCTTGCGTTGCGATTAGGCTTTTTTGTTACTCTCCAGAACCTCCTCCCTGATACTGTAGAAGCTTGGGAAAGTTGGTGTGACATTATTTTTCAGCAGCGCAGGGGACGAAAAACAAGACAAGTGCACAGACACTGCGCTGAGACAGCATTTGTTTCGTACTTTGTCCCCTGCGCTGCAGAAAAACAATCTTCTCCCTGAACTCCTCGAAGGTGTTGTGTACTCCGAGTGTCCAAAAACGTCCTGTTGATGTCTTTGGTGGGACGTTTAGAGCAGTTTTATAGGTTCCCTTTATGATGATATCAAAGGCCCTTCTATCAACTATTCTAATCTCTTGATATGGGAGCCCGTAGGCAAACCTGCTTACGACTAGGGCTTGGACTATGTTTTCCAGCAAGGTAGTCCTTGCAGGCTTGTTGGAAGTCCGTCACTACTTGCGATGATTGCCTTGTCGGTCTGGAGTCTTGATGAGTGAAAAGACAAAGGGAGGGAAACGAGGAGTTGTTTATGCCTTACAAAAGAAGGAAGCCAATAGTCATCGAAACCACGGAAAGCATATGTGAATGTTTCCAGTTTCTTGTAATTTGTTCTTATCAATGTGAAAACAATACTGTAATGATTTTATAGTGGAATTATAATTCGGAGTGGACACTTTCACGTCTAGGTACAACGCTCCATAAATGCTCTGAACGTAGACTCGAAAGCTGCTGTCATTGCCTAGTTAATAGACCGCAATGCGCAAAATCCGGAGGTCGTGGGCTCATATCGAACGAAGAGCATGTGGTGGTTTTTCTTCTCTTTTCTAATCAATTTTGCTTCAGCCATGAAATAACGATGCAATTATTTTGCCATTGATCACCGAAAATTAAAAAAAAATATAATTGGGAAGCATTTTTCGATGTTTTCCTTTATTTCGATGACTGTAGGCTCTCATCATTTGTAGGTCATGAAATTAAGTGAAGAAAGTGCTTCTGCTTGTATGAAACTTTTTTTAAAGGTAATTAACCACAAGGAGTAATTATTAACACAGGATTATCCTCCACTTTAACATGACTCATGAGCTGACAATCTTGTTTTGGTACGCGCAAATGCTCTGAGCATCAACCACAAAGCAGTGTACCAACACCCACAACATGGTACAGACCAACTGCGCCCATCAGTCACGTGACCAAGCAACTGATTACGTTGATGAAACTTGCGGTGTCGTCCTTTGTAACTAGTATAGCCTGCTTTTGAAAGCGTCATTTTCGGGCAGTTTTGGATATCCCTCTCTTCTGCAAACTCAGCATGAGAGCTTTTCTTTAGGACATACTGCTTATCATCGACGCTAGCTATCCCAAGGAGAGACCGGTGCAGTGATAACGTTAAAAATCATATTTTTAAGAGGCTAAGACGGTGATACCATATTTACGGTGCACCATATTTAGCCTCATAGAGACACAGATGCGGCCACCTTTAATTGTAGGTTCCTCATTACCGGGCGCCAAATAATACCGTTGCTCTGAGTATTAACATAAGCATTCATGAATGGCCAGCAGTTCCTCCCTGACGACATTGCTGATCAGTGAATGATTCACATCATTAAACTTTGCTAATGAATGCACTGCGCTTTCATTGATCCGGCTCCACAGACAAAGGATGCTTGCTGCCACCACCTCTGTCTCACGCGGAATTCGATATACAGATTCTCTGTGTTAGCATGACTGTTTAGAAAAGAAATGTATTCATACAGAGTTACTTCTCCACCTGCTGCCTGATCTGCCAACAAGCAAAATGTGCTTAGGCAGATCAGAATTTATGAATATATACGCATACAGACGAATAAATTTTGATTTAATTGGGTTTACTGATTGCAGAGAAAAACAGCCAACTTTCGCCTTTTATTATTTAGTTATCTACAATATACTCCACGCTATGAGGATCCAGAGAGATGTGAGTGCAGGCTCAGCTTACAAA
Organism: Amblyomma americanum; assembly: GCF_052857255.1. Taxonomy (NCBI): domain Eukaryota; kingdom Metazoa; phylum Arthropoda; class Arachnida; order Ixodida; family Ixodidae; genus Amblyomma; species Amblyomma americanum. The sequence continues at coordinate 41,657,845 of NC_135506.1, read as the reverse complement.
ACCGTTCAATGTAGACAATGAATATTCCAGGTTCTATTTAACTGCTCAGTGTCGCTCTCCCTAATTTCTGCTTGCGACGCAACCCTTCGATGCTCTGTCTTCTAACCCGAGTTTGCGAATTGCCCCTCTTCTCTCGGAGACGAAGGGTAATGGATGCGCGGGCAGTGGAGCCTTCTCTTGGCTAAAGCAGCGAAAGAAGAAAGGATGGTAAGAGTGGTTCTTTCCCTAGAAGCCGGTCTGTTCGCAAGAAACAAACCCTGAGGACCACGGACGGCCTGCTAGCACTTCAAGCGGCACTGCTTCCTTGGCAGCGGCTTTGTGCTGCGCTGAGTGAACGATGACCGATAACGATCGGTCTTGGCCTGATGGGCCAATCCTTTTGTTCAACGGCCTTCGAGACGTCAGGGGTTCGAGGATGCCGGCTTTTGTGAGGTCCCTGCGCTAACAGTGTGAGCCAAAGGGTCTGGTATAGAAAAGAACTCTCTTCTTCATCCCGTTTTTTACGTTGTGGATGGATGGAATATCAGGAAATGTTTTAGCATCCCACATGAACGAGAAGCTCTTTCTTGATGGGAGCAGTACAACAATACTTCGTGTACTTTTCGCAAAGAGCACACAAGAAGACTTAAGCTCTAACGATGGTTTCCTGAGTAGCACAAAGTGTTTGTTTATACGGCCCGAATGGCTTCAAGGCAAAAAGCTGTGGACTTTTTCCGGTCGGGCCTGTTACCAGCACTGCTAACATGATGTCCAATTCCATGTTAACTTTGAGGAATAGCCAGTGCTTACAAGCGCTGCTTGTAGGAGAGGACTTTGAGGTTGTTTAGTAGGGATCTATACAATGCCGTACAATAGCTCGCGTTCGTTCTGCGCAAATCATTTGCTATATCTTATGCTATATGTAACACTAGAACATTGATTTTAACATGCGCTATAGTAATAACGGCGGCAAAAGGCTTTCGTCCATTCATTACATACCGATTGCACGTCGTTTACTTATTTCTACAAAGACCTTCTATAGAAATTTTAATGTGAGTATGTCGTCTGCTGGCAGCGTAATGTGATAAAATGTTTGACGCCACATTATGAAGGCTGCCTCAAGGAAACGAGGGTGCAAATGTGAAACTTTCCGCCGTCTTTAACAACTCATTGTCTCATATTTTATTAGAACTGCTGAGGAAAGCATATCTGTAAATTTGCATGTTAAATAAAGAATAAACACCCAAGCCCTTTAAATTTCTCATGGCACTTGAAATAATTTTTTTCGGCGAATGATTTTTTTAATAATTCGTTTTTGGGGAAAGGAAATGCTACAGTATCTGTCTCATATATCAGCGGACACCTGAACCGCACCGTAAGGGAAGGAATAAAGGAGGGAGTGAAAGAAGAAAGCAAGAGAGAGGTACCGTAGTGGAGGGCTCCGGAGGGACCTGGGTATCTTTAACGTGCACCGACATCGCACAGCACACGGGCGCCTCTACTCCTTTGTTGCTAATTCACGACATTAGGCGCTTCCGGTACTTACCGTATGTTAAAGAAAATACTTCGATACTCAGCCTGCCGCAAAATTTCCGCGTTTCGCTGAACACATACTGTGTACCAGAACCTCATAAGAGGCGGATAACCTAAAAGGAGCTTCTTGTAAACGGCTGCACGACGCAAAAGCTTGAACAAGGGCAGGGAGGACGGAAGCCTTCATAATATGCTCAGAACACGCCCTCTAATATGGAGATGTTTCGAAGACAGCGTACGCCACCCTACAAAGTTTTTTTTCCTTCCACCCCCCCCCCCCCCCCTATTGTGTTCCCCTTATCTCAGTACCGCCTTTCTTGCTCCTATTTTGGGAGAAAGGTGGGATATATAATCCTCGATAACATTGACCGCAATCACCCATACCAGAAACGCTTTTCTTTGGGAATTTGGTCTGCCAAATACTTACGAAATTTATGAATGGTGAACCGTCTTATTGACAAAAAAAAAACGAACGCGAATTTTACGGCTGGTTTTATTGATTTATAGGCATCAATATCAATATTGCTCCTGAAAGCTGCAAGAATATGACCTTGCTTATAGCGTCGAAATGTAAAAAATGCATTATTGAAATGTAAATCTTGAGACGGACCGTCAGTTTTTAGTCTGTAAAAGTAGGAAAAAATGTTTTTCTTTTTTTTCCGCCAGTCGCATTGTTTTATATTGTGGCATTTAGACATCAATAAGAGATCGTGATCTTCTTTTCAGTTAGGTTTTATTGATTTGAGGTTAGTTGCATCAGAGAAAAAAAAGAAAGGATATTTTTTCATTTTTCCTTCCTGTAAATAAGCTGCGTCCAAATTTAACCACAGGATGAAAGCTCACACGCTTCTCACACGGCCTCAGTACAGACGACAAGTGTAGAATTTGATAGCTTAGTAACGCGCAGCATAACGTAGTACAGCATAATTTAGTACAGTATACTCTAGTATATTATACTATACAGTTAAATATTGTTATAACCAATTCGATGGAGCCCCAAAATTTCTTCAACACCTCCCGCTACTGCACACGGCTCACCAAGTTCCTTTAATAAAAACAAAATCAAATATGTATCGATTACCGTATACCTCCCTTTTGTTACTCCGAATCCGCCGTCTTCGCACAGTGGGTTGTCCCGAAAAAAGCCCCATTTGTGTGATAAAGAAGCTCCCGGGCGATATTTGCGCGCTACTTTGTGTGCAACTTCCCTTCAAGGCTGGCCTTTTTTGTCTCACAAAGGGGCGGCCATAAGCGAGGCGCTTCTTCTGTGCGGAGTCAACATTTGTTCATTTGCGGCGAAAAACTTACAAAAGCTCGAAAAAAAAGAAGCGTCAGGCAAAGAGAGTGTAGAAGAGGGCCGTCTGCTTAGACTACGCAGAAGAAAGGACATCGCTCATTTAGTGGAAAGCGGACGAAGCGTTTCCAGGTCAGCGAAGCCATAGAGAGCAGACAACGCCAGGCAGTCCGAAAAACGATGTCTTGTGTTAGCACCGGCAGGCTCGCAGAATCGAAGCTTTTATGCGGGTGACAGACGCTTGCCATTCCTGTCTCCGATTGGCGGATCGAGCCTCTTGCCCAATTTCTGGCTGGCTCCATCTCTCACCAACCTCGTCCGTCATACATTCCATTTCAAGTCATTTTCCATCATCGTTCATTTTTTGTTGCCATTTTTCTTCCTTCATTCATGGACTACGCCTTGTTCTTTTCAGGGTGGATTTGTGAGGATCTCTATTATGGGGTTGTGTTTCTTCGTTTACATTTGGTCTCATAGACGATGAACGTGTTCTATTTGTGTGTGGTGGAACTACGTGAAAGAAATCTGCGCGGAAATGCCTCTGAACTTCTCGTGCCTAAGGCCTAACTTATTCAACCACACGCCGCATGTCTTGAGTGTTTTGCTCCACGGAGTTCTTCGCGAACAATATACTGCCGCCCGCAGGACACATGTGTTCCGTTTTCTAAGACATGCATTTTTGAGTATGTGGGCAGATGAAGCGGTTTCCGTACAGCTGCGGCTTTTCTGTTGTCTTTCTTCTTGTGCCGATCATGATGTTAAATATTCTTCTTCCTTTGATCTCGCTCACAGCCATAGATCCGGCCAACGGTTCTTCCTCCATGAAGAATATATATCTTCGTTCAAGTTATGTTCAAAACCAGCAAAATGAGCAGTGAAAAAAGTGTCAAAGGTATTCAGACAAGACCATCTTTTTTTTTTCAGTGACAGAACTAAAGAATATCACAACAAATTTAGCATGCTTGCCTACTTCTAAAAAGTTACACTCCCTCATCAGTTGGCGCCTCATTTTTGGTCTCCGCCTTATGGACAAGAGACCCTCGTTTCTTTATTGAGTGGTTCATTCATTCAATACTGTCACAGCAGAATAAAGGTCTTTCAATTTATAATAAAACTTTGCTATTGACATCACAAAGCATTAGTGAAGCACAGCTGGGTGAAATTTCACAAACCGATCTTTATGCTTTTAGATGAATTTTCAATTTTAGAAACAAATAGCCTTAATTTATAATGTGTATTCATTAAAACTTTCCTTACCTTAAGAAAGTTCACTGCTCAGTTCTGTGTGTTTTTATTTTAATTTACAACCTTTTATATAGGAAAAGGTAGCACAGCTAGCCATCATACGTATTAAAGAGACACAGAGGAGGAACTAAGTGTGCCTGGATCGATAGCTTACCGCGACGTAATAGCAAAGAAGCTTCTTCCACTGTAATTAAGCTTTTATTGCGAAAGCATTGCATGGCCCATCAACACGAAAATCCAGTGCCTCCCAACTATGGCAGCGTTACAAAACGCGCAATTGGGCGAAATGATGTGCCGTCATCAGAGGAGAAAAAATACAAAATGTTAACAATAGTCAGTGCTAGTACCTACAACTGCAGCAACTGCAAAGGAATAAAAGCGAATTAAAATTGATTCGGTATATATTTGGACTGAATTGGAATAGAATCAATATAGCATGTGAATAAAATTAGAATGTAATTGGAATAGAATTTATAAGAAATTGCAATCGTTTTGCAGTACTGGCGCGTAAGTTCCTTAACTGTCCGCGGTAATTTTATTAGCAAGAAAAGGTGAGATAATTAAATACTGATATTACAACCAGCGGTCATTCTAGCAAGCGAACTACGGTGACTTCAAGACACTTTCTCGAGCAGATCCTCTAGTAGAGGTTATACCACCATTACCTTCTACAGGGTGATCTAACTCCTTTTTTACGTCTGCGCACCACGGCTTTCGTAAATCTTACTCTTGCGAAACACAATTAATATCGTTTACACATGCATTGCATCATATTCTAGACCTATCATCATTAGCTGACTGTATATTTCTAGACTTTTCAAAGGCTTTCGACAAGGTATGTAACCAACTTTTACTTTACAAACTAAAAAAACTGAATATTGACTGTAACTTATTGAAATGGATTGAATGTTTTCTACTTAATCGCTCACAATTTGTTTTTGCTAACGGTTTCAACTCCAGTTTTACCGAGGTGTCTTCCGGGGTTCCACAAGGTTCTGTTCTTGGACCCCTACTGTTTCTAATTTACATTAATGATCTTCCCTCTCTTGTTAACTCTCATATTCACCTATTCGCTGATGATTGCGTCATTTTTAGAGAAATAACCAACGCTAACGACGTTACATTACTTCAGTCAGACCTCAACACAATAGGGCACTGGTGCAAAAATTGGTTGATGCAGCTAAATATTGACAAATGCAAAGTCATGCGTGAATGTAGAAAAACTTCCGCCCCGCCTCACTACTACATTGATAACATCTCATTGGAATCAGTCTCGTCATATAAATACCTAGGCGTTCACATTTCTTCAAATCTTAATTGGTCTCTTCATAACGAGAACATAATTAAAAATGCTAATCGCATGCTAGGCTACTTACGTCGTAACTTTTTTAATGTCGCTTCGAATTTGAAACTATTGCTTTATAAAACACTAAAACGATCTAAACTTGAGTATGCCACACCTGTATGGGACCCTGCCCATGGCAACTTAATTAATGATCTTGACATGGTTCAAGATATCTCTGAACGTTTCATCCTTGCTAACTACAACCGCACAGCCAGTATAACTGCTATGTAATCTAATCTCTGCCTCACTACACTAACATCGCGTAGAAAAGTGTTTCGTCTCGCCCTGTTCCACAAGCTGTTTCATAATCCTGCTTTGCGTGATCACCTCATCCCGCAGCCAATTTATGTATCCCGTCGTATTGATCATAATCTCAAAGTTGAAATTGTGTCATGCAACACTAAATGCTTCTCGCAGTCATTCCTGCCGCGCACCTCACGTGACTGGAACCACCTTCCCGCAGATGTTGCTGGCATTGTAAATTATGAGCAGTTCCGCGTAGCAATAGCTAACATTGTATATTCAGATGCTTTTTAAATATTCTTGTAGCCATCTGTATTTTCTCACTGTTTGTGTATATTTACCACTCCCCCTCTGTAATGCCACTGGTCCTGAGGGGTAATGTAAATAAGTAAGTAAATAAATACAAAATCAATTTGATTTGCGATGTCGTGATCATGATGCCACGAGAAAGATTTACATTTTAATTCTAAATTTCTCAGCAATAATAAATCTTTTTCTGCATAATTTATTACATAGTAATTAATACATATACGATCGCTCCTGTCACCACCAAGATAAGATTGGCGTAACTTAGCAAACAACACATAAGTACTAATTAATTTGTACTAAATTTAAACACTTCTATAATAGAATTCATTTCCTCGCAACACACAATACTGCGCAAAATCTTGATGCAGCTGAACACAGAACAATGTAAGAACATGGGATGTGTATATAATACGCATATTAAAAGCTGTGTACATCAGGAACTGTACTTTAACATTCCTAGATCACAAAGATACAACACAGAAAGAGCCGCAGAATTAATTTTTACTAAGATCAAAAATTGTATGAAACTCTAAATGAGACGTAATTGTTCAGATTAAAATTGTAGCACGGCAGTGTGGACTTTCTGCTTTCCCAGCATCTGTGATCTTATGAAACCCGGAGGGCATCTACAGGCAACAAATTTCGGCTTTGTAGCTAGAAAAAGTTGCGTACAACTCGTCTATACTTGTGGATACCTCACTCTACGCTTCCTGAGTTGTGTACAGTCCGACGCGAATAAACATGACCACTTCAGGCCAAGCCTACTAGAATTAAATTATCTTGCGCTGTTTATTGTTCTAAGGAAGCAGAACGGAATGCATGACCATGGCTGTCCGAAAGGTCGCATTACCTCGAACCAAAATTTTCAGCGCAGACTAAGCGTCCGTCATATGTGGCTCATGTTTTCGGTCATTTCTAGCCGAAACACCTTCAACTGACCCGAAAATGTACAATAAGGTTGAAAGCAAGAAGCAATAATTTTTCACCATCCGAATCCCTCCGCAAGTGAGTTCAAATTTATCTACAAAATGCGTGTCTGCCACCCTGATTTGTTCTAGTGATGTTGAAGAAACTTTCTGCAGAATAATTTGTTGACCGTACTGATATTATTGAGTCAGTAATTCATGGCACTCATTAATAGCGCATTAAATGCGAAGTGACGGAGTACATGGCGGTGTAACATTAATAGACAGGAAGAGGGCGCAGTGGATCAGGGATTGAAACACGAGTTAATGACGTCCTAGTCGAAATCAAGTGAAAGAAATGGGCTTGGGCGGGGCATGTAATGTAAGGGCGCGACAACCGAAGGTCCTTAAGGGTAACGGAGTGGATTCCAAGGGAAGGGAAGCGTATCAGGGGGCGGCAGGAAGTTATGTTGGCGGAAGACATTAAGAAGTTTGCGGGGATAGGGTGGCCGCAACTGGTACAGGACAGGGTTGATAGGAGAGACATGGGAGAGGCCTTTGCCCTACAGTGTGCATAGTCAGGTGATGATGGCATGGCGGCAGGGCACCGGCACCAAAATTGTTGAAGTGTTAGCTTCTTTGGAATGCAAGAATTTATTTCCTTCGTGCATGTAAGCCAGTAACGATGTATCCCAACATTATAGATCTAGAAAAAAATATAAATCTACAATGTGGCGTGGCTCTAGAAAATTATCCGGACGGCCTACTCAGTGCACATTTGTCTCTATGTTTGACAAAAAATGACGAATTAAAGCAGATATTACAGACATGAAGAAAGTACAACTTTTTTTCGATATTTCTTATAAGCGATCGGCGCCCGAGAACGGCCTATCTTTCACTGTCCACTTCATACAGGGCCGAAATGTTCGCTATGGCGTGGGTCACTCTTTTTGTCGCCAGAACGCTGTGGTTCTGTGGAGGTGGGTGTGGCGTGTACTTCGTGAATAATGCCGCCCTGTCGCCCAACTCTGAGCTGTTCGCTGCCCGAACCAGCCTCGTGCTGTGGCCCGTATCACATAGCTGGTGCTCATTAATTTTCGGGCATGCCACTTTATTGCCTTCATATGCCTTCATAGCAGCGAAGCCAATCACCGCCACAACACACCCTGAAAGTCTTGCGTTGGTGACAGAAGGATATAGGGCGTCTCCAGCTTTGCCACGAAGCAAGGCCGCTATATTTTATGCATAATACGAGTGCTCGGTCTTTGCGTCATCGTGTCAAAGAAAAACACTCGGGGGGCGTGGGGGGGGGGGGGGGGGAATGAGAGGGGGATCTACCCTATTCGATGCTTACTTCGTCGACGACCACCCTTTTGAGAGTTAGAGTAACCTCCGCTCAGTTGCTAACCTGCCCCAGCATGCGGGCCTAGCGTTAAGAGAAGGGCCGGCAAAAACAGAACGTTTCACGAACTTTCCCCGTAAAGCGCATGTGATTTATTTTATTTTGTTTTTGCTTCAGCCAGTGGGTGGCGACTGTGATAGGATATTGCGCAATCCGTACGCGCTATTATTTGAAGATGAGTGGCTCAGCGGTGCGTTCTTAATGGTCGTACTCACCACAGATCACAAAATTCGCCAAAGATCTTTCCAGTCCTTGGAGGCTCGCACACGGATGAAATGTTTGAACGATGGGGAAGTAAATAAAGAAATTATGATGTGAAAACAAGTCTGTCATTAGTGATGAGGTGAAATAGTCATAGTAAGGGCAGTTAGGACCGTGCTGCTGGTTAGTGGTAGGTCAGTGCGGATTTAAATTAGCCAGAGGGCTAAATGTGCTGCGCACCGTGTGCTGCGCACTGTGTGCATGCACACGAGCTAAGGAACGAGCGTTGACTGAAAACTGAACACCTTGACGCAGGTATAGCTCTTGTCCTCAACCCTTCATTGCCTTTTTGGGTAGTACTTCTAGTGTGTGGTCACTATATATGCGCTACGTCTTCCACTTCCTTTCTGCTTTTATGGAGAGACGCCGAAGATACGGAGTATCTTTTTTTTTGTCCAACTTAAAGAAAACGGATAGTGCGTGCCGGCAATTGTATCTTGACACCGTGCTGCCGCATATGTGACACACTTGTTCTATACGAGGGTTCAGGCAGCGATTTAAAAGGATAATCTTATTATCTAAACATTTCAAATGCCAAGGACAAAGAGTGTTTCAGAAATCGTAATAAGCTCTACAGATGCCCCGCGCAACATGAGCGAAGTGACTTTATATCAATTTGAGGTAAATGAATTACTTTAAGATGTAGCATACTGAATCAAACTGAAGGCAACACCGAGAGGAGTTTCCAACACAAATTGGTGCTGAAAAAAAAAAACGAAAAACTGTTCATCTGCAACTGGTACTGAAACAACAAATCTAGAAGCACATTTATAACCATTCTAAAGCAATAAAAAACTGCGAAATAGTGGAGAGGGCAGTTTCATTCAATAAATAGACCTGCTGCTTTCGGGTCGTAAAAAGCGCTAGGTTGCGAGCTCAATCTATCAGTTTAATTGAATAAAACTGAGAATCGAGTTTTCAGAGAGAATTTAATTACGCAGAGTAACGGCTAGAAGAATGACTGCGGCAAGTTTCGCATACTCAGCGGCGCTCGCGCCACATAAGGGGTTTGAATATTGTTCTGCGCCTGTTTTTCGCGGATCGTCATTTTATTAGTCTGGAGAAGCGATAGGTTATTTATTGAATTTTCAGACCCAATGCAACATTATAGAAAAGTAAAGAAGACACACTTGCTGTGACTGGCAGCTGTACTGGCGACAGCGGCAACCACAGCCTAAAGCACTCATTCTATATGTAGGAACAGCATTACTTAATATACATTTTTATACCAAAGGGGCTGTATTTTGGGGCACTTGTAAGTATGCATTCATGTAAACTGTTTCTTCTTTTCCAGGAAAAATCACCAAATAAGCCGAAACCGCTACCCTGGCCCATATAAACTGTCTTTCTTCTACGCATTACATTTTCGGTGCATACGAATTATAGAGCCCTAAGATTTCCCGTAGCACCAGAAATTTTATTCTCTATTCAAATCTACAGGGGTGCAGTTAAGATACAGTTAAGCATAAGGTAATGATATCATATAGCGTGATATCACTTATCATATAGCGTGTAGCTGTGCATCATCTCGTGGGAATGAGTTTTAACTGCTGAGAAAACCCGCTTTCTCCGAAGGATTCATTTCACGACACAAGTTATATAAGTTGTTGTCTTATTAAAACAATGTCTGGGTTTTAAACAACAGAAAGCAACTACTCCAATCGCAGAATTCAAATTTCGCAGCTGCTGGACACTTAAGAGCCCAAAAGTAATAACGAGCAGGAAAGGTAGAAAACACGCAGTGCCTATAGGCGGCCGAAAACCATCGTATGGGCTATTACGGCTTATTACTATGTTAGGTACCCGGAAAATATGGAGATGGCTCTGACGCGAGCACTAGATTCTCTCGCTTCCACTAGGGGTTAATAAAGCACCACTCATTCTACCCTGCTGATTAGGACCCAGAATTTACACTATGTGGCGAAATAGTCACTTACAATCACATATTTTAGAACCGTAAAGAGGAGATGCCACCGGAATCTCTAATGCAAGTTCCTACTCTCCAGCCACGGGAGCTCGTGTTGGTCAGATCAGGCCTGGGCGTTCAAATCCAGGCCATTGAATGGGCTTATCAGGTCGCTGTCAGCCGTGGACTGATAGCCACCTTGCACGGATCATCTGTATTTTGCCTTATGACGAAATAAATGTTTTGCGATTCGATATTTTATACTTTTTCCTCTTGGACTCCTTTTCTCCACCCTCTGACCATAGAACCTTCCGGTCCCAAAGCCGGCAACGGATTTTCAGGAGACAAGACCCATACTACTAACACTTTACAAAAAAGCCCATTGTGTTTTCGCCTGAGCAGATTAAACATAAATCTGTCTTTGCCAACAGCTGATAGTCGCGGCCAGTCGGTTTCCGACAGTCTTACGGCCAGAACGAGCGTAGATATGTATCATAAGTTCTTTATTGTTCTTGACAACGCACATCATCCTAGGCCATTGCCTCAGAGCTCTGTCATGCTTTAAAGACAGGGTGACGAAGAGTCACGGCATTCAGAATCGCTGAAAGCTGACAAGCCCCATCGCTATCGCTGCTACTGAGTCTCCTTTTTTTCTTAGTGGCAGAAAGTTTGGACATTAAACTGATTTCATCAAACGTCTTCTTCCGGCTGTGTGTTTTCCGCACAATCACGTGATGCTGTTGATAACCACCGTCACCATCCCAGCTGGACAGGCTGAACTATAGGGGCCTCTTTCATAAACCTCCAAAAATTACGGTTTTGTCCCAGTGGTAGCCGCGGTATTCAATGAAATTTCTTAAGCTCTTCGTTGTTTTTATTATGCCACATTTCTCTTGGTATGCGATCAAGCACTTTAATTGCCCACTGCTTGTGAATTATGACGAATGCAGGTCGTGCCGGTGGTATTTTTTTTCTCCTGCTCCAGCTAAGACTCCTTGTACCCTGTCTAATCCACGATTCTTTTTTTTTTACTCTTGATATCAGAACTCATATTTATTCTACAACGTGTATACTCCTTCGAAAAAGAGCTTCCCCGTCCGCTGGCACCAGTGGCAAGACCGCAATCCGCGCAATGACTCTGGCGTGCTTGTGCGTCAAGCACTGCAGTCCCGATCCTATCGAAATGTCAGTACTGGTACTGCTGTTTCGTTTAACGTCAAATAGGCAGTGTTCCACACTACTGGCTTGGGCACAAAAAAAAATCACCATATGGGCGCACACAACAAGGATTTTGTGGCACTAAACCAAAAATTTGAGAAAAACAGTATTTTATACAGATGCTTCACCCGCCGCGGTGGCTCTGTGGTTAGGGCGCTCGACTACTGATCCGGAGTTCCCGGGCTCGAACCCGACCGCAGCCGCTGCGTTTTTATGGAGGAAAAACGCTAAGGCGCCCGTGTGCTGTGCGATGTCAGCGCACGTTAAAGATCCCCAGGTGGTCGAAATTATACCGGTGACCTCCACTACGGCACCTCTTCTTCCTTTCTTCTTTCATTCCCTCCTTTATCCCTTCCCTTAGGGCGCGGTTCAGGTGTCCAGCGATATATGAGACAGATACTGCGGCATTTCCTTTCCCCAAAAAAACAATTATTATTATATTATTATTATTATTATTATTATTATTATTATTATTATTATTATTATTATTATTATTATTATTATTATTATTATTATACAGATGCTTAAAAAAGCAACTACGACGGAAGTGCACTGTTAGACCAGAAATGGGTGAAAGCCGTAATGCTGCCTAGGTGCTTATCGATTTCCACTGTCGAATGTTTCGCTATCGCTGCACCTGTAGGAGTAATATTTAAAACAAATATTGAACGTTGCATTGTTTACTCTTCATTCCTTAGCGTAATCACAGCACTGCATTAAAGAATGCAAAACAACCGTTATCAGAAGGTATAATACTGACTGTAATAACAACTGACACACAAGGACATGTAATAAGTTTGTGCTGGTGCCCTAGCCGCGTGAAAATGAATGAATGGGTACGGCGGCTGAGTATAAATCCCTGAGCAAGCTTCTGAAGTAGTAGGAGCATCACCCCACAGCGACAACAGCCTCTCGGCAGTGCAACGGCACTGGGATTACCAGCGCTTCAGGAAGTAACAATTTTAAGTTGAAAATAATAATAATATGGAGAAAAAGTGAGAGTGGAAGCGAAAAATTATAACGGCGGAGTTCCGTTGCACCCCCAGGGCAACGCTCTCGACGCTCCGTAATGGAAATATGATCTCCCCCAAACTGCTCCCTGGCAAGACTGGCTCATGCCACGCAAAATCTGGTCGATTGGGCGCAGGCGTCGCAAGGGCGTCCCGGCATGCAAAGCGTTGGCTCAGGCGAGATCAATAAGATCAACGGTGGTAGGCGTCGAGATTTTGACAGGTGAATAAAACAATGCATCAATAGGAAACACTGCTATCTCTCTCACAGATTTCTTGTTATGAAGCCTACGCTGCCGCAGAACGCTTCAGTGCTTGTAGAGCCATATCCGTGGTGAACAAAACAAGGAAAAGAATGGTAAGACCTGAACCAGGAAGGCACCATTGTTTAAGAGATTGGACGCATACAATCTACCACGGGCAATTAAAGGGGCTTTGGGAGAGCAGCGCTTGACCACCTATGGGACGCCATGACTCATCGACACGGAAGCCGCATGAGGATGGGAGAACGAGCAGAGTTAATGGAGGAAAGGGACAGATGCATAGTCGGCTCATGGCGAAGGCAAACTTGTCCTGTAGTACCAGAGCACAGCGGATACACTTAGACAAGGAATAAAAAAGCGGGAAAATAAAACAAAGGGAAGGAGAAGTGACGCATGTGATAAAATTGCTTGTGACTGGCATTTTTTTGCCGGAGCTAAATGTCTAGCTTTAAGTTGCTGTCTCCGGGAACACTGTGGTGATTACTGCGATAACAATGACCGTCATCATATTTTTAAAAAATAAGTTCTTTTGGTGCTTTGATGGCAGATCATAACTAAGCAGAGGTTATGTTGCACAGAGATTCCTAACATGCAGCGATAGCGGCCGTAGTGCGCTGCCGGGGAACGCACTTTCAGCAGGCAGGCATCTCTTATTCGCATGTCGTCCCCTCTCGAAATTCCCTGAGGTTACTGCCTCTCATTAGGTAAGGCGATATAGTTTACTCTCTATTGCTATAACAGCAAAAACGTGAACGCAATCCACATTATACCCAGCAATGTACGGAGAGAGGCTTAACCATTGTAGAGCGTTTATCAGTTCCTTTAATATTTTTTTGCCGGTCCTTTTAGCAAGAAATCATGCTCAGCAGTTCCCACCTCCTGTCTTAAAAAAGGTGAATTCCTTACACAATAAAGCCTGGAAATTTAAGTCATTTCTAAGCCGGATACTTGTTTTTATAAAGATGCCACACTCATACTAAAAAATAGCAGGTGCAAAAAGCGCTCCCTAAGGAGCTACTTTGGTTGGGCGTCGCACGCTCCTTTATATGAATACCAATCTACCTGATTTTAAGGAAAATGACGGCTATCATTAGGAGCATGTCTTTTTTTATGTTTTGAAATAATGCGCCACAGTTCCTATTATTATTCGTGGTCAATAGATGCTCACATAAGACACTTTCAAATATTATAAATTACAAAGAGAGGAGTGAAATTTGAAGAAAAAAATAGCTAGAAGAAATATCAGCATGATAACACTTTTTTCCCTAATAACTTGGTATAGTATAGAAAATGACATGACGCACAAAGTGAACATGCTCGTGGCCAGTGGAATGACAGGTCTATACTTAAGCAAAGTCGAAGAAGTCAAAATATTGACGAAAAAGCAATGCAAAGAAAGGTACCATTGTTTTCATGCAGTCTGCATCCCAAGCTGCCAACTCGTAAACACATTGTAAGCCACTTCACCAACGCCGTGTTCTATAAGATCAGCATGCCTGTAGTATTGCACACACAGGGCTAGATACTGATAGTAAGACCAATTAAGGAATGAGCAATGTCAATGTCATGTCAACATAAACTGATGACAACGTGGAAAGCCATCTCCTGCTTTAGTTGAAATTTTTAACACTTTCTTAACGCCTCCGAAAAACAGTGCATGAAGCTCGTAACTCATACCGAAATTCAGACATTACATGCGCCAGAAAGCATGCCGTAGTGATAAGGAACAAACAGTCTGTGAAATAAAAATAAAATTAGTTTTGGGGGAAAGGTATTGGCGCAGTATCTATCTCACATATCGGCGGACACCTGAACTGCGCCTTAAAGGAAGGAATAATGGAGGGAGTGAAAGAATAAAGGAAGAAAGAGGTGCCACAGAGGAGGGCTCCGGAAAAATTTCAAACACCTTTGGATCTTCAACGTGCACTAACATCGCACAACACACGGGCGCCTTAGCGTTTCGCCTCCATCGAAATGCAGCCGCCGCGTTCGGGATCAAACCAGGGGACTCCGGATCAGTATCCGAGCGCCCTAACCACTGAGCCACCGCGGCGGGTCTCTGTCTCAGTGGAGGGAATTTAGATTGGCGTACCGGAAAAAACGTCGTGAGCAGGAAGAATGAAAGACAGAAAAGAGCAAAAAAAAAGCTCGGACCACGAGCTGGTCACACGCCAACACGCACCGTTGCACAAGGAGGCGGCGTTGAAGACAGAACGGATCTCGGAGAACAAATTGCGGTCGGCGTCGGCGTTCCCAGATCGCGACGGTGGGAACAGCGTCTCGTTTGTCTCACGCGTGACGAGGCCGAGTAAGGAGGTGGGGTGAAGGGCGCAGGAGTGGAAAGAGGATATGGGAGGGCGTATAGGGAACCGACTCCTCCTTACCGCTCCCAATTTCCCTACCTCCTCCTCCTGCTTGCTTCGTTAGGTGTCCAGGGAAGAAAGGCGAAAGCTAGGGAAGAAAGGGCGGACGAGAGAAAGGCTGGGGGAAATAGCGTTTCATCTCTCGAGATCGACCGGACCAGACCCGCTTTTGGGATGAGAAGGGAAAAAACGGGAAAAAGTCCGTATGTTTTCTGGTGGCGGCATCCGGCGGCGTAGAAGTTGGCCTCCTCTTGTTCCTGAGGAGAGAGCTTGCTCGAACCTTCCGTGGCAGCCGCCGGCCTCAGGTGGCGCTCGATTCGGCTTGTCTGTGTGTTTGCACTAGAGGGCTGTCACGTAAGATTGTTCTTCAACATCCAGCAAGCAATCAGCGAGCGATGCCGCTCCCGGAGGAGTGGGTAAAGGGGCTCGTCGTCTTCCACGAGTGAGACGAAGAGAAAGAGTTTGGCGCTCTCCTATTCTTACTGCCAGCATTTCCTCGCTTTTCGCCCCGCCGCGGTGGCTCAGTGGTTAGGGCGCTCGACTACTGATCCGGAGTTCCCGGGTTCGTACCCGACCGCGGCGGCTGCGTTTTTATGGAGGAAAAACGCTAAGGCGCCCGTGTGCTGTGCGATGTCAGTGCACGTTAAAGATCCCCAGGTGGTCGAAATTATGCCGGAGCCCTCCACTACGGCACCTATTCTACCTTTCTTCTTTCACTCCCTCCTTATCCCTTCCCTTACGGCGCGGTTCAGGTGTCCAAAGATATATGAGACAGATACTGCGCCATTTCCTTTCCCCCAAAAAACCAATTTCCCTTTTTTTCGGTTTTGCGCATTTGATAGGAAAGGGCTAATAGTACAGAGAACAGCATGACGGGGAAAATAGAAAAGTGCACAATGTGACAAATCACGTCCTGAGTTTTAGAGGCCGCTAACTTATTATTTCATGTTCCGCAAATTTATTCTTTCCACAGACACTGGCCATCAGCTTAATCGTTAAAGACACGAACTCCCTCTCTCGCCAGTAGCCAGTTGCGAGCAGTGTTCTAATGATTTTCGGTTTGTTTGCATATACTGCATTCGGATCTCCAGTACTGCAAACATTCGGCGCAACTGTCATTCTAAACAAATTTCCCTGGTAGCTGTTAAAAGACCGCGAAACAAGAAGATTTCTACGAGGGCGATTTCTCCCGAACAGGTGCTCTATGGAGTGAGGCGGTTGGTACCAGCCGACCCAGGTTGACAGGAGGTGGAGGTCTGTTCGTTCGGTGTATGAGAGATTGAGAACTAAACATTTTGACAGATTTGCCTGTCTGGTTGGGTTTAAGACTTATAAACTTCACATCTCCAACCAATTTTTTTTTTAATTTCAACCCAACGTTTCGAAGCAGACTCGGCTCCTTCATCAGGGGTGACTGAGGGCAGTAGCTTGTGTCTTTTAAGTATGGAGGTGGGGAGGGGGTCAAAGGAATGACAGCTGTGATGCGAAAGGCGTGGAGGAGGGGGAGAAAGGGGGGTTAAGGCAGTTACGCTGGCGCACTGCAGGTAGGTGGTGAATGGCGACTTTTTTTCGTTGAGTTGAAGAGCGAAGTCTCTGGGCATATACTCGGGGCAGCTTTCCTTTTGTGATGTTGATGTTGTTCGGGGTGGTTTGGATGTGCCAGGATTCCAGAAGGGTTCTTTTGTGGTAATTTGTTTCTGTTTCGATGACGCGGGTTTCTTCAAAGTTGATTCTTTGGTCGCAGTCCTCGGAATGTTCGGCTACTGGATTGCGCTCTCTTGCGAAGTTGCGGACGTCGTTTTTATGTTGCCGAATTTTTTCTTTGAAATTTTCGGTTTCGCCGATGTAGCTTGCGTCGCAGTCGGCGCAAGGAATTTTGTAGACAATGCCTTGGGCTCTTTCTCTCCGCGGCCGGCCTTTGGGAACAGGAAGGCAAAGCGCAACAGTGTTTGTGGGCTTGTGCGCAACCTGGAGACCCCTTTTCTAACCTTAACCCCCTTCCTCCCCCTCCCCCGTGCCTTTCGCATCACAGCTGACGTTCCTTTGACCCCCTCCTCCCCTCCATACTTAAAAGACGCTAGCTACTGCCCTCTGTCACCCCTGATGAAGGAGCCGAGTCGGCTTCGAAACTTTGGGTTAAAATTAAAATTTTTATTGCAAACATTTGTCCTCTATTTCATTCTCGTTCGCACCTCCGAAAAGCGAATAGTTTGGCGCTTTTCTTTTTTTTTCCGAGAACCTTTGCCCCGTGATTCAGGCCTTGTCCCTCTGTGCTTTCACGTGCAACTCTCCCGCTCCACTGCCTTGCAGCTGAATATAGTCAATGCGCTTTTAAGACGAAATGGCCCCATTATCTACGCCTAGGCACGCTTTATCAGCTTTCAGTTGTCTTACTGCTGTAAATTTCACTGCTATCCTTAATCTTCCCGACGGTAATAAATACACACGCGAAAGAGCAAGAAAATTTGTTCTTACAGTGAAACTCTCTGTGACCGCAACATAGTTAGGCCTCTTACGAAAGACTCCTGAGTGGCCCGGTTCAAGTATCTCAAGTAGAACAGAAAAAAAGTCAAGAAAAAAATGTACCATTTATCTGTTCTTATGCAACTGCCTAGGCCCATAATCTTCCTCGCGAAAGTTTAGTGATAGCGACGAGCGGAGTTTAAGCCACACAATCGCTGATACGCTACCTCGACTGTAAGCGGAGGTCAGTATAAAGAAGGACATGTGAGGTAGCTGACGCTCCTGTATAAGCCGCCGAAATCAGCTACCTCTTCGATTTCCGTTCCCTTTTGTGTTTGTGCGCGTGCTTTTCGTAAGCCCAACCTCAGCTTTCCTTTGAGCTCGCCGGATCCTCTACAGTAGCGACTAGACCCGCTACCTCCAGCGAAGCTTGTATTGTGTCTTACGTTCCTTGTTGTTCCAGTTACAGAGAGCTCACGATGGAGGAAAGTCAGTCGACCAGAGAGCAGCCCGAAGAATCCCGCTTTAACCTGTTAGCTCTGTCCGTACGGTACACCCCCGCTGCACTTGCATCTTTTTTCCATTGTCCTCTTAATACCTCCTTTTTTATTTTTTTAGACCGACTGAGAAAAGGAGTAGGTGCTATCGCATCCTGTCTCTTCCGGCTGTTAAACAGGGATTTGTCCCCTGAGCTTTCTTTGTCGCGACTGAGAATACGGAAGCGGCAACGTGGTTCTTAGTACAGTGAGCGACGCGACACCCTTGAGCAGCGCTCAACATGCTAATAAAAAAAGCAGTAAAATAAGATGGTCCGTTGGTGTTTTTTCCAGCAGCGTGCTCGTGCTCACTTGGCTATACTGGATTCTCTGAGGGTTAGAAGACATCAGCTCCGTAGTATGCCCTATAGGCTTTGGATGGGAAGAGAACGTGTTGCCTTGATGGTCACGTGATCCAGGTGGGCCACGTGCACCTTGATGTGGTTGTACAGAAGGCAGAAAGAAGAAAGCGCGCTTCAATCTCGCCGTCGCTTCGCCAACAGTGCATTTATTATAATCCGACTGCATTCTACAGAAGAGTGTACAAGCGCAAACTTAAAGAAATATATGCAGCTGGGTAGAATGTGTTTCCATTTTCGCCCTCTGTTCTTGTCAGCGCGTACATCTGGAAATGTTTCGAACCTATTGTAGTAATCAATCGTCTCACGATGAAACGGTAGGCCAAGCGAAGCCACATTTGCTTAAGGCACATCTGCGTAAGGCACCTTGCGAGAATGGTGGAATTATGAGGCCATACTCCCGAGTTTCTCGCAAGGATGAACACTGACCAAATAGCTTTGTGAGCGCTGTAACAAACGCATGATTTTGTTCCTAACCGTCATTGGAGGGAGTGAACGAGACGGGAAGCTGTCTGTAGTGGGGTTCTGACCTTTCAACAGTGAGTACGCACTTAAGATATCTAGCAGGCCAGCGGAGGAGATTAGGCCAATACCCTTAAGACAGTTTGGTGTCCCCCCTTTTGGGGCACCACTACCAATCACCGTCCTCTATTGGCGGGCATGAAAAGAGGCTGCTTGGCCAAGTAAAAGTTCCCCTTATTTCAGTGGTTCATGTCGAAAAATAAAAGGCACCGACCAAAAGAAAGATGAAATGACGTTTCGTCTCCCACACGAGAGCTTTGTTCTCAGTTGAGACGAAGCGGAAAATCTTTGCCTTAAATACGGGGCATGATTGATCCCGTGCGTCTTGCGTATACTTGGGGTAAATTGCGATCAGTGGTTCGTGCGCTGCAAACATTCGTTTTTAATTACTGTAAAGAAAAAATGCTGGCTCTTTAGCATTGCTATCTACGAAGTATTGTGCGAAAGCAGGTTTTTGCAGGTGGACACGAAGGCCACGTACCTGAAAACGCGATTGAAAAGCCCGTTTCCTTTCCTTCCGTGGCTCGCACACAGGAGGAAGTTGACGAAGACGACGACGTGCAATGCACAGCGCGATAGCGTGTTGCAGTTGAACACGAGACGTGATCGGATGTTTTCGAAGGTTGTTCAGGGGTATGCTGGCGTAAGCATGCTCAGATTTTTCTTTTCGGTACTATTTCTATGCAATAAAGGAAAAAAACTACGGCGATAGCATAGGGCTCTCGTGCAGCAGCAAGCAAAAAATAACCTTCGTGCCACCGCGGGCTGGTAACCCAGTCGCAGTGATATTTTTTTTTCTCCAGGTTGGCCAACGTCGCCCTCATTCAAAGTCTCGGTTATTTCTCGCCGCTTCTCTTATCACGTGACTAACTTCAGGTGCTCCACCACACACCCGCATATTCCAGGTTATGAGGCCAATAATGTTTTCGCATTACAAAAGAAACCAGCGCCCTTGCCTACGCAACAAAGACGAGACAGCGACGCCGGCCGTAGATGATCATGGCTGTCATTGTCCTCCGGATGGAAAGAAAAAATAAGGAGATAATTAACCGCGCAAAAAGAAGCGACAATCAACGAATATTGTAGAAATGAACACGCAAAAGCAGAAGAGACGTAGACGAGCGGGACGGTATTGACGCTGTCTGAGAAGCGAGAAATAGCGTGACAACTACGAAAAGTCGCACATCGACGAACAAGACGCTGGCGGAGAATTTCCGCCTGTGGCTAGAACGATGACAAAGGAACAAAGAAAAAACGAACAAAATAGGGGAAAGATAAAAACTCGCGATTGGGAGTTTCCCGCCCAATAGACGCAAACACATACCGGTTTCTGTCACGCCAACTTTGGCGAATCCTCTTGAAACAAGGCATACGCCCTCTATTCCCTCCTTATTCTGTGCCTTCTTACTAGTCACGTGGTTTTCGTTGTTTCCAGAAGAGGCAAATCAGGAAGACACAAATAGCGTTGGAGGAAATGAAGGTGCGTTGGAAGAGAGTGAGGAGAAAGCTTTCTCACGCCTCATTAACTTCGCGCTGCCAACGGGTCCGAACCCCCTCCCCCATTCACGTACCCCACGCCATCTCCCGGCATCGCTTTGCAACTCTCTTCTGTCTTTAGTCATTTTCAGCTCTTCGCTCTTCCGACGTTTTAAATCACCCAGTGGGGTGGAGGGACGTCTCTTTCGCTCCGTTTATAGCCGGACAAGGCGAAAGCGGAGAAGGCGCCGCTATGACGACGGAGCCAAAGTGAAAAGTTTCCCATCGGCACGCGAGCGATGGAAGTAACGCGCTCTGTTCTACTTCCTCAAACCGCCGCGAGGTGGGGCAATCGTTTAGGCTGCGTGCTCGCAGCGCTGCCTACATCTTTTCATAGCCGCCTGCAGCTCTTTTGGGGCAACAAGGTTGTCACGTGCTCACACGCCTGCCTGTAAATCGTTCGTAGAACACGCAGTCTCATCGTTTGCTGCTTTGCTTATTTTCCAATGTCTGCCCGCACTCGAGAGCGGATATCTCATGTTTTGGAGATAGTGTGCAAACATGAGCGGATCGATGAGCCCTGCGTAGCGGGCAGATGGATCGATATTTCCTTATTTTATTTTTATTCGTTCCACGTTGTACAGCCCGCGCCGGTTTCGACTCCCGCCGCCCTGGCTTCACGCCTGCGTGACGCGGAAAGTGTCGCATCTTGTTTGAATGCCTATGCCGTCGCGTGTACACGGCAACACCTCGTATCGAGAAGCATTGTTTGCTTGCTGTTCTTCCGGAGCGTAGTGAAAGAGGGCTGTTGCTGACTGAATATTATTCGGCTTCAATGTTTTCTCAATGCGCCTTTTTTAAGCTTGCTGTACCTTAGGTGCTCGAAGTGTAATGGATGGGTCGAACAATCGATGGACTATTTAACCGATATATCAGTCAACTGAAAGACTGACAGACCAATCGAGTGATCGAAAGGAGGTTTCACAGGCAAGGTGACTCATTGTCTTATCTGAAAGGTAAACTGCAGAAAAACCTAGACAAGACAACACGAAACAGGCATCACCATCAACTGAATTTATTGACAGAGGCAGGGATATTTACGCTTACACGTAGCCGTTCTTTTCTTTGTCCCATATATAAATACCTCTGCTAATAGTTTTGCGTAGTTTACGTGACAGTCAGCGCCCGTGCAATCCTGTCTTGCCCGGGTTTTCGTGCTCTTTTTTTAAATATTGACCAACATAACCAGCTAGGGGCTTGTGGTTCGCTCAATATTTGGTCTGGCGATTCTGACAACATGTATCTTTCTATATCATCCACCCTTCGTACATACAGTCAAAATATGTGGGTCATCATCAAGTATTAGCTCGTGTTTTCGTACTGTAATAAATGACTAAAAAACCATCCGCCCGCACTGCAGAGCTCTGCAAAACGCTGTGCCGTTTTGTAGGAAAGGAAAGGAAGTTGGGCGAAGGTAGATGGGAAAAGCGACAGAAACTGAAAAGTATGTCCCCACGATGGAGCGCAACAGCAGAAGTTGTCTACGGACCGGTTGGGACAAACGACAGTGGCCCCATCATGGTCTCGAGTCCGTTTTGTGATAACTGCAATTGCGGGCTGCCGTCTTCAATGGAGGTGCGACTTGCTGTACATCTTTAAGCAAATCTTAGGGTGGACAGTAAGAGGTCTCTTACCTTCGTCTTTTCCGCTAAAAAAAAAGTTAACAGGAATAGCAGTATTGCTATGTGAGGCCACATCCGAACCATGTGGACACTTGATGTGGAATCACGTGGTAAGCTTGAACACATCACCAAATGAGACACATCTTTCAGCGTGCCCGGCCCATTGGTCTTTTGTGGTTCAGGTCCACTTGAAATACCCTCATGGTGATCCTTAGTTGCGAATAGGAGTCTTCAGTTAAGCGATACAACAATGTAACTTACGACAGTGCTGCTTACGACAAAAAAAGGTGCTCTTATATATAGAGCTATAACTGCAGAAACGACATTTCCTGTTTTTATTGGCTTCTATTTTGCGTCTAAAGTGTCATAATTGAAATTCATGCCTGCGAATAAAGACACAAAGTAATCGAGTTGTTTTCTTGGATGAAGCTCTTTTATGGTGACTTCGAAAGAATTCGGTTAAACCTTACTTTTAGTTGCTTCGGGAAGGGAATCGCCTATATATTTTTTTCAACTTGGGCATTTTATAGAACTGTGGGAACGCTTTGAAAAAAGATTCTTGGAGTGGCTACCAGGTCCAAGATTTTCCTACTTCTTTGCCTTTTGCTTTAAAGAGAGGCTTACTTCTAGCGAAATGCAGCACTGCCAAACTCACTAAATTTGAATAATTAGGAAAAACCTAGAAAATAATTGCGATTAATTGGCCCGACAAAACGGCGAGTACAAGTCTTTTTCCGAGTGCGGCCTTTGCATGTAGAGCAGGATAAGGTAGGTGAATTGAGAGGCCATGATCATCATCATTAATGCTGATCACCCGAAACGCCTCAGCTGGCGGCAACTTCTACAATAACATCGCCCAAAGCGATGGCTCAGGGGCTTTCGCATACATTGGCTCAACGGAGGTCGGCGAATCTGTCTTCGGACGCCAGCTAAATTTCGATAGAGGAATGCAGCAACACTCGTGTGCCCCCAAGCTGCTGGTCATATCAAATAACCACAGGCAATCAGAAATAATGAGGAGATCTGTTCATTATTTTATCTCGTACCTCAGACCGAATCTGGGCAGACGAAATTTTACTGACTGGAACGTTGCTTCATCCATTTAGCCGTACTGATCCTCATATCCTCATTAATATAGATATCAACAGAAGACGGAGGTACTTTCTTCAACTCCCCATTTCCCTGCTTAACATGCCGTCTCCTGCTATTGCCGTAACCGGACTCCAGTGGTCCCGCTGGGCTGAATATCTGCAGCCTACAAACGACTCAAAAGAATCAAATGGTCATTTGGATAATACTTTTTCGGAGTTTAAGCAAGATTGGGTCCAAAGTTTGAAAAAGATTTCAGCTCATTGCGTCAAGCTGAACGCCAGCAGTGGCTACTGAAAGTATTTTGTGCATAAGGACACAAGTAATATCCTCAAGGGACAGGCCTGTGTACAGGCACTGGCACTGCGGAAATAAATACTCCGTGTAGCAGAAAAAGCCACACGACTAAAAAAAGCATTAGGGAAAGAGTAGCATCAGGGGCAGGGCCATTGCCTCTTCTGGTTTCTGTCAGCGGAGACGTTCAGAGCAAAGGCAGCTTTGTAAAAGTAAGCAAAAGCGAAAGAAAGAAATTATTTTATTAAGTCCACAATAGCAGTTACTGGCAGTAGTGACTGCTAGAATTTAAGAGGAAAGATTAAAAATAAACACAGATGAGTCTATCGTCCTTTAATGCGATTGTGTTAAGGCTCCCGTTTTTCAGAAAATCCGGCATCGGCAGCGTCGGCGTTGTGACCGAAAAACCTGTGGAGAAGCAACCGAGGCGGACAACCAAAGTCACGCGACCTTGTGGCGTAATCACAACCTGCCCACCGCATTGCCAGCAAACTTCCCACCGTGGCATGTGTCATTGAAATTAATGATTGGTTGTTCGGTAAGAGTAAGCGGTGTCTCGGAAGCCTCACTGGTGGGAGCACCTGCCATCGCAGAGCAGTGGCACATCGCTTAACCGCTGCACATTTGCGCCAGGAGTCGTAAAAGGACTGCTAGGGATATCTGAATGTTTGTCGAGAATGACCAATTCCGCATATATCAGCATTAACCCTTGAAGCCATCGTGTCATCTTTTTAAGGAGGCGCTTAAGTGTCCCCTCCAAGTTTTCGTCGTTCGTCTCGGGTTCACCTCATTCGACCCATAATAAACTGTTACCAAATAGTCAACCACGTCATTGTGCTGCAGTGCGCATATCAACTGGTTAAGTTCCCTATCTGATGGAGCAACACGGTCAGCTCGTGGCGGGCACCAGAAAAGAATGGTTTTGTTAGCGTTCCCTGACAATATAATAGGGAATGCTTCAGGTCGACGTGTACGGAGAAGAACAGTTTTGCCTTGAGGTATGGAAACGTGATTGACATAGGTAGAGCCTTAAGGGAGTAAAAACTATTTAGTATCTCTGTATGGATGTCAGCTTGCTAGACATCCTTTGTTTGTGCTGGTTGCTATCGTTGCTTCAAAGTTTTGAAGAACAACTACCGTTGTTTTTACTCAAAAGGTGTTCTTCAAAACCCCGGAACAACACCTTGTGTTATTCTAGAAGTGTTGTTGACACACTCTAAATTTTACCGGCCTTTTTGAGCGAGAAATTACGTCGCAGTGCCGCAGGCATTCGGCCCAAATATTGTTAGGATAGATTTCTTGATTAGTGTACCTTTTAACACCACGTTGTGTGCATATCACACCGTACAACAATGCCTGACAGCTACTACTCGGTATTCTTTTCATGTCGTGTTCTTCATACTGTAGAAAGAACTGTTGACCACTTGTCTTACGAAAGCCGTTTTTTTTTTTAATGCGGTGTAGTGGGTATCATCTACACAAAAATTTTGTGCTAGTGCATCGACGCAAGTGCCCACTGATATTGCCTAAAGTGACATTTAAATTAATTTGTGCAATTAAATTAAACCACTTAAACACGGCACCACTACGTATTGTGAAGCAAAAGCTATTCTTTCCAGATACCTTAATTTTGGGAAAAAAGTTAATATGCGCTTCACTAATAAAATCATCCGCAACGATTTTTTTGCTGACCCTCTCATGACACCAATTATGTCTAAACATATGGGCCAGGAAATAATCCCCTACAGCTCGACCAGTTATGCATGCCTTGAGCGTTTCGACGCCAAAAGTGACTCGTGCGCGCTTCATTGCAAATCTCCGCGGACCGCAAATAACCCGTTCTTCTCGCGCCAGTTTCTCCAGCATTTTTTCTCCTTCTCTCGCGCCTCTGCCCACAGTGCTCGTCAACTTTCCCCCAGTGTCTCCGTCAATCTGCGCAGGCGCACAAGTCGAATGGGTGTTCCCTCATCCTCTTCCGTTCTCTCTCTCTATTCTCTTTCCCGTCACTCTGCCTCTTTTTGAGGCTCTCGCGGTACTCGCTGGCGTGGCCTGCCGTTGCATAGGCTGGTTGTTCGACGTGCTGAATTGCGCTCCTCTTCGGTAAAGCGGCTTCGGAATTCTCTCGGTGACAGCGCGCACTTGATTTCTAAACGAGCGCGCACTTTCTGTTTTCTCCGCGCTGCAACCGACAACTGAAGTGGATGTTCTCATTTGCGGGCGTGTAAAAAGCAAATACGGATTTTTATCAGTCGTTCTCTCAGAACACGGGATTGCACGCGGACTCTACACGTCGTCTGCGGACATAAGGAAGATCTCTGCAAAGCCAACGGAACCTTTAAGCGTCGTCTGCGAAATACTAGGATTCTGGTGGATTACCTGCGCGTCGCCTGCAACGCACTGGGATTGTTAATGGATACTTTGCAAAACTGCCAGATTGTTAGTGGATTCCTAGTCTGGAAAATACAGTGGTCTTTAGTGGATTCTGTTCACGCCGTCACTGGAGCATGCTGACTGTTGGTGGACACTCACTGCGTCATCTGCAAAAAGAACCCAGTCTTTGGCTATGTCTCGGTGCTTCGCCTACGAATTCAATTCAGAGATGGCCTGATTCTTGTACCCTCGGCAAAATGAGCAACATGTGCTTCAAATTCTGAGTATCATTTGCGGAAACAATTGCTTCCTAGCTGAATTTCTGGCACTACCTTCCCACCTTGTCTTGTTAAATTCAAACTTTGGGTGCTTTTTGAGAGTTGGATTTCATCGCAGTAGGAATTTCTGCCAGTTTGCACGCAAATACGGTGGTGCCTCGTTTATGAGAGAGGTTTGCAACTTAACTACGCTCTGCAAAAGCTGTCCACGAGATAAACTACCTTTTCCTGCCGTATTGTAGCCGTGAACCTGGTGGTCGGTGGGAATGAAGAGGTTATTTCTGAGCTCCAGCGATTCTGTGCCCGCCATATCCACTGCGTCCCATTCCCCTTCGGAAAGGTTCTATCGCCCTCTTGTGTTTTCTTTCGAATGACGCTGGCTACCACTAGTGATTGCCGTTTTCGGTGCCTAAAAGCACGTGGCGGTATCCTTGTAGCAATTAGCTGGCTCACGTTGACACACCGCCGGTGACAGGATCGCTGTTACCGCAGAAAGCCATTGCCTGTTCCACCTTGCCTGTTGTTGCAACGTGTAGCGCATTTCGCGCCAATTGTATTTAATCCTCTTCTACAGCTTCTGAAAGCACAGAACTGAGTGCGGGCCCATCCACGCTGTTATTTGTGAACGGTGTTAAACGTGTTCAGCGTTCTCGGGACTGGGTGGATTATGTCGGCTCTGCTGCTCCTGCTACTCCACTTTGCACCAGTTGAAGGTAAGCCATAGCGATAATAAGTTTGTGTCAGTGTTAGTTTTCTGGAATGCCACTGCGTAGCAATGGCAATTACCTCTGGTATTTTGCATTTTGAATATCTACGCACTCTTCTGAACTCATGATCTGCGTCCCTCGCTTTCAATACACGTCATTCATAGATGACACCATAGGAAGGCAGCGGTAGAACTCATTTGTTCATGAGCGCTCGCGCTTCGCAAACTTTCGCTGTGGAGTGCTCATCAACAGCTTTTCAGACAACTTCGATAACAAAGCAACCGCACTGACAACTACCAAGCTCGCTTATTTTGGTGCAGAGGTACTTATCACAGTAATTGCTCGGTGGAAGTCGCAATAACAGCTCGTTTCAGCAAGCAGAGGTTAGGCGTAGCAGCACGCCAGGGTAATCCCGGTGCGGAAAAGTTCAGCGCCGCATGGTGGAATTTATGGGCTCCACTCCCACGTGGCTGGCGTGCTGAAGGCCGCAGGAAAGCAGTTTCGAGAAGCTTGGCTGCCCAACCCTGTCGAACAAGCATCACGAGAATTGGGGTTTTACGGCGCTGGCTTTCCGGCTATGTTTGTTGCCCGCGTTTCTAGTGTACGCTAGCTCGCTTCCTATTGCACCGAGTGAAGCAGCTAGTGACCGACGCACGTGCGGCTGGCAAGTCGGACGTGGTTCGTGTCGTGGCATGTTGCGGTGCGATGGATGCAGCTGTTGGTCATTGTTTTGCTTTTTTTTAAATAAGAGAAATAAATGGCACATGCTACGAGCATTTACTTTTGTTTCATGTGATTCCGTACTCACTCTACGGGCTGTGATTTGTTGGAGCTCATTCGGGCAGGCTAACTTCACCGGTCGGCATCTCGCTTGACTGGCTACCAACCTACTTGCTTACTCATTCACTGGCTCTTTCACCAATTTACTAGTTATTTCGTTCACTCGCTCACTCACTCGCTCACTGAATAATTTACTCGCTGACAGACACAGCGTCAGTGAAGTTAAACCATCACCTACCAGTCACTCGATCGCTCATTAACCCGCTCACTAATCTACTCACTCAGTCATCCGCTTACGTATTCAATCACTCACCTACTCACTCACGCATTCACTCGCTCACCGAATCCTTAATCACTTTGTCAATCCCTCTCCTAAGCAGTCGCTCACTCACGCACTAATTAACTCACTTCCTCTCCTATTCACTCGCTCACCTACTCACTGACATATTCACTAAGTGAATTCCTCACCTGATCACTCACTCACCTAGTAATGCGCTCAATCACTTTCTCACTCATCTACTCACTCATTCACTCACTCGGCCACCGCGCTGGGTCAGTGGTTATGGTGCTCGGCTGCTGTAAAGACGCGGGTTTGATCCCGGCCTCGGCGGTCGCATTTTTATGGCGGCGAAATGATATAGGTCCGTGTACTGTACGATGTCAGTGCCTGTTAAAAAAAAAAACCCTAGGCGGTCGAAATCACCCGAAACATTCCCTACGGCGTCCTTCATAGCCTGAATAGTTTTAGGACGTTAAACACCACAAACCAAGCCAAGACAAACCATTCGCTCACTCGCTCTCATGAACCTAAATATGATAAAATACTCCAATATCGATGACAGTGCATCAACGACGAAAAAGATCGAGTGAGCTTTCTCTTCGGAATAAAATGTCGACGAAACTGATGAATATTGAAAGACGCCTTTGACGTAGCGCGATAAGATATTCCAGCTCAATGGTATGCATCCCTTAGATTGTTTTTCAGTATTAAAGGCACACGTCTGTGGTGTCACATGATAATCAACAAATTATGTAAACATCTGGTTTTCTTGCCATGACCAATGCTCATAGTCTAAGAGGATCCTTTTCGCTTACTCGCTTACGTCCCGTCGCAACGTGCGATCACAAATGTCATCCGCGCAATCTCACACGGTTTTGCTCGCATGCTATACATATTCGAGGCTTCTTTGCAATGCCCGGATGACGCGAGTTGATTCTGCCCATGTCTCTCATTTCGAGTGGCGCCGATTGCGCGAGATTGTTTCGGACTTGCATTACCCAGGCAATATTTTGACGAACACCGTGTATACTGGCCGCGGAATCTCATCCGCGCACGTATGTCAGCGCGCGTAGTGGGTCTGCCTCCCTCTAAATTATTCAAGCAGAGTGACAACGCGCTCTCATCCGTTAAGCACATCACTGATGCAGGCACCCGCATTTCATCTTCTCGCTGTCTTCGTACAGTGGAGCTCCTACACGTTTTTCGCGCTGCTTCTGCTATATATGTTCTAGCGGCCTCCCACTACCTTCATCCCACGCTTTCGTCGAGTGTTCACCGACGGGGGCACCTAAAGGCGCGCTGCTTCTTCGGTTATATATATAAAATCCAGCGACTCTTTCCCTATGAAGCCATCGCGGTGGCTGAGTGGTTCTGGTACTCGGCTTCTGGCCCGAAAGACGTGGGTTCGATCCCGGCCGTGGCGGTCGAATTTCGATGGAGGCGAAATTCTAGAGGCCGTGTACTGTACGATGTCAGTGCACGTTAAAGAACCCCAGGTGGCCGAAATTCCTTGGGCCCTTCACTACGACGCGTCTCATAGCCTGAGTCGCTTTGGGACGTTAAACCCCCATAAACCAAACTTAATCAAACGTTTCATTATGGTCAAACACAAGCAAGTAGCGCAGGCGCGCCGTGAAGTCTATGCCTCATTATTCGCTCTTGCACACGCAGTCACTCTTCCCTTTGCTGAAATTGCTAGTTGAGGTTCGCCCATGTTCACCCACATTAAAGACGATAGCTTAAAAGAAACGTCCGCATAACTCTTTATTTCAGCTATGCATCAACTGACAGAAGTTACATGATAGCGCCATGCATGGTTGCATGGGGCCCTGTATTCAGCCAGGCTTCTCGACTAGGCCTTACTTTGTGATCCTTGCAGTACTTAAAAAATGCTAATTGATTTATTCATTAAGTCACTTGATTTTAGAGCGGGAGTCCTTCTCCTGGTGGTACAACTTTCGATTTAACTGTGGATGAGAAAATAACCTTCAATACCTCACAAGGTCAAACCGAACTTATCAGCGTGGTGGTGTGGCCCAAGCTATGGTAGTATGACCACGCGATCATATGACTATGACCATGGGTACCTGAACTTGACATTTGACCTTGACCCTTGTCCTTGACATTTGATTTGAGACAGCGGGAATCACATCGACAGTGACCTACTCCTTACATGCTCAAACTGAAATTAACTGCGTGCTGGTATGGCCAAAGCTATGGAGGTATGACCATGTGATCATATGACTATGACGATTGGGTACTTCATTTTGAGCATTGACCTTGACCCTTGGCCTCAGAATTTGATTTGAGACAGTGGAAATCACGCGGTTATTGCCTTTGATGTGCAATAATAAAACATTCAAACCGAGTGAACAGTGTCTCACCATGCTTAAAAGAGTTTTCGCTCGTATATAACTAGGTGAAAACTACGTTGAACTTCAGCCATTTTTTATTTGATCGGTCCATCGACTGATCAATTCATTGATTGATTGAATGGCTGATTGACTTACTGTTGGTTTGTTTGTCTGTCTGTTTGTTTTTGTTTCCTTACTTGATTTCTTCTTTCTAATTTGTTTGTTTGTTTCTCTGTTTGTTCTTTCTCTGAGTAGTGACCTCTCTTGTAAAAAATCTGAGGTAGCCGCTGCATTCGGTGGAAAGTGCCATTCCCATTATTTTATTTTGCTGCGTGCTGACAGGAGCACGGAAATTTCTTGATTTGCTACTTGCCTCCGCAGAGGCCTAGTTGTGGCAGGATAGTGAGAGTTCCCTTTCCATTTTCCCATTCTATTTTTATTCCTTTTGCCCCTCGTCAATGAAAGAAGCGACGACGACGCCATCCTTCCGAACTGCCATCGGGCGGCCGCGGACGTCCGATAAGAAAAAGAAAGGTTATTTTTATTTGCCCTCAGCTAAAAGCGGGATTTTAAGTAGACGAAACTGGGCGGTTGCTCAAATGAAAGGGCGAGGCGAGCGCGAAGCACACCCAAGCTCGGAGGGCCTCAGCCGTGCATAAGGTCCTCATTTCCTTCCTTCCGTTCCCTTGGTTGGGCGTCGGCGTCGTAGTAGGCCGTTGTAGTAACCAGCAGGGAGAGAGCAAGAGGGTGGTTACCGCGGAAGAATTTCGGGGCGGGTTACCGTTGTTGTAGAGTTATCGCCTACTGAGGAAAGGCTCCGCGGCACTTGCTCGCACGCTTCGAGCAGTATAACGGAGTGGAGTGCAATGGAGAATCAATATGTGTGAAAAATAGAAATCGTGGTCTGTAACTGCGCATATACCAAAATATCTCTAATTGTTTATCTCTGTATATAGAAGAATTTAAATATCCTGTCATTTGTACTGAATATTTGGATTACCGACTAGGTATGGTAATCGTCCATTGCGTTCATTTTTTTTTCTAACTGCTTTCCTGTGCGCCCCCTGTATGGCCAACTGGACGTAGTCGCGTTCAGGTCGGGCAAAGAAGCATAATAGGAGCTCCTGTTTGCATGCACAGCTGACTTGGAACTCTGTACAGACAATAGACAGCGACATTATACAGCGGCTGATCGTTTCCAGCAGCCGTGCTCGTGCCCACCTTGCTCACATCTCTTCGTGGCTCTTGTTTCCCGAAATTTCTTCCTCTAAAAGCAGGCAGCTGTGCCTTGAGGTCACTTTGTTTGCAGAGAAATGCGCTGCTCGAACATCTTATGCAATTATAAAACCAGCTGCACCGCGAAAAGCTGAAAGAAATGCGTTGTTGTCGAGAGCAAAATTGGCAGCCACTTTCTTTCGATTAGGATTCAGAAAGGCGCAAGCTATGCTTGAAAAAAATAAAAGTGCCTGGCACGAGCCCCAACCGTAGTGCGCGACATGTTTTGCTTAGATACGCAAACTTATGTCGGTATCACTCCCTGTACCGTATGACCAACATTCTCATGCAAGGTGCTGTTTTCTTACTTACCCTCTCGACGCACCTCTTAATGGCCGTAAATATCTGCCAGCGCTGGCTTCGGCGTGCTGTGTGGTGGCTATTTCCAACTAACTCTAACCAAACAACCGCTCAATATCCACCACCACACACCAAGAAATCTCCTCCTTCTGCGTCGCCGCAGCGATCGCAGTCTGTCATTCGCTCTGGCAAAGCTTTGGAGGCTCATAGTTAATGCAACCACGTGGTCAGAGCGGACTCCTTTCGGTGCCCGACAAGCCCAACCCGACGACTGAGCTAGGATGCAGGGGGTTGCTTCTACGAAGGGCGTCCGTACTTTCGTCCGAGGCCGGAAGCTCTTCCGGGTCGTAAGCAATTCATAACCGCGTCTGCTTGCAGTGATGCTAACCTTCTTGCTTGCGCCCGCCGTGTACACAGTGCCGCATATCCGCAAATCATCCAGTGCTATCCTTCGTCGCTTCGGAGCGCCTTGCGCAAACTCAGGGAGCTCAGTGATGAGAGCCAGATTGATCGGGATGGACCAGGAAGTGCTTACGAAAAGCAAACACGCAGTGGCCCTCATGCGGCTGCCCTTAGATTGCCTGGTTCTTGTCGTCTTCGCATGAGGTCAGGTTATGTAGCAAACACGGAATGCTAGAAAAAAAAGAAACTTTCAGCTGAAACAAATAAAACCTCTAGAGGATACGTCGAAACTATGCACGCGAGTTCTCTTCATGCAGTGATGACTCAGAATGGGACAATCAATAGATAACGATTTCATTTAGCGTCTTCTATGCCACGTGCACAAGCGCGTCAACGACCTGGGCGCTGAAAGGGTAAAAATGAAAATGAAAATTTGTTTTTGAAGAAAGGAAATGACGCAGTAATTGTCTCACATATTTCGTTGGACACCCGAAGCGCGCCGTAAGGAAAAGCATAAAGGAGAAAGTGAAAGAAGAAAGAAAGAGGTGCCGTAGTGGAGGGCTCCGGAATAATTTCGGCCAACTGGGGATATCTACGTGCACCGACATCGCACAGCATACGGGCACCTATTGGTTTCGCCTCCATCGAAACTCCATGAAGCGGTTCTGAAGGTGGCTATATAACGATTGTATTGTGACAATCTGGTGCTATTTGAGGTGATCGCTCGAGACTTAACTTTACTAGGACTATACTGCTTTAATGTGACATATTTTCGCAAAAAGGATGAGGTACACTGGGCAACCACCTTTATACAGGCTGCAGTTCATCGCTCTTCTTCAGTCTGGCTGTGGCAATGAAGCAAGGGTTCCAACCAGAGTGGACAGCCAAGTGCGTCATAAATTTATGGGTGCAGCGTAGTCCTGGCCTGCAACCTTTCCCTTTTTTTCCGGCTCGTTCTGTTGTAGGATTAAAAGAGAAACTGCGCAGTGTCGTTTTTAGCCGCAGATGGCCCGGTTGCTACATAAGCTATATCGCAAAGCTTTGCCGGAGAATGGTGGTTGATTCGCTGTCTATCCGACAAACACGTTTATCAACCTCAGTAGAAATCGTTTTAGGGGATTTTAAACTTTCGAGACACGTTGACACTCCAGCCACCACCCTGGGTCAAATGAAATTTTATTAAAAATCTTCTATCTATTTAAGAGCAGGACATTCTACGGACGGCGACAATGCAGCTTGTGTATGGACTAATTCACCGAGAGGCTTTTGAGCGAAAGAGATTGAACTTTCTGACGAGGATGAGATACTAAAGTCCTCGAACCGTCCTCGAACTAAAGTTCAAGCTGTTCAGATCCATTTGAAGGGACAGCAATGCCAGTGCCCTCATTTAAGGGTAGTGGAGTAGCTCGGTTGAAGACCAAATGCCACCTGAATTTATGTAAGGTGCGGGTATTGGCTACAACAGCATGGCCGTGGAATGCGAACAACTGGTACAATCAAAATGATCTTCAATGAACGAGACCAGCATGGCGAACGGCAAAGATGCGCTACACCTAATTTGATTCATGGGTTGGAAAATATATGCAAGTTATGGGCCCATTTCATCAGTCCCTTTCATTGCATATATACATCTTCAGCGATTGCAGGAACCGAATCTTCTTTTCACATTTCCCTCCACTGCACATGTCTTCCAAAGCAAGTAAACACCTCAGTATGCCGAACTTTATGAAGTAATTTTAAAGCTGGCTCTATATAAAGATATTGCAAAAGGCCGATTTGCTCTGTGAGAAACCAGTGAGATCATCAAAATACCTGCCATGCGCGATATGAAGAAAAGCAAAGCACGAAACCAAAACCATGTTTTAAAATGAAAGAGGCTAAAGATATCCAAGCCTTTTGCTACCACTCTCGTTTATCGCTTACGCCTTAGGCCTCTCAGATCACACAGCTATTTGTTTTGTGAAGCTCGAGGTAGTGTGCAGACGAAAATAAATTCGCTAATGGCCGAAAAGCTCCAAACAAGCGCTGTTAAACGCTCAAGATAGGTACACAAAAATATAAACAAATCGTGAATCACAAGCATATGCTTTTCGTCGAACGATGAGAAAGAGAGAGAAAAAAATTCGATTGAGACAAGCGCCGACGAAGGAGGATTGAGGGGCCAAATATACGAGAGATTAGGAGAAAATAAGAGGAAAAGCATTAGGGCGCGCGCAAAGAGCCCGAGCCGGAACCACCCGACCGTAGCATTCCGGAACCCTGGCTCGGTGGCGGCGCTGCCGACGGAAGCAGGTTAACGCTCCCAGAAGGCAAGTGCAGGTCGCCAGGAGCTGTGAAGCGATCTTGAAAAATGAGATCGCGCTTCCTGAGCTCAGCTTTGCTCTGGGCGACGCCGAAGATCTGCAACCTTTTGTATCTCGCTTAGTTCTCTTTGTGACGCTCTTGCCTTCTTTCGGGTTGGACCATTTGTTGTCTTTTCGTTCTCTCGGCGTACCGTGCAGCGAGAAGGTGGAAATACTTATGGAGCGCTCGGATCCGTCTATTGGGTTTATTCAGTTGGTCGCACCGATAATATACGATAGTCGTCTTGTCTGTATTGCGCAAGAGTGGTTCGTGACGTAAGACGCGAACTGTGTTTGGTCACAGTAGGGGGAAGAATTCTGCACAGTGCACTTCTGATTTTACAGTGGCGATTTCGCATTACTGAAACGGAGAGCCCTGTACTTCCTAAAAGTATGGAACGTAATTTAAAATCCGACGGCTCTTTAAAACACCACAATAAGAGCCTGCCGCAGTTGCTCCAGTGGATGAGGGAAGAGATCTACCGCACTGGAGAGCGACCCCTACAAGCTGATGTCGACAAAATGTTCCGAAATGACTTTCTCATTTCAATGCCCGAACACGGAGGCAGCCGTTCAATAATGGCAAGCGAGTACTATTAGTTTACGGAGTATAAAAAACTTTGCAATATCATTTCAAAGCTGATATCCTTCGTAATATATCAAGACAAATGTGTATTATGGTGACGGACAACGCTGTCAGCATTTAAGCTCTTGCTCAGCTGAGGGATTCTCTCGATCATATAAGCTTATCGTCTATTCCGACGTGATCCCGCGTGCTCTACATTTCATCGCAGATACGTTTGTTCAAACTAGACAGGCAAGATAGAGCTACATCAAAGGCAGTTTCAAACGGCATGATTCACGAACCCCGCACCGCAGCCGACGACGGCGCAGTCGAAAGCGCAGAGCCCCCTGGCCGCCTCCGTCGTACACGAGCGCGCTGATGTTTATAAACAAGGTGTTTGTTTATATCTATGTAGCCGGCATACAAAGTTACAGAATTATTTCCTACCTATCAAACTATTTGTTTTACCTCAAACTTAAATTCTGATGTCTCATGCGTCCATGACCACCATGGCGTGAAGACATTGACGAGTCCAAGACATGCGGAATAGATGACTGTGGCTCTACTTGCGACTTTCAGATGAATTCCTCAGGGGCTGTTTACGAATTAGATCTTTTGGAGGGAGCAACAAATCAACGGCGCCAAAAATATCTGACTGGTGGTCATGTATTATGTGCCTCCATCTGGTAACATTGGCAAAGCTGGCCTAAAGGTCGGGCTCGAGTTATGATTCGCAGTTTCATAGCCGAAAGGATTGAACAGTTATTATTATGTGGGACAGCGCTATTGGCTCTTCCCCACCACGGCGCGCTTTGAATATACAAAAGCAAGAGCAGAAAAATGCGCATTCTGCCGCGGTGCCTAGTCTCGAACGCCTACCTTGAGAACCTCTGTACCAGAGTCACTGTTCTGAACGAAATAAACGAGCTTTTATATTTATTTTGTTTGGAGCACAGAAGAGCCCTCGTCTTCCGTGTAAGCAGCCGAACAAAGGTGGCGGACAGAGAGAGATAGGTGGCTGTCAGCCGATGGAGCGGCCGTCTGCGTCGTACGCCAAGCAGTCTGGTACCCTTTCTGGAGTGCACGGGAGCGGCTATCCATTACCTTGGGCGATCAGTCATTCGACAGACGGATCACTGCTTATGCCGAGTCCTTACCCGAGCCCCCGCGTACATGCTACTCCAGCAGAGGGCTAGAGCAGTCGCCGTTTATATCATGCTCCTACCAGGTTTAATGAAACGATTTTAGAGCCGATTCTGATTAGACTTCAGAGACAAAGCTCTAGTAGTAGAAAGTAGTTTATTAAAATAGCAATAAAAAGGAAGGACAAGATTATTGCTAGGCCCGGCATCTGTCATCGATACTGAACCACCTGAGCTGGGGCAGCGCAAACAAAGGATAGCAGGCAGAATGAAGAATTGAAATGAAAGAGGTTAGGGGACAGGAATAGAGTATGGGAGGCCATCTGCAAGAAATGGATTTGGACAGGATGGGTGAGGGAACAAAGGCGGGTTAATGACATCCTAGTCGGAATAAAGAGGACAAAATGGGCTTGGGCAGGGCATGTAATGCGAAGGCAAGATAACCGCTGGTCCTTAAGGGTAACGGAGTTGATTCCAAGAGAGGCAAGCGTATCAGGGGGCGACAGAAGGTTAGGTGGGCGGAGATTAAGAAGTTTTCAGGCATAGGGTGGGAGCAGCTGACAAAGGAAAGGCTTAATTGGAGAGACATGGGAGAGACCTTTGGCCTGCAGTGGGTGTAATCAAGCTGACGATGATGATGATGATGGCGACGACACATCTCGATTGTGAGTGAGCTTCATTCTCCATAAGCATCCACACTTATACATTGTAGATAGCGACGTAAGAATTCGACAAGCGGCATTAATTTTTGGAAGCCTAGAGAAGGCTCACATTGCCATTCTTAAAGTTGACTACTAACCTTATTATTGTTCTGCAGAGCTTCAAGTGCGACCACACATAAATGGATGTTGTTTGAGAAGCCACCGTTGCGTGCTCGCAAACCGCCTTGGAATTGAACAGTAATTGTCAGAAAAAAAAGAGGACGCAATTACCCGCCTCGGTAGCTCAGTGGCTAGGGCGCTCGGCTACTGATCCGGATCACCCGGGTCCTAACCCAACCGCGGCGGCCGCGTTTCGATGGAGGCGAAACGCGAAAAGAGCCCGTGTGCTGTGCGATGAGAGTGCACGCTAAAGATCTCCAGGTGGTCAAACTTATTCCGGAGCCCTCCATTACGGCACCTCCTTTTTTCCTTTCTTTAACTCCCTCCTTTATCCCTTCCTTCACGGCGCGGTTCAGGTGTTCGCCGAGATGTGAGACAGAAACTGCACAATTTCCTTTCCTACAAAACCAATTTTCAGTAACTCTATTGCCCTTGGTGCACACCTAAATCGGATCATAAGGGTAAAGATGAAGGGCGTAAAACAAGGAAAAAGAGAGTCACTGTAATTAAAGGCCTAAAATTTATTTTGATCACCTGGGATTCTTTGCAGTTCACGGGCATCCCACCGGGCACGAGCGTGTTTGCCATTTTCACTCTGTCGAAACGTAGCAGCCCTGGCTGGGATTCGCTCCCGCGTCCTGTGGCTCAGAAGCCACAGCAGACAGTTATAGGAAGGAAGGAAGACCTCAGACGTTGCTGGCACATACCCACTACAGGGGAGTGGCCAAGACACAGGCGGTTAATTGCTGGATACAGGAAAGGTTTGACGGGAAAAGGAGTGGTAATAGGTTGTAGCCTCATAGATTGGAAGACGGAAGGACAGGGGTCCTGTTAACGTGGAGATCGAAGACGGGGCAATGGCTTAATGTGCATAATAGTATACAGTGCCTGTAATGTTTCAATATCGTACTGACTGAGAGCGGGAAGAAGAAATTATAATGGGAGTCGCTGCGTTTCTTGAAGAAAATTTTGCACATCAGAGCGCACAATCTTGTCGCTTCGTCCAAGCAAAGAAGCGCCAATGGAAAGAACAACCGCGGAGGACACAGGCAACCCCAGTTGATGAAATGGAATTTGCAAAAGACGCTTCCTCAAATGAGAGAAGCGGCGGCAGAACAGCAGGAAGTGATCTATTGTCTCAGGGTCAGCACAAAAAGGGCACAGTGGGGAAGCCGCCAGGCCAGATCTGTGCTTGAACATCGAAATTTCTTCTTCCTCCTTTATCCCTTCCTTCACGGCGTGGGTCAGGCGTCCACCTAGATGTGAGACAGAAACTACGCTGTTTGTTTTGCTAAAGAAAAAAATTGAAAACCAGTTTTTGAAGAAAGGAAATGGCTCAGTAATTATCTCTCATCTTGGTGGACACCCGAAGGACGCCGTAAGGAAAGGAATAAAGGAGGGAATTAAAGAAGAAAGAAAAAGGTGCCGTAGTGGAAGGCTCCATAATAATTTCGACCACCTGGGGATCTCTAACGTGCACTGATATCGCACAGCCCACGGGTGCCTTAGCGTTTTGCTTCCATCGCAACATGGCCGCCACGGCAAGGCTTGAACCCGGGAATGCCGGCTCAGTAACCGAGAACCATAACCACTGAGCCACCGCGATGGGTCAATTTCAAATGAAAGTTGTTTTTTAGCAAAAGAAACGGTGCGGCGAGTGTCTCACCTCTTGCTGGACACTTCAACCGTGCCGTGAGGGAAGGATTGAAGGCGGGAGTTAAAGAGAGAGATGAATAGATGCTGTAATGAATGTTGTAGGAACAATTTCCACCAACCGGAGACGTTTAAGATAGACTCAGACGAACGGACCCAGTCAGGGACGATCCGCGCTGACCGTATACCACGTGACTTATGCGTCACTACTCTCAGTGATCATGAGCGGCATGCGCATGTCCGATTGGCGCAGCGCGTTTAAGGTCACTCAGAGGAGTGACGCTTGTGTTACACTGGAAGGCAGTCCGCGCTGGCCGTCCGCTACCTGAAACGCCCATTTGAACCCATTTGAAATTAAGTGCACTGACATCGCGTAGCACATGCGCGCCTTTTAAATTTCACCTCCAACATAACAACTTGGCCTCAGTATTTGGAGCACTAGAGACATGCGATATACGAAGAAGTTATGAAGAAAATGCGCTGGAATTGTCTCGTTGTTGGTCAGCGCAACTCCTCCATCTGAGAAGGGGTAAACGGATGAAAAAGGAGGAAGAAGAAAGTTGTGTTGGCACATACTACGGATTTTTTAGGATCGCGTAGATTAACTGTACCCCAGTTCTTCTTGTGACCATGCTTCCGTCGGTCGCTTTACACCGCACACAAGTTACTTCTGTGAAAGATAGATTTTTTTTTTTTTGCAGGGTGCTGTGGTGGCGCACTAATGGTGCACTTCAATGCAGCGCTTCTGAATATTTTCCACTACATAGGGTTCTTTAAAGGGACACGGAGGAGAACTCTATAAATTTTTTTTTTCTTAGCAAAATCTGATAGTTCGGCATTTCATGGCTTTGTTGCCGCTTGTCCGGGCGTGAAAGATGCATTTATTTTAAAGAAATTTGGATTCGAAGTTGAAAACGTTTTTCCCGCCGCTCTGATTCAAACTCCGGGAACTCTTATGGCGTCACGGCAACTCTTATGACGTCACAGAACGGAGTGACGTGAAACGTGACGTGAACGCAGACTCAGTGATTTCTGACGGCTAGCGGTGCGGTGCGCAACCTTTATTTGCCAGCCTCAGAGATTCGTGCCTTACACGAAGTAAGGAAAATTCCTCCAGGGTGGCGCCTCTTGTCCTAGGAAGTCATCACACTTGTACTTGCGAGATTGGCCTGTGGCGGCGATACCTGTATTTTGGTTCTTGCTATTTTCTACATTGCAAGAGCTTTGTTTTCAGGAAGAGTGGCGTTTTTGAGATCAGGAGTTGCTCTTCTATCGATACAAGCCAACTTCAATTTCTCCTCAGTGTCCCTTTAACTGCAACCGATCTGTCAGTACTCGAGTGTCGTTGCCTCTATCGAAATGCGGTTGTCATGACCGTGAAATAAAGAACGAACTCATGATCAGCACAGAATGGAACGATAAAAGAAGCAGATCAAGGGAGGAAAAGTCGCGAGCCATCGAAATTGTTTCTAACGCCATGCGTTGTTCCAAAATCAACCTTGGAAATTTATTCGCGATGTTTACGTACAATTTGCGTGCTTTATTGTTCCTAACACGAAGGAGCCTTTCACGTTGTTCCTGTCTCATGTGCTACCATGTCTCAAGGTGCCAAATGTATTGATTAATTTATTGTTAAAACATAGATCGATTTTATTCTAACCTCGCTATTTTTCTCCTCGCAGGTACGTAACCTCCTCCTCCACACACGCTATGAGAGAACGCATTATTTCGGATGGTTCTTTCCACCCCCTGCAGGACACCCTTGGTGAGTGAAGAAGAGCGAAACCTGTCACCTGTTAGAATAGTCAGGTGTGTAGGCAGCGCACAGCCGCCAGTGCCAGTTTTAAAATAGTACAGAATGTGATATAAAGCGGCACCCTCGAACAAAATGAAACATCAGGGTGAACATTTACGACTTGCATTTCGCCTCTCAGGTCAAAGCGATTCTCTAAATGAAGCTGATCATAGAAGTGGGAACAAATCAATGCTAGGCACTTCAGTAATATTCGCAATATGTCGAAGGTACAACAAATTGTAACAAAACCATGCAAATATTGTAAAATATGTTTATGCTCCTGTTATGAAAGTCCAAAGCTAACTACTATCATTACCTCCAATAAGCAGTATCTGTATAACGTTCCGCAGGGCACGGACGAATTCTAACATCGTGGTCCCCAATATCCAGAGATGATGCAGAGATAGTAAGGACTGCTATGTAATGTTCAGGTCCGAACAATATGTTAAGGAAATACTTGTCTTCCTCATTGCATGCCTGCTGTCAATTAACTGCGCTTTTGTTATTATGTGCGCACCGCGAGCAATCAGACACT
The DNA here is from genome assembly GCF_052857255.1 of Amblyomma americanum. NCBI lineage: Eukaryota > Metazoa > Arthropoda > Arachnida > Ixodida > Ixodidae > Amblyomma > Amblyomma americanum. The sequence continues at coordinate 41,616,549 of NC_135506.1, read as the reverse complement.
TGTCTGCCATCGATTGTTCCGTACGTGGTTGCAAGCATCCGTTTTGTATTATAAGCAACTCGAAACATAGAGAGCCGGATCAGTTTGCCCATACTTGCCGTCAGGTGCGTTTGATGGACATGTCACTGTTTGCGACAGAATATCTGGAGAGATAAGAGGCGCCCTTTTCTGTGCGGGTGTTTAGTCCTTCAAGAGCGCAACCTCATTCACGAGGCTGCTTGTAAATGTAAACTGTAAACGTAGCTTTTACTTGACGGTGTTTGATTGAAAATACGGCCTCTGCTCTCGAGTCATACCTACGGCTGTGATTCGGGTTAACATGTACCGCGAACGATGTTATCTTACAGGCAGCAGATATTATTCCTACACGTATACTTACAATCACTGAACCTCGTAAATACCCTCGCAGACTTCTAAATTTAAGGAGGGCAGTCTTTAAAGGTTCGTCCAAACAACAAGCGCTCGTCTTCTAATATTAATTGTAAGTCTTCTCCCAATTGGTACTCAAAGGTAATAAAGAGATAACATTTCCCGGCATATCCGGCTTGTATAAACGGTGAGAGCGCTAGTGTATTATGTCAGAAACCATAATTTGTAAGCCTTTGAATACAAAATTTCTGACATTGGCATTGCATCGACATTTGCTGACGCAGACTATTAGGTATAGGTGCGCTTCCAGCAAAATTGTGTGTAGCCTCTGAAGAGAATTAGGGCAACGAGGCGAAAAAAATGTAGAAAGAAAGAAAATGAACCTCTGCAGAGTTAAAAAGAAAAACGCGAGCTTTACTGTTATGTGGCGCCACCTAGCGAGGCAGGCAAGAAACACTGCAGCTCACCGGTCTCGGCTGGCTCCGCCAGGGAGCCACAAATGCGCTCGTCGGCTACCGTCGACCAGCCAGGCCGCTGGCTTCGTTGGCATCGAAGGCAGAATGTGTTTTTTTCTTCTCTCTGATATAAAGCCAAAACCTTTAGAATTTGTAACTGCCTCAATTTGTCTTAATATTTGCAACTGCGCCAAATAAAAAAAAAACGACAGTTTCTCATCTCCTGGAACTCGTTTGGTGGTAGAACAACGCTGGCCCTAAGACTGCTTGCTAACTGCTAATTTTTTGTGATCTTTTAGCGTTTACTCTAGCTGAACATTTGTTGCACATATATTTATGACCGCATTTCACAACAACTTTCCGGATATAATGAAACGGCGATGGTTTACTGAGCACCAGTGATGGTTATTTTGAAGCAGCAAGGCAGGAACAGATTGCTGACGACACATGGACAAAATATTACTACAGTCATCTTCCCCCCGTTTTCCTCTCTGACAGCCACCATAGCTAGTTCGTTCTCCTGATATGCACAATTTTTAGGTAGTGATTTAATATCGATTGTGGTCTTCTAATCCTTTGGTCTTTTCGACGCTGCTACATTTTTGTGTTTGCGTATTCCTGTTTTTCGTTTTCTTCATGTCAGGAAGTCTACCCTGTGCGCCACTTTTTGTTCTCTTTTTCATGTATAAGATTTCTTCAGAGTTGCTAAGCAAAGAATAAGTGAATACAGACAGCGCATTGCTTTTAGTGTTGTCGTAATTAAGGCACCTAGTTTCCAGCGACTAAGTGATTTTTCACGGATTGAAGCCTTTTTCACGTGATTCTGTCCGCACCATATTCTCATTTTTAATACTATTCTTCTTACAAACATCATTAGGAAAGATACCGCGATGGAAAAACACCTCCTTTAATTTATTTGTTTGGATTAAACATGGGCGAAGGGAGTGAGACCTCAAGAGAATTTAAAAGAATTGTTATTACGATTTAAACGTGGTAGCACGCAAAGAGTGATCAACACGGTAGTGTTCAGTAAACTACGATGGATGGCGTGTATATATAATGGGAAATGTTTCCCGTTTCCGCTTTTTTCGATGTAGCCAGCTTAACGTTTTCCACTTTTTGGATATAATTTTTTTTTACTTTCACTGTTTAGCGAAGGTCAGTTGATTTAACTTCCTCTTATGTTTGTGCGTCCATATTTCTACCATCACTGGAAACAAAAGCTGAAATTTATGATTCCTTTTGTTTTAGACTACGATCATAATACTTCGCAACTACTGTCACTCTGGTATGCATACTACCCTTGCTGGTACTAGTACTTGAATTATTATTACTCTTTCTACTGTTGCTGCTCGAACTTTCCCTTATATTTCTTCAACTTCTACACTATAAACACAAATACGTCTATATGGGAGTAAAAAGGGGGTAACCTGTCCTCTAGAGCCCTTAATTTAATAAAAGAGAGTCCGCTACAGGACAGCATACTCGCTTTTTACTCCTTTATGTTTAGAGCGCAGGTATTCCGTATGAAGCATAGCACCAGCGGAAAAGACGAAGACATGCAAGAAGTACACAGGACAACCTCTGGCCCAGACTAGCGATTTCCCAGTGTGTTTCCAAATATGAATCAGCAACTAGCCCGACTAAATGAATGATTTTTAATATTCACACCTTTAATTCTTCTACTACTGGTTTTGAAGCTCAATTTTCTTTACAGTAGGTTGGGAAATACTTACGCGGCCTCTGTTTGTAACTTCAACCAAGAACTTTATACTGTTCACGAAAGCGCTAGCTCCTAATACCTCTGGTTTGTTTCACATACGCCACGGAGTTTGCATTGTTATGAAAATGAGGGTGTTCTTTCAAGCTCAAGGCAGAATTAAAAACGAAATTTGCGCCGGCCTTATTTAGAGCGCGGCAAACGAAGAAGCCCGCCTATGGCGATACTAAAACCCCGCCTTCCGCTATTTTATAGTTCACATTGTTCAAAAATTCTCCCGTTCTTTTCCTGGTTATGCTGCTAAGCGTCAGAAAAATAGGTGAGCTCTGACTTCTCTAACGAGCTTGCCTCCGTATCTCCATTAATTTTCCTCGAGCCGCAAGAATAAAGCGTGTCGGGGGTCCTGTTTCACGCCTCGCAGTTCGAAACACTGGCAGGAAGGCACTGAATTCAAAGCAGGCCCCGTGGAAAACCATAGAAACAAAAATTTAGAGAGACAAGGAGGAGCTTCATAAGCCTGGTTCATTAATTCAGAACGGCGAAGCAACAGGGGAGCGCTATGAATGGAATCCTTGAACGACAAACTTGACGCCCACATAATGTCGTTAAACTCCTCGCCTCTGTTGTGCCTGTTTCTTTTTCCTTTCTCTCTTTATTTCTTTCTTTCTTTCTTCCCTTCTTTCTTTCTTTCTTTCTTTTCTTTCTTTCTTTCTTTCCTTTTTCTTAGTCTCTTTCTGCTTTATTTATTTTTTCTTTCCTGCCTCGTGAGATCCTTGTGTAGAGAGATTGCCCTAGAGAATATACGAATTCAATAATAATAATAATAATATTAATAATAATAATAATATTAATAATAATAATATTAATAATAATAATAATAATAATAAGTATAATACTTGGTTTTTGGGGAAGGAAATGGCGCAGTATCTGTCCAAATATATCGTTGGACACCTGAACCACGCCATAAGGGAACAACGGATAAAGAAGAGAGTGACAGAAGAAAGGAAGAAAGAGGTGCCGTAGTGGAGGCTCCGGATTATTTTTGACCACCTGGGGACCTTTAACGTGCACTGACATCGCACAGCGCACGGGCGCCTTCATAAACTGCTACACTAGAAAAGACCAGCCCACTACTTCACAGGTAGCTGTCATCTGTGGAGTGAGCCTAGGGTGATACTGAACAAAAATAAGTTGTTTAGTTTAGTTTTTTGCAGAACATAGAATAAAACACAACGACAGCTGCGTGCTCCGTTACGTGTGTGAAGTTAAACACTGGACAGACACTACCATCGCCTGTCCATCATCACTTTAAGTCATACCCAGCAGGCGGCGCTCAAAAAAGAAGCTCAATAAGGCCTGAGCAGCTACAGAAGTAAAAATGACCTTCTGCTGTGTCGGCCATCATTTAGAAGCAGCGCGTTGTGCTGCGGGTGAAGCACGCGGCGTCTGCGATGCGAGATTCATCTGTTGCCGAAAACTTTCCAGCCGGTAAATCTGGTTAGGTATAGTTTGTTTTGTTTTTCGAATTAAGTCGGTGTTTCGTGCTCAATTTCTACAGCGACGCCACGTACGAGATCGAAAGAACTAAAATGTAGTGTTTCCCTTGTTTTACGCTCTGTTCCGAACGATGCTAGTGCGTTTGGAGCGCTATTCACTAACCAGACGAAGTAAAGTACAATCATAATTTAGCACGACAACCCTAAAGCGGCTTATGAAGATGTGAATATACTTACACCACACTGTTCCCCATGTCTTGCACCTTTAAAAACTATATCAGCAGGGAACACAGCTGTGCCAGCACAGCAAACGCGCATGAATCTAGGTTGATGCAAGCGCAACGCACGTAAAACGAGAACAACGCCTCAGGTACTCGAAGATTACATTTTCCGCTGTCTGTCTCCGGTACTGTTTATTCATTCCAGCTCAATAAATAACTTTTCCGGGCTTGTTTGCCCACTTCTTTCCGTGATTTCTTCTTTTTCTTTCTCTCAGGCCAGCTGGTCTCCTTCTTCTCTCCTTTGTCCTTCTCTTCATCCGAGTGGGCCTCCTGTGTGCGCTTTCTCTGTGCAGCAGCTGTCAAGCTCCACGCTCTTGTCTTCATCTCCGGATGTCAGGCGCGTGCCGGGTGTTATCTGTGCACCACTGCCACCTGGCGTCGCCGTCCCTGGCAGCTATGACATACGCCTGGATGTTTATCTTTCAATTTGAGCCAGCGAGTGCTCATATCTGTCCTTCGTTTGGCTTATCTTTATTTATTCTTTCTTTCTTGTCTTAGTTGCGTTGCTTTTCGCGCGCTTTTTGAGCAGCTCTGGATAAGGGCAAAAACACAATAACAACGCTGTGAGTCAGCGAATATCTCTCGACATTGGGAGTTTGCTGGCTAGCGTGCCGACGGCCAGAAAGGGTGTAATACGATGATCTAAAGCGGAAAAGAAGCAGAACGCAGTGTTCTTCGCTAGCCAGTGTCAGGAATTGTAGACATGGCGGCATCGTCAGTGGATTAAGTCGTTGCTGATAGCGGTCAAACAAAAGAAGCATTTTTCCAAAAGCTCAGCTTTGCCACGCTAGTTCAGATATGTTGAGGTCTTGCGGGCGGAAAACTGTTGGCGAAAATCATCCAAGAAGCAGTTCTGCGTGTGCTTGGCTTTCGTAAATGCGACACCTGAAGAACTAAAGGTGAACGCTTGAGGTAGAATACGCAGTGGAGAGAAAAATAAAATAGTGAGCCTGGTTTACAGAGAATCGAAGATACAATATTGAGTCATTTGCTTTCGTCCTGGATACCGTAAAAAAATTGGCGAGCAGGAAGAGTCATGATGCCGTTGAAGACACTGATCTGTGCACATGACTTCTTGGTACAGGCACCTCACCCAGAACAACAATTTTCGTTAGTTTATGTAGGGTGCAGGTAATGTTAAAAAATTGCTCACAAACACTTCATTGGAAACTTGGAAGTAGCTGCAGCCTCTCAATAAAGCTTTCTGTGGAAAAAGATTACTCGAGTCGATATTAATGTTTTCTGCAAAACTGTGGAAGGCAGAGATGCTTCAGTTAACCGCCCGCTATATTTGACAGATGGCCATTAACCATTCATATTCCTTAAAATCTCGAAGAATCAGAATGATAAATTAATGTAGTTGGCCCCTAGGTGTCTTTCAAGAACTCCTGAATTCAGAAATTTTAAGTCAGGAGCCTGTTTTTCTGTGTGAAAAAATACTAAATGTGTTAAGTAGGTTATATTTTAGTACTGCTTAGACTGCTGGGAAAATGCTTAAAAGAGAATTTTACGACATGTCGCCATATTGAGAACTTTGGCTATCTCAGCCAAGAGATGGCTATCATTAACTTCTGAGTTGTAGTAGGGCAGATTTTAAACTTGAATTTTAGTTAGCTTTAATAGAGGTGTAAGAGATATGGTCTAAGCAACTTAAAGCAGGTGAAATTTTAATCGGTGCCTATAAGGCTTGCAAGACTTCTTCGCCGGTCGCATACATTTCGCGGAACCCCCAGTTATAAAACAATGATCGCCGCTTAAATACAATCAGACCGTTAATTGTACGCGACTTAAGAGCTTGAAGGGACGCATTTTTTGATAACTTGCACATCTGTTACCATTAAAGAATTTGAGAACTAGAAGCGCTTAAGTTATTTTGTTTTGAAATGTGGCGACTTTCGGCGTTAATTTTTAACCGGTCGGAAGATTTCACCTTAATCTTTTCTCGATAACATTTTTTTTTTATTCAGATCAACCAAACCAACACCACGGCCTTGACAAGGAAATCATTTTTCTTTTTTTATGTAATAGCTGAGCAGCCTCTAGCTGAACCCTTCTTTTATAGAGACAATAATAGCAATCTGAATGATGTTGTAATTGCAAGTGATGTATCAATATAAGCTGTACAAAACGCAGCAAGGTTCTTCAGTAAAGCACCAGATTTATTTTATTGCTTAAACCACGCAGTAATGACGGCCCTCGGAGCGGTCCCTTGAATATATCGCGTGACATAGTAACTGATCGCCAATTTTTTTGCCGTGTTGGCTTGACAGCTAATCATATTTCTCGTGGAAATATTTACTGCGGATGAGGGCTTCTTGGCGCTCACGATAATACGTAGAGATCGTGCAGAGAGAACTGTGTACAAGCTTATTTAAGACTTCGAGGAAAAGCATGCAGGCTGAAAAGCGCCTAAAAGTGTTAATTGTGGTTTAGTAGCTCGGAAGCAGAGATTCTAGAAAGAAATAAAAGGTGCATGTAATTGGGTTTTCTTCAAACTCAATTCAGAGCGATGCAACATTTTTCCCTGTAAAGGATGCTCTGTTGTCAGACCACAGTTATTGAGGGACAGCCAAACTCAAAGTACCGAAGGGGCTGACGTACGTTTTTAATGCTATGGACTTCTGCATTGTTACGAGCGTCATAACCATTCTCGATGGAGTTGATGCGGTATATCGGAACTTAAAACATTCGCTTACTATCCACTTGTAGTGCGGTAAAGATATGCGGAGAAGGGTCTACTATCCATATTGTATATTGGACGGGCGGTTGTTTCAATGTGCTCGTTACCGATATGGTGAGCCATAATCCATGTACTCATGTGGTGTAGCCCAACAGTGGAGCCAAATAATGCAGTGGTGCATGATTTAAGTGGGCAACGCATCACGAATGGGCAGTATTGTAATGTTCAGAGCGAGGCGAAGGGGGTGGTGAGAGATAGAGAGGGGGGTCGAGCGGAAGACGCACGTGGAACTATTGCTGATACAATCGCAACGGCTGATTTCTTTAGTTACTTATCACTTTATTCTCAATGTTTAAGATTGGTGCTCCGGGCTTGCTTCCTCCTTGCACCTAAGTGCAAACATGGCGGCAAGTGAGAGAGGGCTACCGCATTTTGGGCAAAACTGTTCCACTGAGTGAGAAGCGTTTGCACCCGGTTGGTTAAATGCACAGGCCAAATCCTAACTTCTCGAATAGATAGCAATGTCATCGCGCGCAGTCGCTCCTAATAAATATTTTTTTTTTCTAGTAGAGGACAGATCACCCGTGCTAGGTGCCAGACCGCGCTCTCGTTATGTTCCGGAATGAAGCCTGCTCTAAACGTTTGTAGTTTCAGACTAATTTTAAAGGTGCTCTCAGGACAAAATAGAAGGTTTTTTTGCTGAAAGCGTAGCGCTTGCTCATCAAAGGGAAAGCAAATTTACCAAAAAGCAGCTTTTCCAAGCTAGAAAACAACAACAGTGAAATGCGGAGAATGCCATCTCAAGCCACTTTCTCAAATAAAATGCATGCGACGATACCGATTTTTTTGCGGCGGATTCCAGAGGCTATGCTAAAAAACAATCCACTGCCAAGTGGTGGAAAACCCGGCCTTCTCGGAGGTGACGCCACGACTTTGAATCTACTGGCGGCAAAATTTTAATTCGAAGTCCTCGGTTATCAGTCCGTGTTTTGCTGCCACACAAACGTCAGAATAGCTAGACAGACCCAGATGATTATTTTTTTATGAGAACAGTAATAGCGTTGAGTTGTCCAATTTGTCTGCTTAAAAGCCTAATTGTAGACGGTCAATCTAAAGCCTGCTCATTATTTCTCACTAGTCTCAATAATGCTGCCAGACGTATTTGAATCTATGCGTCAATGTTTCATTATCTTATGGATAATTAGTGACTAGAGGTGGTAACTACCGTCTCGCAGTCCTGGCCCTCGGGGGATTTTGAGCTGCAGAAGATATCGTACCTAAAAGCGCTATGTCGAGATTTGGTCCCATTTTGCATTCAGAATTCAGGTCAGTTTATTGACTGCGGTGATCTACTACTGTTTTTCACGAGATTCATTAAAAGTATTTGGGAGGCGATGTATCAGCCCATTGGGTAATAATTGTTTAGATTCTTTTAATTACTGATATAGTAAACTACACTCCAAGAAATTTCGGCATGTCACCTGATTGTGGAGTCATGTAATCCTGACTCAAGTACCACGCTATATCAGGTGGTCGCCTCAAACTAATCTAAAAATTATTCCGCCATCATCCAAAGAGCCATCGTAGGCGTCCAAATGGACGAGCCTTGTTGTGCGTTCCCAATGATTTTATTTTTTCACTGAGCAATGCGCTGATCTCAGTAAAACCTTTTTAGACCACGCTCGTTTTTGGGCCTCTGAATTTTTCTAGGGCTCTCTTCCAAGTCAATTTTAGAGATAAGGTCTCGAGATTGCCCCTAGATGGCGTGTGTGCAGCATCGTGCCGTCAGAACAGCCGAAGCCTTTCTCCTCACCACTTTCCGTCTTTCACCTTCGGTTAGACAACAGGGCCGTTAAATGCGCTTGCAAGGATGCTAGATTTCACGGATAGACTATATTTAAATGCATGGTATATTTATTTCGGAACTGTTTAATTTTTATTCATTTGCGAGCAGGCAGACTGACTCGTTATGGAAACCCACTATAGCGCCTTAATGATGCCCCGAAACACATAATCAGTGCATTGTTCTGCCTCTTGATTGCATAGAATGAGTTATAGTGATGCTATTATTATCGGTCGTACCACGTATTTTCTGGTTTTTAATATTTTAGTTAGCTCGCAAAAACAAAATCATTGCGCTGATGGTGTCATCGTACTGTGGCGGTTTTAGCAGTGCTAATGATATCACTTAATGGGAGCTCTATGATTGAACAAACAGTAAATATACTTCAAATTGGGTTAATAACTAGAGATACCTTGTGTCAAGAATTTATGTTTCATATTACATCCACAAAACCAACTTGTTTGCCTTAGATAAAAGCGCTGTTAAGGAAGTAAAGCAAAAATACGCCACCAGAGGCTCTGGCTACTTTTTGCATCGAATGACTTTGCGCTTCTCTGTAAACATCCTACGACCTAGCACACAACACTTATAGTTAATGCGTTGCCGCGGTGGCCGAGTGGGTATGGTGCTCGGCTGCTGGCCCGAAAGACGCGGGTTCGATCCCGGCCGGGGCGGTCGAACTTCGACGGAGGTAAAATTCTAGAGGCCCGTGTACTGTGCGATGTCAGTGCGCGTTAAAGAACCCCAGGTGGTCGAAATTCCCGGAGTCCTTCACTACGGCGTCTCTCATAGCCTGAGTCGCTTTGGGACGTTAAACCTTTATAAACTAAACTAAACGAAACTTATGGTTACTCTCTATGTATCTCAGAACGGCTTTCCGGAATTCATCTGATCGAGCCTTCGCACAACGATCGTTTCGATCCCAAGGAGGGATGCAAAGAAAAAAGCCGTTCGTTTCACATTTAGCAGTGCGCATCGTCAGCTTGTGGGGGATCACCGGGCGGCGGCGCCAGATGGCGCCACGTTCTCGTCAACAGCGCACGCTCCTTGCTCGCCTTGACCAACCAGCGCGCTAGGAGCGACGGGCAATGGTAGGTAATAAGCAGTAGCGGTACGCGCTATGCTAAATGTATCTGATATCTTGCGCAGGCCGTCATACCGTCGCAGTATCTCGCGCTCGATTTCGAATCCAGTTTGAATCGCGTTCGTATCCATAAGTCAGGGAACGTCACTTATCAGTGTTCCCTTCTGTGCCATCGGCGTGAAGATGAAGCATCGCTGGGTCAGCTCGGCGTTCACATGGTTGTTGTAACCGTGCAAACGACGCTGCCAGCCTTGGCAAGAACGAGTTACAGTGAACAGGCAACCATGGAGTGCAAACATCCGCCACGTGCTCGGATAGGCTGTTCTGATTGGTCGCACTAAGTGTCGTCAATGGGAGGGTGAAATGGAAAAAGGGGTGCTGCGCGAAAACGGAATTGAGGGCAGCATTTTATTTGCTTGTATTTTGAAATTTCATCATTGAATATCTCCCGTTCCTATGCATCAATTCTTGAAATTTTTTTTGATTCAGCATCTGTGTGACATAAAAAATTCATCTGAAATGTAACCGACATGCGTTCCAGCAGTGTTTCGCAGCCCCTTTAATACTCGTCATCACCGATACTATATCATTCTTATTTTCTATATCGGAGAATTTTAGCCGCAGACAGGAAATCACAGTTAGTGTCACCAAATTAAGATTGAGTGGCCGATGCTGTTTGTGCTTTAAAGCGCTTGATGATTGCCAGTTTTCCTAATGTAGGCTGAGGCAATACTGATCGCCGAAATAAAGCACTCTACCTGGTCAAGAATGGACATTTCGTGCGGGATATTTTTATTGTCGGGCCTCTAAACGGATGTAGTTTCAACTTCGGTTGCAACAAACTGCGGGACAAAGATAAACTGTTGCGGGTGGTGTGCGCGCTCTAGCAGAGTACATCTTTGTGGTTCGTAATTTTCTTTTACGAACTTCTCCAGCACCGCCTGCTCAACAAATGGCCCTATAGTGTGTTTTTTTAAAACAATAGGTTGACAAACTAGCTGCTTACCCACATTTGGAGAATAAAACAGCTTTTTTCTTTGAGCCTTTTCGGCAATACAGGTGCCTGTGAGCTTGGCTCGTGTTTCCTCCAATCTTGTTCGTTTACTTAATTTACAGCATTTTTTTTCAAACCTGGATTCAACCAAGAGAAAGCTGACGCTCAAAACGAATGCACGTGCGCGTTCCATGGAAGGAGCTTGTGTTAGTGCAAGCAGCAACAGGTATCAGCTAGGATGGGTTGTATTGTTAAAGCTATTCAGACACAAGTGTAGTTAGCGATTTACCTACGCACTACAACCAAGGACCTGAAACTCAGCAAAGCTTTCAATTTATTTCTTTGGTGAATATACAGCACAAGAAACAAGGCAAAGAACAGAAACAGTGAGAGGAACACTTAAGTGCTCACTATCAAATGAATTTTATTTAGAAGGCACTAACAATATGTAATAATAGAACATGTGGCTTTTACGCAAAGAAAAGTCTGCGTGATCACCCGATTTCAGAGTAGCCATGTCAATGAATAAAACGAGAGTTACGAATGATGATCAAATCAAAAGCGTTAAAACCGACAGAAACCGTATTTGAACAAATGAACCACCTCGCAACAATAAAAAAAACTAGTAAAGTGAAAATGTACTTAAAGGGCGGTAAGAATGAAAAAAAAAAACGACAAGACAAAGCGTTATTGATAAGACGCTTCTTGAGAAAGGTCGCATATCTCCGCGCATATGACAGCACTTACAATGTATGACCAGCCGCGCTCGGTAATTTCAGCTCTTTCTTGGGCAAAAGTAGAGATGTCCTTACACACTGTTCCGTGGAACGATGAATTTCGAAGGCTTCGATTATCTCCCTGGTTGTTCGATTTCAACCTTTCACGGAAATGACGCATACTTCAAATGCTGGAGTGCAAGCGTTGTTTCCCATTTTTTGCAGGGCTTGGCAAGATTCCCGGCAGTGGCAATGATATTGGCGTTTTTCGCATGTTTTTGAAGCCTGAGATTTATGCACTTCCTAGTTTGACCAATATATTTTCCTCGCAACGTAAGGAAAATATAGATAATACGTGTGGCACAAGAAGCATCAGGATTGCCGTGCGTCTGCCCGCAGCGTCGATTAATCTCTCGACTGCTTACTTTCGAACAGAGTGATGAAAAATTCAGGGGGCACTTTGTTGACCTAAAGTGCTGCGAGACGAACGCCTTTAGCGCGGTGGTGCTGCTTGTGTCACTGATGTGAGGTTAAGATGTTAATTAAGTACACAATTGTTTGTGGATCTTAAATGCTGGAGAACACTGGAGGGCGTTGGGGAGGCATCCGTCTGATTCGACGCCTTTCTGCAAACACTCTCCAGCGTCCTAGACAAGAAGAACTACATATGCGTTGGCATGAAGTAGCGTAGTCGTTAGCACGCTCAGCTGTGGAACGAAAGGATGGTGGTTTGAATCCCGTCGTGCACAAAGATATTTTTCTGATAGAGTTGAAGAGTGTCATGGGCGGACGGACGGTGTGTTGACCATGTGTGTGTGTTGACGGAGGGTTGACCATGATCGCGTGTGTTGACCATGCTGCCGGCTACTGAGAGCAAGAGCTGTAAGACATAGCCCACTGCCAGAAGACTCGCTACTTGATTGTAAATGCTATGTTGAAGCCGATGATCACAGGATTGCTGTGGATCATCAGCTTGGCATTCGGCTGCTGACTTCAATGTCGCTTATTCTAACTCATATGAGGCGGCCGCATTACGACACAGGCCAAATGCATGTCACCCATGTGCTCTGCTATGGTCAGTGCATGTTGAAGAACCCTTGGGGGTTGAAAATATTGCTGAGCAGCCAAATGAACTAAGCTAAGCTGAAAGCTGGCCTCATATGAACTAGCCGCCACTATGATGATTTACTGGTTGTGGCGGTCGGCTGCCGACCTTTAGGACGCCGGTTCAAATCCCGGCCGCGGCGGTGAATTTCAATGAAGGCAAAATTCAAGAGGCCCGTGTACTGTGCGATTTCAGTGCATGTTAAAGAACCTCAGTGGTCAAATTTTCCGGAGCCCTTCATTACGGTGTCCTTCATAGCCTGGCTCGCTTTGGGACGTTAAACTCCCATCAACCATTAACCAACGAACTATCCTTCCATCCCCATTGTAAATACTGTGTACGCAAGTAATTATGTGTTACAATAATACTCGGCAACGTGTGTACTGTCCAGTAATATGATTAAACCTTAGAATTGCGCAGGCGTGTAGGCTCGTAAATAGAAACGCTGCTTTAGTGACTCTCACACCTTTTTTCAGGGCTGCCTCCGCAAAACTAGACCACATTTGTAGCGCCCTCCTCCCCCCCTTCCGCCCCCAGAAATGTCACCGACATTCCACGCCGGTGCATCGCGGCCGTTAACAACCTCGACGTAGCGCAGCGGCCAGGTACGCACAGATTCGGAAAGTGCAGAAGGGACGGGGTGGGCGCTTTCTTTCCCGAAAACTGCGCCACGAAATTCCCTCTGCGGCGTCGGCTCGCATGATAGCGCACTCGGGGTGGCACGCGAATGGGATAGCGGAGGACAGGTGCCGGCGACAGCAGGAAACCAGCTGAGCTTTCGCCGTGGACCGCACCACACTGCTTTGTGGGAACAACGTGGCGCCTAAGCGATTCTGTCGAGTGGAACAGTGCGACGGGCCTTCACCTCGCGTTCACCTCGCTTCGTTGTAAGTTCTTTCTGGTAACCTGAGGATTATAAGCGTCTAGTATATTCATAGGTGATTTTGACATATACATATTCATATAGTGCATGATATCGCTGTGTATAAGTGTGGTGTCATTGTGAGGCCTCTGAGTTGTTATGTGGGCTTTGTGTCAAGTGAGCGTGCTCGGAGTCGTCGTTGCTTTCGGTGCTCTTTTAATTAACGTACATGGGGTTTCTCAATAAGCGTTTAAAGTCGTTACCTTTTAAAACAAATGTCGAATCAGAGTTCAACCGGGAAGCTCAAGCCTGCTCTCCAATAGTTTGTTTAATGTATACAGCAGTCCCTTCGTAGCAGCATTCTGTTTTCATGAATTTCTGTGTGCTATAGTGATATCAAGCAAAAATAAGAAACAGGATTTGTTCAAAGTCAGACACAGGCTCAAATACTGCCCCTCCGACTTAAAGCTCGTGGTCTTAAATTTGTTACTTATACCTCGGTTACAATAAACCTGCTAAGATTTGGATCATTTCACTAAGAAAGACAATAGCACAGTTCAGTAGTTCGTTTCGCATACAATCGCTAGCATTGCCATGATTTAATTAGAATTAATGCCAAGTCTTTGGAGTTCTGAAAAAAAGCTGCCCTGAAGAAAATTTCTCTTTAAAATTGATCATTGCCGGCTGCTATTTATTCCTATGCATACTTGCAGCCTTTATCATCTAGAGTCAGAAGACATTGCGATCCAGATAAGTTTTTGCTGTTATTCGCCCACAAAAAAAAATTTAAATACACTTTCTTTCCCAGGACTTTAGCCGAATGAAACAATCGACCCACTCGTGTAAAATTTTGCATCCGAAAATGTTCTTTCTCTGACTGAACGAGTTTTTCACTCATAGCCTTTGTCGTTCACTTGTCACAAATTGTTTTCTTTTTCCTCTCCTTTTTTTCATCCCTTGTCAAGAACCCTACGTGTGGCATTGTGCAATGATGGTCTACTGTATGATATCCCTCTCCTGCTTGTGTCTTACGGCGTGCTCTTTTGCAAAGTAAATAGATAATAAATAAATGGCTCTTTATAAAATACGGCCCCGGGTGCTCACCGCAAAGCCTAACATCTAGATGCCAGGTTCCACTTGCTCAGATAAATAGATGTTCAGGTAAGCAGACGTTAGCATCTACACATTGACACAATCTACATTATGGCGTTCAGATACAAGGGCCAAGCATGCTTGGCCAAGAGGCAAGCGCTGCAGCACTTAGGTGCAGCATGCTGTTAGGCGTCAAGAGAAAAAACTGTGTGCATTGCATGAAGTGGAATCGAGGAAAAGGGACAAAGTTAATTGACAAATTTCAGAACAGCACCAAAACACACGGACACACAAACATATGTGTTTGTGCGTTTGTTGCTGTTACCAAACTTTTAAACCTCGTTTGTCCCTGTTTCCCGGTTTCACCAATATGTCGTTTTGTGTGGATGAAACCATCTATCGCCTGAATAAACATAATGATAGCGATGTTCGTATACGATGATGGCGACAATATTGGTTAATCGTATTATAGTATTATTTGTAAAGAATCCCGAAGAAATATAACATTGAAATATGGGCTAATCTTAGCCAAAATTTTTGTGTGTGATATATTTATAGACCCGCGTAATTATCTAACGCGCCCAGAAACCAGCGAGAGAGTTTTGAGTATGGGGTTTAACGTAGCTAGTAGATGAGACCCCCGGGGTTCTTTAACTTGCACTAACTTCACACAGCACACCGGCACCTCCATCAAAATACGACCATCGCGGCCGGCATCGAACCCGCGACTTGTCGATCAGGAACCGGACAGCAGTGTTACTGAGCCACCGCGGCGGGTGCAACCAGCAAGTGGTCTGAGTATTTTAACACAAGAATAACAAAAAAAAGAAAGGTACGAAAAAACGACCAAATTAACACAGGTGAATTCAAAACATGGGAACTCAGCAAAGTAGCAAAGTCATACCAACGTCCTATTAGCGAAACCCTGACGCAACAATAACAGTGCCAATCATATTTTGCCCAACCGATCATGCTCGTAAACACAAAAGCCTGCGCGCGCTTAACGCAGAGCAACGCACAAGCCGCTCGCAACTAACGATATGAAAAATTCACCAGTCATTCAGGGGTACCGAGATTGGAGGGGGGGGGGGGGGGGGGGAGAGCGCAAATTTAGGACACGTCTGGAGAGGCTATACTGCCGCAGCGCCACTCCACGGGCTATATCCGAGAAATTACGGCAGAACATAAGCTTCTCTCAACTCGTGCTTCAGCCTGTTTACCTGGGAAAACAGAGTGGCTTCGTGCGACGTGCAAGGGCGTAAGTCAGAATGGAACTAGTTACGAGGATAGGTGCAGAATGTACCAGAACACGGAACAAAAATGGCCCCCATGCTTTCAGGACCGGAAGTGGCAGCGGAGCCGTTACAACAACGGAAGCAAGTTCAAGCTCTTGCACGTGCCCGCGTGCACGTCGATGCACTAACGCGTCGTCATAATGAGGGGCGGTTTTCTTCCACCCTTCTTTCTCTCTGCTCCTCTGTCCCACATCGAGTCTCTCCCTCTTGCTTTCCCTCTCTCTCTCTCTCTAACATTTGTGTTCAGCTTCTACCTTCTCTGCATACTCGGCTGGGCACGCGCTCAGCAACTTTTCGGAGTTGTTTGCATACATTCTTTTGTTTCTTCTTTCTTTCCGTTATACATCAGCGGTGAGAGGATATACTAATGCATGCAAATGGGCCGGAGTGATTAAATAGTCTCCTCTTCTTTCACTCTCTCCCTCAAACCCACACCCAGCCATCTTTCCACCTTCTGTTCCCCGGGAGCTTACACTAGCGCTCACAGCACAGGGCAGGACCCAGTGGCTTTGCATAAGGCTTCTTTTTTGCAAGCCAATTGGCTGAGTTAGAGCCTAGTTACTGCACAGAATGTTCTGATTGTTCGGGTTTTTTTAATTATTGTATCTTGGAACCATTTTCTCGTAATAGTCAGCTGCCGTCTACGATGCCCATGTTCGCATACTGTCCAGTAATGTTCGGGGAAGTGGCTTGTCAATTTTTGTTTTTTCTTTATATTTGTTTCTCCTGCCGTCTGTATAGTAGCGTCTGGTTTGGGTCTGCTGTTCAGTTTAGCCAGATTATAGTTTAGCGTCGAAACGAAGCCTTGATTATTCTCGATCGTGATTAACCTGACTAGGAGAAGCCTCAGCTCTTTCCACGTTCATAAACGTGATTATGCATTGGGAGAGAAAAGCAGCGGTTCGTCTTGCCGCGTTGTTGTAGCGTTGACTAATATTTATGCTCACAGTTGGGACGGCCTTTGCTACGGAGGCATCATGACTGCGGAAATAATCAAGGCCATACGGCAGCTGTCAAAAGAGTTCACATTGAGTTAAGCTGAAATTTGGGCGAGTTGGTAAGCATTCATGGAGGCGAACAGCGCAAAAAAGGCGGCATAAAGGCAAGACAAGCGCCAAGAAAATTCAATTCAGTATAAGTGACAAAGAAATTCAATATCTGGGCTTGCACATGCCATAGGTTGTTCCCCTCTCCCCCCCTTTTCTCGTTTTTCTGTTTTTATTCTTTACGTTCACTATATATTACCACTTTTCCTTCTTCAATAAACTCAGTTGCTAGTCAGCGCTTGTCTTGCCTGTTTCCCGCCTTTGTTGCGCTGTTCAATCACCATGAAACAGTTCAAGACATGTGTTCCGCTCCAGGCGTAATGAAAAGATTAAGTCTGCACGAATGTTGTTTGAGTGGTGCGTTGCCGGGTGTGTGCTTGTGAGGATGGCAGCAGCTTTCTTAAATAACACTTCAGTGAGAAATGCGTGGGCCATGAAGTAAAAGCAGTTAGGAAGGAGAGATCTCCTGTGTGAATCGCCAGACCAGTGGCTTAGTTTGCATTCATTAGCGAAACTCTTTTACTTTTCCTTCCAGTAGAACTCGAAAAACTAATGATTCACTTTCTGCAGCGCGTCATCAAAATTATAACGGAAAGAGCGTTCGTAATCAGGAAGTTTGAAAAAAAAAAGACATGTACGCTTTTGAATTTCGTTTTGTGCAGATCAGGAAAGTCCATATCCTGATACATGCTTAGTCAGAGACTTTGTAAACCGTACACTTCACGCCCTCATGTAGCCATTAAGAGCAGGAAGTAATAGGTGTAGCTTGGCTTGACAAAGCTGTAGCGCGGTGGGATGGACTCAGGAGTTGTTGGTGCCGCACGCCGGGTCCGGCATTGAATGTTAAGTATTCTTATGTAGAATGCATGGTGTCATGGTTGGGCGATATTTATTATGTGCTCGAATCACTGTTGGTATGAGTCTCTTGAGACAAATAAATCGAGTGAGAAGCGTCTACGCGTGGATGGCGGCAAAAAACTGGAGTGGGAGAAAGCATGCATTGCTAACTAGATATCTTTGACTGTCTACTATGAAGCAAGTAAGCGGAGAAGAGAAATATAACCTTTCTGGCTGTTGTCAGGTCACGTTTCGTAACCTTCATGGCTCGAAGGGCAATCATACTGATGAAAAGATGGAAGCGAAAGCAGATCGCACGTATACGTATACGTTTAAGAGAGTCCCAAACAGTTCTCAGTTAGGTAAGTTTCTGCTTGGGTCATTTTGGCCCGGTAAACTTTATACGTACTGTAGGAGCAGTTAACTGGCTTTTAGTGCCGCGGAACTATCAGAATCCTCCGCGGAATCTTCTGCTCGAGAAAAGGTTTTCCGTCGAGCCCAGTTAAAGCCCGCGCCGGAGGTGCGCTAGGCACTGGTCTTCTGAGCTAAGGCATGCGCAGAACTATCACATGATATTTTGACCTCAAGGTTATTACGAGTTCGCAATTGGTCGATTCATATATAAGGTGGTGTTCAAGCACTACACCCGTGTTAAAAACTACTGCTTTTATATTATATAGCTTTTTTTTTCTTTTGGTACGCATTTATTCAGTGGCCCTTTATACGAAGCCTCTTGACTTACATAACCGGACTCGGCTTCGGAGTTAATCGCAGAAATAAGATATCTCATGCCGGGTTTTAATCTAATTGATAGTCGGTTCCTTAAAAACAAAATGGCGATAGATACGGTGGCGGGATCTGAACTGAGACCATCATCTCGTCTGGGCACACGATCCAGATGCAGTATAACAAAATTTGGTAGCAGAAAATATCGCAACACCTTTCTTCCTTCGCCACTAGGTTACTAATTTTCACGCAGCACACAATCCTATAAAAATCCAGACGTGCAAAAACATTGGGTAATGTAGAAGAGGAGCAGGGCAGGACAACGGTACCAAGGGAAGCTAAATTTGTGTCGAGCAATTTTACGTGAGGTCGTTGCCAACAGACAGATATAATGGAAGAGGTGCCTGAACTGACAGATAGCGGGGGCCATCTAGTGAGAGGGACACCCAGATTTCGTGGCTTCATTACCCCTCTTGTTTTAGTCACGCAATTCACAGCCCCCTCTGTACGTGATTGCAAAAAATGATGGAACACGTGGCAAACATGAAGCTAACAAGAGCTTTGAAACCGTAATAATGCATATATAAAAGACAGCACGAAGAGAGGAAAACGTTTAATGCACAGAATAGTTGGGTGGGCCCTCATTGCAGGAACTCTGGCTTTTGCCACCGCTCTGTCTTTCGAATGTGAGCTGGACAGCACCGCCGTCCAGTCCTCAGTTTTTTGGTTATTGATTCCTGGTATAGCTGTGTTTTTCCCAGCTATACCAGAAGGGACAAAAAATTGCCCTCAATTTACTTAGTTAATCTAAATATATACATGCACATACACATATTTTTTTATTTCTCTAAAAGAGAAAAAGGCCCTTGGTCAAAAAGCTACTTCAGTGTAGCTTGAATAGGCACGGGGCGCATTACAAAGCAGCAGAGACCATACAAAAATTCATGAGCATAATAAATTACTGGGTGAATTTGGATAAGCCATGCACTTTCGAAGTGCAATAGAGACGAAACATAATTTTTTTTACCAATTAAATCAAAATGACAAAGAGAACATGACACAATATGGCAGGCAAGAGGAAAAATCCAT
Organism: Amblyomma americanum; assembly: GCF_052857255.1. Taxonomy (NCBI): domain Eukaryota; kingdom Metazoa; phylum Arthropoda; class Arachnida; order Ixodida; family Ixodidae; genus Amblyomma; species Amblyomma americanum. The sequence continues at coordinate 41,596,859 of NC_135506.1, read as the reverse complement.
GAAATCATGATCAGGCATCTAGAACACAAAGCTACTAAGTAGTTTTAAGTAATAGACATGAGTACAAAATAAGATGTTCACTCTGAGGTAACAGAAATAGAGAGGCGAAATTTTCTGTTTATAAGGAGACACAGTGAGGCTGTACAAGCATGTACAACAAACAATATTTACGAGAAAAACTGTCATCATCCTTCATAGGACTGAGAAAATTTCTCATAAAAACATTTCGGATGCGGATATGCGACCATTTCGAATATTTAGGATACGCGAACATTTCGGATATGCGACCTAAGTCACGTCCGATCGCAAGCCTGTTAATTCTCGTAAACGAAATTTCTCTCCACTTCTTGTTCGCCCAATGTCCTCTTTATTTTTTGTCAGTGCCTTTTCTGCCATTTTTCTCTTTCCAAAAAAAAGTCGGACGCTTATTTGCTTTTCGCAAACAAGCGCTGCTAGCCTCATTTTTATTCCGAAGGCAGAAAGCTCCCTCATCTCCGGTTTGTCGCTAGGAAATAAGGGGAGCTACCGTTAGTGCTGGAGCTTTTGTGGATTCTTACCGGCATTTCACCAGGCTTTGTATCGGTAGCGTTAATGCAAACCTTCATCTGTACACACTGAAGCCGACTGTTGATTCAACGGACGCCGACGCCGGCCCCTCTCAAAACTGCTGAAATCCGTGACGCTCCCCTGCATTCTGTCTCGCAGAAACAATGCAGCACTGTTAAAGCTGCGGTTTCCGTAAACCAATCACAGGCAGTACTGGTGAACGTGTTCTCGATCGTGATTGGCTAATGCATTCGACAGAGCATCATTATACTCTTATCATGGGACCGCACAGTACCACAGGACAATCACGAAGAGATTTCACTCAGAACCAGAATCACGGCTTACTTTGTGATTGGATGATTGTAGCTCAGTCTCAGAGCCGCTGCATAGTTCTCATCGTACAGCTGTGTCGCGCATGCGGGCCCTAAACTCCTGAACAAACACGACTGCGCAGCAAACGTGCTTTTTCTATTCACGCCGTCGCAGAAGTCAAACACGACGCGGCAAGACTTCTCACTAATGCATCTAGAATTGTAAAGTTATCGTGGCTTTAAAAAATAGCGGCACAAATGAGAGACAGACAGGAAAAAGAGATGCGCTAGACAGGCGTATTCTCGAAGACACGTCATATCAGCGCAACATCTCAATTATGCAAATCTGTTTTTCCAAGTTTGCGCTCCAACAAATCTCCCATTACGACGACTTCGAATGTACATTTGTCTTTAGTGCACGCCGTTCTGCTTTTTGCACACCGTTCCCTTCCCCTCGCTTCAGAGCGCTTCTAACTCAGGCTGATTCACGCTTATACCAGAGAGCATTCATCGAAGGAAGCTCAGAATAATAAATATTGAAGTTTTTCATGATCCCTAAATAATTAGAAGGCTTACTTATGACAGACATTTTGTGTCTTTATTATTCATTACACTGCGTTGCATCTTTTGTTATTTTAATTCGTCACATTTTGCTTCGGCAAGCTGAGTACAAAAATAACACCGAAGGCCGTGACAGGATTCTGCACAACTTACGAGCCGAAAAGCGGTTCATATTTCGCGAAGTACGCACGGATATCTCGCTGCGGGTTTCTCTTATTACTTGGCCACGCAGTATCTTTTTTTTCTACAAAAATTTAAAATATTTAAAATAAAGACATTTTTTTTTTGATCTAATGATCACTAACGAGGAACGTATTGTGCTACTCTTTGTGGGATGTGTTGCAAAGAGATATGGCTTGAGAATATAGTTGACCTTTCTGTAAACTAAGGAAAATAATAAGGATCATCGTTAGACAGGAAACGGGAAGAAAGAGCTCTTTCAGAATTCATTAACCTAAAAAAACTAGAAGGGCCATTAAACCTCTTTGTGCAGTTGTCGCTACTTTTCTATTGTCCGTATTAATGCCACTTGGGCAAATTATATTAAGTGTACTACAAAGAATCAGTATGAAAATGAGAATAAGTAATATCAGGCTGATAATCTGTACCGGCATTGCAAAATTTGTCCAGCACTAAACCAATTTAATGATCATCTTAAATTCTCGTGTTGCCGCAGTTACCCTGTTTCTTTCGGCTAATTTTGTCAATCACCATCCTTTCTAACATCGGTCCTGTTAGAAAGGCACATTCGCAGAAATGATCTTGGCAACTCAAATGAAAGGACAGTAAAGAGGGTGTAACTTCTCAAAGCGACTCAGGCTATTAGGTACGCCGTAGTGGAGTGCTGCGGAAATTTCCACCACCTAGGGTTCATTAAAGTGCAATAACATCGCACTGTACACGGGCCTCTAGAATTTCGCCTTCATCGAAATTCGACTGTCAGCATCCGAGCACCGTAACCACTGAACCATTGCGGAGGCTTGAAAGGACAGTAAACGTCTCACCGTACTCCTAGGTACTTTGTGAAAACCAGAAAACAGCCAATTTTTACATGGGATCACTCGTGTAGTAGCTCTCCTCATGTATCAATGTTAACCTTTTTTACGAGTCATGAGGATGTCTACTGCTCCAGGATGTTTTCACTTTGCATGTTTGCGTTATCGCACTCTTTCCTCACACACGAGCCTAGTAGCCCAACAGGTGAGGCGGCTCAAAGAATGGGTACTCTACTTTGTTGAAAATAAAACACCATCATTGGCCACGCGAAAAACGCAATAGAAAAGTTTCTGTCGTCACAACACATTCGCTGTAATCTTTTTGAGCGAGAGGTTGGCGGAACAACACAATTTTGTGTAATTTCTACAGAAGAGTGCTGTAAAACAACAAACTATAGAAAAGTACTACAGGGAGAACGACAGTACAAGAAAAATCTACTAAAAATAGAAAACTCTTTCGTCACGACGAAACTACAAACTATTTTGTATTATTTTTGACGCTCTCCGTCACGTTCGTTGTACGCAGAAAATTACTTTCTGCAAAAAGAATGTACAAAGAGGCTGCACAGTGACACATGACTCGGCAGAGAAGAAACTTGGGCAAGTTGGTTCATAATCAAGGCTGGTACCAGCCATAAACATGACTATGAACATGACTCGGCGTCATTTTAGTGCGTGTCCCGCGGTGCTCATATTCAGAACAGTACCACGCTAACACTGCCAGATGAAGAAGTAGTGGCACGCACGTCAATAGATAAGGGAAGATGCATTGTTACAGGAGATGGTTTGTTATTGTATATGTTCCTAAAAGCTCATGTTCAGCTGTCAGTCTTCAATGTGCTGTCGTTGAGTTATTCTTTTTTTGTCCGCCACAGAAACTGATATTTACTATTTTCTTTGTGTTCTTGTTACCTCGTTCACGTCTTTGTCTTGCATAGCAGGCAACCCAACTGACTCTTTAATATTGATCCCAATCTTCTTGAAAGTTTCTTGTCTTGTTGTGCTAGATACGAGGTCATTATTACTAGCACCACTAAGGGATTTCATCATAATTATGCTTGAGTAAGTGGGTGACCACCATAACTCCCCAAGACGTCAAAACGTTAACTTAAACACTTTGAGGTGCATTTATTCTGTGATTTTTCTTGATGTAGCGGAAAACAATTGTCGCTGATATGTCAGGAGGTTTTTCAGACCACTTCTACAGCACTGGACACACTGACGTGTGCCGTTTTTATTGCCACAACATTATGCAACTTTTTCATCAAATTGACTACCGGGTGTAGTCCGAGATTTCACCTTTTCTAGTGCCTCGCAATAGCTCCAACTGGCACGCGCATTAACTTCACCACAGGCTCTCGTGGGCACGGAGAGGCCGTGTGATACTTGCGTGACACGCCCTGATTGCTTCTCATACCACGATAGCACGATCGCCGCATGCGTCATTCGCGCTCGCGTTACGTCAGATCAGTTCTGCTCCTCTTTTCGAACCGTTCGGACGCACGCAATTCCTCCTCGCTAATTTGGTGACCGTAAAATCAGCGCCAATGCCAGTGACAAAAATACACATCGACGCCGAGAAGATGAAACTCGAGCTCACGCGTATTCGTCGAAGCCCATGGTATGATTTCGTGGGAATTTGTTTCTTTTAATAATTATATTTTCATGCAATATTCTTGTTCATCTAATGTAGTTTCACACTTATTAGGGTACATAGCGTGTCACTTTAACCCTACCATTTGTTTTCTCTACGTCAAGTATAGTATTTCCGGTTTAATATTAAGAAATATATTTAAAACATGGAGGTCGATTGCAAGTGTAAACTTTCTTATTGTATTCAAATTCAAAACGCTCAGAGATTTCCATTGTCAGGGAAGCCTTCTGCCTTGTCAATCGTTAAGAAGTAAGGCCCCTCGCATTAGTAAACAGCGGCTGCGCAATTGCAAAATTTCACGCATTACTCCAGAGCATCTGGCGTTGAAACGTAATGTCGACATCTCACGACCCATCATTCCTTCCTAGCTAATGCACTGCGAACATCACCTAGTCATTCTTACTCTTTCATCACTACAGCAAGAAACAGTACTGTCAGCTTCAAAAAATAAAAGCGACACGCATGAACTAAACAATTACTCATTATGGGAGAGTGTCAGCTTTAAAATACACCACGAGGAGAAACTGAACAAAAGAAATAAGCAGGAAATAATTAGGAAGCTTGCATTTTCTTGCCTAAAACGCAAAAGAAAAAATTTGACTGTCTTTAAGCCTCTTACGAGTGACGTGCTTGTTAAACTTTAATTTATAATGGTGGTAGAGCTCTCCAGCTCGCTCTTTCGCCTTTAAGCCTAGCAGGCACGACATTTCGGATCAGGCTGTATGTCTCTAAGTGTGAGGGGTGTTGGTACCAGGCAGAAATCTCGACTGAGCGCGCATGCCACATCACGTCGGCTTCCTCTTTGCTTCGTAGTCTGTGAAAAGCTACAAACAGACAAGCCCTTTTTATAGATTCTTCCAGTCCGAGAACTCCGCTTTGAAAGTTCGACAGTTGTGCAGCTTACTTAAGGATTGAAGAAACCAACTAAGTGGAAAAAGTGGCTTTACTTTTAAGGCCAGTTTCTGAAAACTAGGACTCTCGTACACATTACACAAAAAACGTCTAGCTTGCTGCGCGACTGTCTGTAAGCGTGCTTCCATTAGAGCAGGGACGAAATTGATCTTTACGTGAAGGCTCAGAACGAATTCGATGCTGTAATGGAGAAAACTTCAGCCTCCGTACAGGCCCTGCTCAACTCGAAGAGAACGTGCCCAGGTCGACTTTGTCATATCTATTCTTTTCCTGCGAGCCAACCTTTTCATGTGTTTTCCCATTGCGCTTATTTACACCCATCTCTATAAGAACTCAAGTCTTTCATTCGTACCAACGAATTGCGTTTTCACTAAAGTGCACCCAGCCTTCATTTACGCCGAGATCCAGTAATCGCGCACTCTTCCGCAGATTGCTCCATCTTCGTGCCAGAAACTTTTAATAACACCGCTCCGATGCGGCGATGGCCCGAAGGTGCAGCATCATCCTCGCGTTCAAGAGGACCACGGTTAGAATCCTGGTGCCGCTCAATTCATCACTGGATAAAACAAAAAAATAGGTGTCGATGAAATGAAATAACAAGTCTTGGGGTGAGGCCTGATCCCGACGACTGGAACCTGCAACGAACCCCATCGCCACAACATGATTTGGCCACTCTGGCGTAGTTGTATCTCTACTTCCGATATCAATACGCTGTCTAAACCCCGGTCCTCAATCACCTGTGGCTACAGAGTAACAGACCAAGGCTGCAGTCAGAAAATTGACAAAGCGCACAGGCAGCACTGGAGAAGCAATCATTAGTAATTGAGCCTAGCAATGTTAAGCGCTAGAAGCCTATTCATTGATGCTAGCCTAGCAGCCCTGTTTGAGGAATGAAGCATATAGATTTATAAAAGAACAGGCACGTGCAATGCTTTCGTAGTTTAGAGGACCGGTAAGCATTGGCTGTGGGATTCCTGATCACTACGGATGTCGCTGGCTAAATAGAAATCTGCGCCATTAACGCGAGGGAGGAAGTTTTCATCTAAAACTTAAAAAGCGGCACATATTGAAGTTTGTACAAGCTTATGCACCCACATCCAGCCATCATGAGGAGACAGTGAAGAGGTTCTATGAAGGCGTTGTATCACACTTGAATAGAGCAAAAACGCAGTAAACTGTCCTAGTGGCCAATCCTAATGGAATGATATGCTAAACGCCGGCAGGCGACCTGGAAGGCATGACCTATGTCATGGATTCTAAGAATACCAGGCTGGATTTATTAGTAGCTTATTCTGGGTACTTGGCCTTGGGCTGAGTTATGATAGATGGCTTGGTTCTTGGTAGAGCTTCTGGACAGTAAAGATTGGTTGGGTGGTTGGTGGAAGGTGCCTGTGGAAAGTGAAGGTGGACAAGGATGAGGTGGGCAGGTGGAACGAGGGTGGGCAACCGTCTGCTAACTAGCTTGGCGTGGTGTTAAGGTGGTTGATGGGTGGTAGTTGTGTAGTGTAGAGGCTTGATTCTCCGAGACTACAGAGACAAACTTCGCCATTTTCTCGTCGTGACGCTAGTAATACTTAAGCAGCATAAAGCGACTTCGAACTCGAATCCAAAGACAATGTGGGAAAGCAAGCTGCCCTCCATAACCGCCACTCACCACACACCATCCTCTTCTATCCACCATCGCCATCAACCATCCTCCTGCATCCACCTACTCGACCATCTGCATCCACCATCATCTCCCATGCACCATCGCCACCCATCATCTTCCTCCATCCACTATCACCATGCAGAAAAATTCTGTCGCGTGTGTAAAGCCTCGGCTTAGAGTGAAACCTTCATTAGAGTAAAAATATAGCAAAAGATTAAAGTAATAAAAGTAATCAACAAGCAAAACTTCAAATGCAGGTCTTTCGCATCAAGTTTCATATTCATCGTTACAATATTCTTTTTTCATTTTACTTGGCGCACGCCACGCTCACCGCCAGGCAACGTCGCAAGAGTGCACCTCCTCTGCGCACTGCACTCATCCTCATTCACTCCGTACACTCGGTATACACGTCACACTCTATATACATTTCGCCGCTGAATGAACATTATCACCGGGATGGAGACTTACAGCCAGGCCGGAATGAAACGCCAACGCGCATGTATACTAGTACTTTTCTACATTCACAGCAAGATATTCATTTACAAATGGTGTATAATTACGTGCTTGAGTAGAATGTTTACCCACACATATGAATCAGCCTCTTGGTACATTCTAGCTGACAGTACACAAGCAGAACATTTGTTTCTATTCACAGGCGCTGTTCGCGTTTCGTTTCGGCCTGAGTGTAGATTGCACTAGAAGAACGCATTGCCATGCACACGGGAATTACATCACAAATTTGAAGCAGCTGCTCCTGGATGTGCCTTTCATTAAGGTTAACGCATTCAGGCTTGCTGAGTATTGTGCAGGAAGCCGTGCCATGCCACAGTTCCACAGTTTCCGAAGCTCGGTACGGAAGCCACATCGCCTGCGTTTTTAACAAGGACAATTGTTGGGCATCTTGGAAAAGCATGAAAACAGGGACGCTATAAGCGGAATAAAAGGTTGATTAATATTTTGTTGCACACTTTTGTAGTATACTTATGCTCGTTTCGGAGGGGCGTTGAATATGAGGGCCAACACAAGCAGAATAACGTAAACGTCCGGCACACGAAGACGTGAAATTGCGTCTTTAAACTTGCCAATAGCAGATTGTACTCACCGCTAGGCAGAAGCTCTACAAACACTGGGCTTTAGATTAACTCTCTAGATGTGACATCATGATCTACTTTCAGTAAAATTCATTCAACCTCCCACATTGTGCTATTTTATTTGTCTTCTATTTAAAAGAGCATGTTATCTTTTCCTAATTCCAATACGCATGACACAGTGCCCATTGTGCATGGCCAGTTGTACAAGCGAATGGAGCACGGTATGACCTACAAAGCGTTCTTGAAACCTAGAACCATTATTTTGTAGCAATTTTTTCGGATTAATTGTCTTCTCCTTGCTATCATTGGGAGGTGCCTCCTTCCAAGTCAGATACCACAGGCGTCAAACAATGTGAATGGCTGGGGGCTCAATCAAGAGCAATGTTGATGAGGTGTTAAAGAAAAGAATATTTCGCTAAGGTATTCTTATATATTATAGCATTGCTGCCCGCATTGTGCAGCGGCAGCAAATATTCGCCTGTTCATAGTTAACCTGCCGTTGTGATTCTCCATTTTTTAATCATTTAGACACGGTAGTAGAATGTTTCCCACCTAAATCCTGTTTTCATTTTTTTTCTTCAGCCTGTCACTGCCCCCCTAAACCCCTGCTCCTGAGAGGAACACGCTGGCACAGCTTCGCTTGTATGGCTGGCTAAGAAGCAGCGTTCTGCCATCGTCGGCCTGAATTTTCACTTAGGAAGCACAATTTATCATCCTCCTTGTTTTCCCTCTTGCTTATTTCCCATGGGCCGCGGAAAATAAGCAGCAGCCTGCGGATATTCCGTGCTGCCTTCGTTTGCGTGACATGGAAAGTACTGAGGATTTACCATGCGCAGCGGGTCTGTGTGTTTACCGTATTCATGCGGATTTTAGCAGCCATCATCGTCACTTCTAGTCTACTCGCGGTTGTGGAATGAACTGCGTAGGCCTCTTGTTTTGGAGCTTTGTTCGCTTGCACACCTTTGTTTGCTGCAGCTGAAGAAAACCATTTTCCCTCGCGCAAGAGCTGCCTTTGGGGCTCTCAATATAATTCAATATTTTTAGCGCATTTTTAAGCTTCTGTACAACGCCGGAATTTTCAAAACATGCTCATCAGTGGTGGCCTAGGCGTTTGAGCAACCTTCTCGCATGCGGGAGGTGCGGGGTTCGAACCCCAGTGCTGCCGGGTACCGACTTGTAATACAATGGCTACAATCGCTCCTCTGGCTTGGCGCTAAAGAAAAATGGAGTGTGCCATGGCACTGTTTTGCAAAGCTGCCCTTACGCCATAAAAAGCCATCGTGATAAGCATCATCATCATCATTCTCAAATTCCTCATTTGTTCTCTTCGTCTGAAGTGCCCACACTATGACAAAAGCGGCGCGTATCAACAGAATAAGCAGCTCATTTGTCAGCTGCTTGTGACTGCGCAACCCTAGTCTTTCAGCACACTTGCAGTAA